>NC_059428.1:64626035-64969535 GCF_021028975.2 Sphaerodactylus townsendi | reverse complement strand
GGAATCAAACCCGGTTCCTCCAGATTAGATACACGAGCTCTTAACTCCTACGCCACTGCTGCTCCGACAACGAACCTCCTAGCCAATGGGTGTGCAGGACTCATGACACTCCATCCTGTCCCTGCCCACCTTCACCCAACCCAGGAGCCTCCCCCGCCCCAAACAATATGGGCTGCTCTCCTGAAGGGGAGGAGGAAGAGGTCCCCCTCCCTCCCTGAACCCATTTTATTTTAATTTAAAATGGGCTTTTGTACTAGTAACTGAATAAATTGCTATACTCTTCTAAGCTATACTCTTCTAAGGGCCCAAGTACTGTTTTTGCTGCAAGCAGGAAAATCAGGGAAATAACTCTCCCCACTACCACATGGGTTTTGCACAGAAAAACAGCTGAGGTGGAGCAGGAATTCCTCCTTCCCCCACAACACCATTCCAACCCTATCTGGGCTGTTCTCTCTCTCTCTCTTTTTAGAAGTCTTTCTCTGCAGCTGCTATGTGGCTGCAGGGAACACAAGCTGGGTCCAGGAAACCCAGAACCAACTCTTTTACAAAGCAACATTCAGTTGGGCCCTAAGAGTTTTGACTTCAATGGACTTAAAATGGTATACACTTGCTTAGTATGGCACAGTGTCAATGCCATCCACTGCAAAATTACTCCAGTCTCACACAGGAAAGTTAATGGCAGTTTGTGTTCCTGATGCCTCTGGATTCTTATACCTGTGTCTTAGTGATTAACTTTTCTAGGCCCAGCATGAAAAAATGCTTCTGAAATTACCTGCAGAATTGAGTTCTAGTCTAGGCTGTTATTTTCAACTGTGGGGTTTTTTTAGGTTACCAGTGCATGTAAGGCAGCTGCATCATCAGAGCCAACTCAAGGATTTTAGCTCCCCAGGCACCAAAGTCACTGTTTGCCCTCTTTGCCACATGCCCCTCAACTTGGGAAGATGAGTCTACTGCTCATGCAGCATCCATATAAGTAATATTCATCTGTATGTCCTCTGCCATGGTCAATATTCTTGAATAAGCATGTCCGCCCTCCCACCACCACAGATACCATGAGGTCAGAACAGTAACACAGATTAGCATTGCCTGTTTAAACAAGCCATCCATAAGGATTTGAAGAATGAATTTATGCATACTGAAAGGATGTTTTCAGTTGGAAGAATACTGAATGGGAAATGTCACTTGAAAGGGAAAATAAGAAAGCATACCTTGGTGTTTCCCATGACTGAAAGACACAGGGTGCAATACAAATCTGTTTTTTAAGTGATTTATGAACCACAAAAAATAGAGGCAGCCCTCCTTCACTGAAAAAGAATGACCTACTGAACACTGAAAAGCAACCCACACATTACATGAATGTGCATGCAATGATGTATGTAACATACTGGCACTAGAAACAACAGTAGTCAGAATCAAACGTGGAACTCCCTAAAGCTCAGATCTGGTCCTCATGTCAATACAATTTGCTCACTCTAATGCATGTACTTCAATGACAAAATATGTTGTATACACATGTGTTAGAAAGTCTTAATAAGATTTCCTTTCTATGGCTGCAGTTTTGAGTTGAACAGTGGCATGTCTGTGGACACACTTAGCTGTTTTCCTTCATGGAATTGAAGCCAAGTGTTGTTTTTTTATGAATAGAACACCATGAGAGATCAAAGCAGCATCTCTCTGGTTGGTTTTTTGAATGTTAAAACTGCTGACTGGATTTTTTTTGGGGGGGTGGGGGGTTAAGAGTCCTCCCACTGCTCCTCTCCTCTCAACTACAGTTTATTACAGGTGCTTTACTTAAAAAAACAGTTATGGGAACACTGGCCTAGTAGCCCAACAAATTTTAAGCTGCTTTGGAGTAGATAAAAGGGCTGCCATAGGCCAAATAAGGCCGTATGTTTACCGTACATACTCATGTATAAGTCGAATTTTTCAGCACATTTTTAATGCTGAAAAAGCTCCCCTCGACTTATATGCGGGTCATTAAAAAATTTTGTGTGTTTTTACTTTGCTGGCCAGCAGGGGCTGCAGTTTTCATGCTAGTGGCACCAAAATTTCAGGGTATCCTCAGAAGACACTCTTGATGATACCAGCCTAGTTTGGTAAAGTTTGGTTCAGGGGGTCCAAAGTTATGGACCCCCAAAGGAGGTGCCCCCATTCCCCATTGTTTTCAATGGGAGCTATTAGTAGATGGGGCTACCCTTTTGAGGGTCCATAACTTTTTGGGACCCCCCTGAACTAAACTTCTCCGAAACTCCGGCTGGTCTCATCAGGAGAGTCTCTTTATGATACCAGCCAGGTTTGGTAAAGTTTGGGTCAGGGGGTCCAAAATTATTGACCCCCAAAGGGGGTGCTCCATCCCCCATTGTTTACAATGGAAGCTAATAGTAGATTTTCCATTTCTGATAATATCCCTTAAAATCTAAGTTGGGTTACATTTGGACATACAGATGATAATGAGGAATCCAGTTTTGAAGGATTTTAACTCTTGTGTTTTAGCTTGGTTGCTGATTGAGCTAAGGTTTTTGTACTTTTAAAGTTATTGTTGAGACCATATTGTTCTTGTTGACCCTCTTTTCCACTTACAGAGCCAGTTTACTGTTTTTCTTTGAAATAAATATTCAAAAACATTTAACCTACTGATGCCTCAATTGATGTAATTTTATTGGTATCTATTTTTGAAATTTACCAGCAGCTGCTGCATTTCCCATCCTCGACTTATACGCGAGTCAATAAGTTTTCCCAGTTTTTTGTGGTAAAATTAGGTGCCTCGACTTATATGCGGGTCGACTTATACACAAGTATATACGGTATTAGAATATTTTGGATTTTTAACAGTAAGTTTGTCTTTCATATCTATATGTACACTTTTTTTTGCTTTTTGCAACTTGTTTTGCATTGGTTTTAGTCCCCCCTCCCTTTTTTTGTATATCAAAAAGCCAACAAGGTGTTGTGTTTTGAAACCAGTGGACTCTAATCTGGAGAAGTGGGTTTGTTTCCCCACTCCTACACATGAAGCATGCTGGGTGACCTTGGGCTAATCACAGTTCTCTCAGAACTCTCTCAGCCCCACCTATAGCACAAGGGCTGTTGTAGAAGGGAGAAAGGGAAGGAGTCTGTAAGCCATTTTGAGACTCCTCGTGGCTGAAAAAAGTGGGGTATAAATCGAAACTCTTCCTCTCTTCTTCAACATTGAGGCACAGAAATGACTCTTGGTCTAGCTGCTGTTGCTGTGCCAAGGCATTTGACTGGCAACAGTGTCCATGCAGATGTTTTTCTGAACTTTCTTTCCTCAGACCCTGTGGTCACCATCCCCACTTCCCACACTACCAGAAGCCTTTTCCTTTCGGCTTTAAAGAAAACTGGCAATCTCTATATCACTATAGCAATTACCAATTTAAAGGGGGAGGGGAAGCCCTCCAATAGTGCAGGGAAGGGTCTTGGCACCAGTATGCGCATGACCGTCAAAAAAACTAACCTTCCCATTCACATGACATGCATATGGACTGCAACCTTTACAGAAAGATCATATTAAACCAGCTTTGAAAAAGTTCAGAGCAAAGCAGGGGAAAACCTGGAAAGTTAAAGGTAACATTATTTGGATGTGCCTCTAATTCTGAAGCAAAAGCAGAGTGAAACAGCCATATGAAAGCAGTCCTTGATAGCACAGCAATGCTATGAGCTTTATGAATATTTGCCTTTAAAAAATAATTCAGATGAGCACTCCCTGACTGAAATGATACAATGGGGAGTTGCCAATCCTTGGGAGCATTACCAGAGTGGAACAAGGAGGAACTGAGTCCGGGGCATGTGGACACCCTGCACCCGTGCCACAGCGCTGCCCACCCACGCTCCACAATGCCCCCGAACTCCCCCGCCCCAGCGTGTGCCCAAGGTGTCGCCCCCCCTGCCCCGTGGGCACTATGTCACTGAGCATTACAACAAATAAACAAAATGGCACAAAATGTTTTAGAAAAGGCACCTACAGATCCAAGTCGTATGTTGACAAACTTGAACCTTATACAGAAGTAGTGCCAATCCACCCTAATACAAAATACAGCACATTCTATGCCAGTAAAACATGATATTCTATCTGTATCTCACTGCTCTGATAGAGAAGGTAGAGCCAAAAGTAGCATTGTTACTAATTAATGTGACTTCATTATTCTATCGCAATGGTGAATACAAGTCTGTAAAATGAAAGGCTGCCTTATTTATATATTTTCTCTTTAATCCTGGTCTCTCTAAATGCCCAATGATGATGGAAACCTTGTATTCTTTATTCCTAATACCCATTTTACTTTCAAGAAATATTTCAAGGCATTTGTAAAATGTCCTGCTGGTGGGAAACAAGACTTTGGCTCCCTCAATTAAGCTAAGAAAAAGCTTTTAAAAAGAAAAGGCAAGTTCAATCTAAAACTGAATTTCAGTGGTACACAAAATTACCGAAGGCAGCAGAGCCAAAAGCTTTTTGTAAGAGCTGGTTTTCTACAGTGTACGTGTCAGTTCTTCTCAATAGCTTTTCCTGAACAGTCTTTGATTCTTGTACTCATAAAGAATAAAATGTATAACTGGCAACTTGTTTTACAAATAGCTTGATAATATTTGTCAATAGCAAGTTATTTTCCATGTGGGAAATACAGATCTGAATATTACAGAATATTGGTTTCCCTGAGCCATATCGTGGGCACAACATTCTCCATCGTGTTGTGTCATCAGATTCCTTGAACACTGTTCCAGGTTGTGGTAAATGCTTGAATGTAGTTGGATACAAGTGACTTCCTCATGACTTCCACAGTTCACACCTTGAGGTTGCAAGGCTTCTCTGTTTTGCATCTACTTTGGGTTTCCAACCAGTCCTGCATCCCTCTTTTTAGTATCAATGGGAGCATCTGTGTAGCAAGTAATAGAAGAAACTTTGGTTGGAAAAGAAACTACGAGTGGGAAACATCTGGGAATATTCAGTCCCTTCCTTCAGCCATCTGATGAAAATCTTTTAATAGTACAAAGAACACAATACAAGACTTCCCCTCCCATCTAAACTGACGCCACAACAGCTTCCCTTGTAGTGCCTGCAGTCCCCCACATTGATTCTTTGTCCCTGGGCTATGACCTTGACCCTAGCAACTCAGCTCCAAGCAGAGGTGGGATCCAACCAGTTCTCACCAATTCTCTAGAAGTGGTTACTATTATTTTCTGAGTGCCGAGAAGGGGTTACTAAAGCAACCTCCCTGCCCAATAGGGACTGGAGGTGTGTGTGTGCGGCGGCGCCACTGTTTGAATCCCACCACCATTGGAACATGTTATTAAAATTTTTGGATCCCACCACTGGCTCCAAGGATTACTGACCTCACTCAATGTGGCACCGAAGCTCAGCAACTGGGGGGGAAACTACCCAGCAGAAGCCAATAGTGCATCACACTTAACAGAGACCAAGGATGAGATGGAAATACATAACCTTTGTAAGCTAACTGCTTGGACAATCACTAACATATATAAGGAAATTCATGCTTTAAAAGGAAAAATTAGACACTCTTGCAAATAAATTGGATTGTCTAATGTCAAGGAACAACTCCTCCCAGATACAAACCCAGGGTGATCTATCTCCACATATCATCGCTCACAAGAAGGCTTCTGATCTTGCGGCAAACACCTGTTTGCACAAATCTTAGCCATTTACTGGAAGAAGATTTCTCCCCCAGCAATTATTGTTAGTCGATTCTTAACTATGCCTGGTTATACACAACCATAGTGGCCAATGACAATGCCCAGCTTGGAATACTATGAGTTTGGCCAAGCGTCATATTAGCGTTTTGACAAAGAAAAGCAGCAATCGCATTGATTTGTTGAAGATTATCAATATAGGCCCTGACATCCTGCCAGACTCCCAAAGACTTATCCTTGAATTTGACTCCTCAGTCTATCCCAAGATCTTGCTTAACAAGGCTAGAAACCTTGCTGGGAAAGGGGTCTTTCCTTTATAAATTAGTTAAAGTTATCTTTATAAATATGTTTCCTGGTACACTTTTCAGTTTGTCAAATTGTGTCTTGAATAATTAAGTTAATTAATGAGTTAATTGCTGTTATTTTTTAGGCCATTCTGATCTTTTAGAAAAGTTGGATATAAAATTTTAAAATACAATAATATCAAGTACATTTTTAACAAAAGTACACATCAACATGCTTGTCACACTTCCTGATACATATTCTGTGAAACATGATGAAATGTGCAAGAATCACAAGGAACTAGTAGACTATCATGTATGGTGAAGTGACACAAATGTCCAGTTCCCCACCCCCCAAATGCTTTTCTTAAATTTCCCTAATAAAAATGACACAAATTACTAATTTTAAAAATCACAAAAATTTCAGAGAATGAGCAAATTCATCATTTCTACAGATAAGGAAGATATAATATTCAGAATTTAAAACTCAACGATTTATACTGAATGAAACAACCATACTGGATCATGAAGACAGAATTCAAAAGAGATATTTTTCCAGTATTTGGTATCATGAAATGTCTATACACCTGACTTGATGCTTCAAATAATCATATATGACTGCTTTTTAGGCATATTAGGCTATACATGCTCTCTTCAGAAAAGGCCCTATTTCAAGTCAGTCACAACTTAATGATCATATTTTCTGTGAATATATTAAATACTTTACTCCATTTTTTGGTTAAAAAAATGACAAGGTATAGTTTCACAGAACATGTACCCATCAAATCTATGGCAGTTCTAATCAATGTATGTTTTTCTGTTTCTGATAGATTTCCTCTCCATTTTCTGACATGATAAAAAGAATTAAAAAGAAGATACTTTTCTGTTAAAAGATGTTTTAAAATGCCTAACGAACATCCAATATAAGCAAAGCACACTCAGTTATGTAACACCAAACCCCTGAAGACTGGGTTCAGAGGGCAAGGGCCCAAGTCTAAGGTCAGATTCCACAGATGCTCTTTTCACATATATCTGATCCCTCACAGCGGAAGCACCTATGCAACTTAAAAGAAATTCTCAGACATTTAAAGATTAAGCTCCAATACTTTCCATTTTGTTATGGAAGAACTCTCCCAATGGTCCATCTTGCTCCACTCCACAAATTTTCCATCAAAATCATGACATGTCACCAAAGTCACATACTCTCTTAAGACCAGAATATGTGTTTCAATTTGTCTGTAAGAAACTACAAGCACCTACATGATTATGGCTATTTGGAATATTTCAGATTGTACATCTAAGAAATCAGTCTCTTGTAAATGGGAATTTAGGTGGCATGCAATTATTTGAATCAACCCTAGCGATCAATGGGGTGACAGATGTCACAGCCAGATCGCCCTCACATACTGTTCCTGCTCTGTGACTCAGCTCCCTCCCTGCTCTGTGACTCAGTACCAGCAAATGCCATAGCACCAATGTTGCTGACCATATAATAATAATAAGGGAAATATTGCTGGGTCGAGGGAGAGTACAAGAGAGATATGACTCAGAAACCCATCCACCCAAGCATTCAGAAATAATTCCAACTATCCGCTATACTCCATGATAATGTTTAGCAGTAACTTTCTATGATCTGATAATGAGAACGTATCTGGGCAGGAGGTCACTGTAACTTCCTCAGCACAAGCCTCTTAATGTGTCACTGAAGTTCCATGTATTTATAGCATCAAAATATCAAGCTATGTAATTAATGCATAACAATCTTTTTTTAAGAATGCATAGAACTTTATTGATCATAAATCAAGCGTCTATTGCGTCAGTTCCAGAGGATGTTTTTGTTACATTGGCTCATTCCGCACATGCAGAATAATGCACTTTCAAACTGCTTTCAGTGCTCTTTGAAGCTGTGTGGAATGGCAAAATCCACTTGCAAACAATTGTGAAAGTGGTTTGAAAACGCATTATTTTGCGTGTGCGGAAGGGGCCATTGATACAGAGCCCAAACAGCTTCTTATGCACTGCTGATTCAGATACTGGATCTACTGGGGAAATTTTTTTTCTCCTAGATGGCACATCAACTGCTATTGTGACTGATGTGATGAATGCGATTGCAACTCCTGAATATTTGCATGATGATGAGGTGGAAGATTATTACAACTGCTCTCCTACTTGTGTCACTTTGTGACTTTTCATACTTCTGTGGATAAGTGCTCCCCTTCTCTATCATGCTAGCAATGAAATATCACTGAAAATTGAGCACCTCCCAGCCGCTAAATAATTGCTCATCTACTCCTTTTGCTTCAAGAAGAAACAACTAGGCTTGGTCAATACTCTAGAAATTCAGATTCAGATTTATTCGGGCATAAAATTATCTGTATGCCTGAATAAGACAAATAATATATTCGGATATACTCGAATATTCGGGTATACCCAAACAATTTGGATCCGTCTGCTTTTTTTGGTATTTTTTTTGGTGTTTTTTTGCATTTTTGAGTTTTGGCCTGAAGGGGGCTCATTTTTAAAGCTAGTGGCACCAAAATTTCAGATTATCATCTGGAGACTCCAAATAATACCAACCGTGTTTGGTGAAGTTTGGTTTAGGGGGTCCAAAGTTATGGACCCCCAAAGGGAGCTAACAGGAGATGGGGGTTACCCCTTTAAAGGTCCATAACTTTGGACTCCCTGAACCAAACTTCATCAAACTTGGTTGGTATCATTAAGACAGTCTCCGATTGATACCCTGAAATTTTAGTACTCCTAGCTTTAAAACTGCACCCATGACAGGCACCCCAAGAAATTGCCCAAGATTCTCTGCTCTGCAATGCCTTGGCTCCATTGTACCCAATGGGGAATTTCTGTGCAGGCTGCAAATTTTTGAAGATAGAGGCACCAGACTTTCAAGTGGCTCCAGGAGGCCTTCCTGGTAATAGCATCCAGTCTTGGTGAACTTTGCTTCTGGGGGCGGTGGGGGGATGGGTTGAGAGAGTTCTAAGGGCCCTTCCGGACACACGAGTCGACTCAGGTTTGACTCGTGTCGGCGGAGTCTTACCTTGACTCGAGTCCTCCCGTTCCTCCGCACAGCAGCCGACTCGTGTCTCCGGAGTCGAGCTCAGAGGGCGGGACCACCTCCCTGCGTTGCTTTCCGATTGGTTGTTGGAAAGCTCGACTTCAGCTTCACGCAGGCTGAGCGAGCGAGCTCAGAAAGCGGAGACCACCTTCGCTTGCGTTTTCCACTCCTTCACATTCCGATTGGCTGCCGTTCTATAGGCGGGGGGAAAGCGTGAAGTCACGTGAGGTTTTAGTTTTACGCCATTGCCAAGTAGGAGACTCACGTTTGCTCACGGGCTTTACGGCACAGGCGGCTTGGCCGTAGGAGCTTCTCGCATGCTTGTGAACATTTACTAATAAGTTGATTGGCTGGATGGCTGCGTCGAGTCGGCGGAGATTCCGCATTCCGCCGGCCTCGGCTCGAGCGCAACCCGAGTCCGCCGGTCGACTCGATCTCCCAGCAGGGTCGAGAAAATCAACGATGAGAGGGAGGTGAGTCGAGTCAGACATGAGTCCGACGCTACGTCTGTGCGGAGGACTCGGGTCGGACTCTAGTCGATCTCAGGTCGACCACGACAATGCGGAAACACCCTGAGAGAACTCAGCCAGTAGGCTTTATGTGTTTATGTCAGAAACCAGAACAGCCCACAGTGGGGAAGAAGGGAGGTATGTATGCCTGCATAGAAGACCACTGAGTGAACAACAGTTACAGGTAAGTATAATGTTTTTTTTTAATCTTCATGGCCTTCTGTGCAATCCCACATTAGGAGAGTAGCCAGCTCATTCCCACTGAGTCAGTGAGTGTGAGGCTGTTACTGAAGCACTACCCACCACACATAAGCAAAATCAATATGCTTTATTAGCACTATTAAATAGTAATGTAATACTGCTTTTTCCACAGTTGCATCTCATCTAATGCCTTGGCATAATGCTGGATGAGGGTGGAAAAAGAGAAGGACATAGCTGCTCTACAGATGTCTACAGCAGAGAGGAAAGCAGCTGATGTAGCCTAGGAACATGTGCTCTGATGTTCAGTGGGCAGTCCACCTTGGCAATCAAGTATGCCTTAGCTAATGTCTGCGTAACCCACAGAGACAATGGTTGTTTAGATACCCCGGAACACTTCTGAGGGCCCTTAAAGCAAATGAAAAGATGTACATCCTTTCAGAAGGATGAAGTCCTGTCTAAATCAAATAATAAATACCTATGAACACTGAGTATCAGTAAGGATCTTTCAGCTCCAATAGGCGGTGTGGAAAGAAAACAGATAACACAATGTCTTGGTTCAAGTGAAAAGAAGACATCACCTTATGGATTTGCTCCAAACTAGGTCTGAGCACCACCTTATCCTCATGAATCTTCATAAATGGGAGATCACTCCTAAGAGCCCACAAATCTCCCACCCTTCTTGTGGAGGTGACTGCCACCAGAAAAGTAGTTTTGTAATATAAAAACACCAAATCGCAGGTGGTCATGAACTCAAAGCATTTCACCATCAGGTGAGTTAACACTAGGGACAAGCTCCATTGGGACCCAGGAGCCTTAACTTGGAATAAAGGCTGGAAATAGCACTAGTTCAAGTACAGCAGCCTTTGGGCATGAAGGCTGAAGCTTTCTGGATCCCTGTCATTATGTTCAAACATAGAGGGCACTTGCCCCTAATCCATATAGTTGCAGTTTTTTATTTATTTCTGTTCTTAGTGGCCCTCTGGAAGAGATACAACACAGTGATCCCTAGTCAGGGTAATAAACCTCAAGAATTCACAAAGTATCTTTACCAAAAGAGTTCAAGATACGAGATTATATTTTTCCAGTTAACAATGAAACTACCTGTTAAAAAGGGATGAAAAGAAGCTTCATAGAGGTATCACAATTTCTTAGTATATTCTGAAAGTATTTTGTTTATTTTCCCAAACATGAAAGTTCCATCATAACACTAAACATTAGTAACAGGAACTTGGTCAGGTGATCAACAATCTATGAACCCTATGAACTTTGGACCAACCATCTATGAACCCAAGTTCTTCTCAGGACTCAAAGCCAATATCTTCTTCCATTCCAGCTGCCTGTAGAATGGGCCAGAAAACATTGTCTTGCTCCATTGGTTTTTAAAAAGAAAAGTGAAAGCAAAACGTATATGGTAAATAAATGTTTGTGTACAGTTAAGTCCCTTGCAGAGAATTGCAGAAGGAAAACAGAACAGATGAGATTATTCTTAGTTGAGACAAAAGACTGATCAACTCTGCCCCCTAAGTTAGGATGTTGGCTGTATCACAGTCTGGACATCACCATATCTACAAAATAAGTTATCTATGAAATTCTATCAGACTTTATATTATAGTGAGGCCTTATCCAGGAGACTGAGCAGGCATTACTAATTGAGTAGGAGCCAAATACCATTGGAAATAGGATTGCCACACACACAAAAAGAACAAGGCTGAACCCACTATGATATCCCACCCACCCTTATCCCACGCTTGAGGTTGGTGCAAAATTATAGCCATAATAATCGCAGGTGATACAACTTGCAGAGGAAGACAGTGGAAATGCAACAGTGCTTTTAAAGGCATTGAGTCAACTGAATCTGAATTGTTTTAGCAAAAAGCACAGTGCACACAATGGTAGGTACCTCAGAGATGGCAGATGCAGCAGAGCACAATGAGAGGTATTGTGATTATTACATCTTTGCCAACATTTTTACTATAATTTGAGGTTATCGTGCTGTGAATAAGAGAAAACACATCTTCACATGTACCCTTCCAATATCCCTTATTTAAAAGTAAATAGTTGTTGATCCATTTTTTTTCACTGCTTTGGATTAACTATTCAACTTGTCCTGTGACCTCCTCTTCCAGGAACAAATCTCATTAAGGCTTTATGTAAGCCAAATACAGGATTGGTAATGGTACACCTGCAGAAAAAAAAATTAGAACTGTATTGGTATTTATATGTTTATTTCAATTGTTCACAACTGGTTCAATAGATAAGGCCAGGTATGATATTCAAATGAAAACATGCCTGCTTACTGCATGAAATACCCCATCACTGACAGATAACAGATCCATTAAGACCTACTACATTGCTGTTTTTAGAAAATGCTTGCTTCATTCAACATGAACCTGTTGTAGGTTAACAGGAATCTCCAGCTTTCTGTGGAATGCTTGTTCTTCCCACACAAACCACTCCCGCATTTCCAAGGTTATAAAAAAATACAGTGCAGCATCTGTTGGCTTTGCAAATATAGTCTAAAAGGAGAGCATTCTATAAAAAGAACCACTTCTAATATTAGTCATTTTATCTTCATGGCACATCAACTTGGTAAGTTTTATCTTTAGCAGCTGCTTTGCATTAACAACCAGGTACTGTCATTCAAAACAGCTGATTTCATAAGACAGTTAAGAATGAGAAGCTTTTTTTAAACTCAGTGGTAACACTAATGAAATGAATTACTGGATTTTTGAGTAGATTGAACTCAAAACATTCAAACTTTGTGATTACAAGACTTATCCTTGAAATAAATGTCGTAGTTTCCATATCTATCTATAGACTGGCAAAGTCATTCTGTAGCCTTGAAAACCAATGCAACAAGCTCAAAGTAATTGTAATAATCCTGAATGAAGCACTAGAGTATTACTTCTGTCCACCAACTGTATTCAACAGGTTTTCACATATTTAAAACTTGGGCTGTTTCCACAGAACAATTTCCCCCCGCACGGAACACAAGAAGCCCCCAATTTAAATAAGAGT
Organism: Sphaerodactylus townsendi; assembly: GCF_021028975.2. Classification (NCBI taxonomy): domain Eukaryota; kingdom Metazoa; phylum Chordata; class Lepidosauria; order Squamata; family Sphaerodactylidae; genus Sphaerodactylus; species Sphaerodactylus townsendi. Next base: position 64,956,801 of record NC_059428.1, on the reverse strand, counting down.
TTCCACACCACATCTTGCTCATCCCGACTCGTAACTCATGGGCCTCCCAAGACTCTCCCCTTTACACGGGATCAAAGCTTGGCTTTTCCCATAAGAAAGCCTATGTGCACCTTGTTCTCCCCACCGTTGACTCTCAGGTATGCCAGGGCTGCTATCACCTTGGTTGATGCACCTTAAACCACATGCAGTTCTCTGCAGGAGGAGCTGGTGGGTGAGATGGGCACACAGGTGCAAGAGACGTATATTGTTTGCAGGCTGGAAAGGGAGTCCCTCCATGCTTCCCATTAATAATGGGATAATAATGTAAAAATAATAATAATATAAAAAACTACTTTACATTCTATTTTTGACTTACTGCCTCAAGCCCAGCTACATTTACCTTGACTATGGAAGTAAAAGAATGATATCAAATTTGGAATAATACAAGTGACCAGGAATGAAAAAAGTCGCCTCCAGGTTAGACTATTGTAACTCGCTCTACGCGGGCCTTCCCTTGCATCTGATCTGGAAGTTAAAATTGGTCCAACATGCGGCAGCTCGCCTGCTTACAGGGGGGCCTTTTGAGATCACATTCAGCCTGTACTGCGCCTCCTGCATTAGCTTCCAGTTGAATTCTGAATCATCTTCAAGGTGTGGGTGTTGACCTTCAAGGCCTTACAAGGCCTGGGACCTTCATACCTTCGGGACTGCATTACCCCATATGTCCCCACTCGGCCTCAGCGTTCGGCAGAGGCCAATCTACTGGAAGTCCCTGGCCCCTCGATGATGCGACTGGCCTCCACCTGGGCGAGGGCCTTTACGGCTCTGGCCCCGGCCTGGTGGAACACTCTCTCTCCAGCTGTCCGGGCCCTGTGGGATCTCGGCGATTTCCGCAGGGCCTGTAAGACTGAGTTGTTCCACCAGGCCTTTGGAGAGACCAGTCACTGAATTGTGCCCCCCCCCCTGTTCTCCTGTGAGGGTCCCTTTACATCTTTGGGACCCACCGTGCCCCCCTCTTCCCTCTTCCCTTGTTAGGAGGATTTTTAAGTAAAGGTTTGCGGAATGCCAATTTTATGTAGCAATCGCTGTTTTAAATTAAATTAATAATTTTAGAGTTTATGGGGCTGAGTTCTTAATGTTAGGTATTATTTATTAGTTGCTATTGTATTATTGTATTTTATGTTGATGTTGTACACTGCCCAGAGCCCTTCAGGGATGGGGCGGTATACCAAATCGAATTAAATAAATAAATAAATAAATGAATGAATGAATGAATGAATGAATGAATGAATGAATAAATAAATAAATAAATAAAGCTAACCTAAATAATTATATACTGCTTGTTTTATTTTTTGAATACTAGTTCCATTGCCAACTCAGATTTGAATGGAGACGGACAAAACATCCCATATATTTAAGAACCCATATTAAATCTAAAAATCATGTATAAAGGAAACATTTGAGTTTTGCAGTTATTTTGTATTATCTAGACCAGAAAATGAACAGAATACACCAACATTAACTCATCAATCTACAAACATCTCATTTAGGATACAAATGTGAAATGCCCTTCAGGTACTTTGATTCACATTATCAAAAGCCCTTAGCCACTTCATATATAACTGTTGCCATCTGAAATGTACAACTTTGTATAGTTTTTGGCTCTTCCCTGACCCTAAATTACAGACTGGCAATTAGCAGTGCAATCACTTAGGACTTTGGTTGGTGCAACTCTGCACAGAATTGTACTGTGACAAAAAAAATTGCCTTCCAGTACAGATACTAGTACAGAGGGGATTTATATTAGACCCTCTTCTGACTCACTACCACATTTTTAATGCATATCCCCAAGCCCACCACTGCTGATGCATTTTAAGGAGATCTTTAGAGCAATTCTGTGTAGAATCATGCCAGTCTAAATCTACTGCAATTATAGGCTCACACTGAAGTAACTTTGTATAGGATTTCACTGCTAATTACCAGTCTGTAATTTAGTTTGGGTCTAAAATAAACTTGGCACTCCAGATAAGAGCACACAGTGCTTTTGGCCTGCACATGTTTAATGTATTATCAGCCAAGAGATGGTCTTCTGTTATTCCTTTTTTACCATTTTAAAACTCTAGAACTTACAACTATTTATATCATGTCATTAGGCCAAAATATTGCAGCCAGATTCTATAAACACTGTACAAGCACTGATACTGTAACTGGCAAAATGTTATGAAGTTACTTCCACTCATAGAGGAAGGCCAGTGCAGTGCAGTGGTTAAGAGTGTCATACTAGTATCTCAGAAATCAAGGTTCGAATCCCCAAACTTGCCATGGAAGCTCCATGGGTGACCTTGGACCAGTGATGTTCTAACCTGCCTTACTGGGCTCTTGCAAAAATAAAGCTGTTTTGGGGCCCAATCAGGGAGACAGGTGAAGTACAAATGAATTACATTAATAAAAAGGCACATGGAAACCAAAAGTCTCTTTGACTGCTTAATTAACTCATTAACCACTAAATAATGAGTCTGTGTGAAGAATGATTAGTCTCTTCAATTTTCATTCTGTACCGGTAAGAGTCTTTATTCCAGGACTTGATGAAAACCTTGTATCCCAGCCAATGATCACTCAATGCTGTTAAGAACTTTATTTAAAACCACTCTCATCCTTGAACAGATTAAAAAACAAACAAGAATCACAATGATACAGAAAATTAGGTTGTAAATAGAAAAGCATGTGTGCCATTCCTTCCCCTACCCAGCCCACATTTAAAAATGAAATCTATATATATATAAATCTAACAGTGTATTTGTCTCTGATGGTCTCCCTCAGAAGCTGCTGGACGGATCGCCCCCAAATTTTCACAGGACGTCCCTCCCTGTTGCAGGCAGGTAATCGGACATTCAAATAACTGAAAGTCCATACCTGAGACAGGTAAAACGTCTTTTTCCTGGTGCACCAGGCCATGAAGCTGCCTGTGTTTAACTGTAACCCTTAGAATGTTCGTGCAGCCTGTCTGTGGCCTGAGGGCTTGGTATGAGGGCTTAGAATGTTCGCTCAGATGGGCAGAGATGAGCAGTGAAAACAGTAAATAGGTTATACTGGTAGGTAATACGAGTGGAAGTGAAACACATACACACTTTGCTGTGTGAGACGTCAGGTGGAGTTCCCCCCCTCACACGCAGGTAACTTTCACTCTCTGTGCCTCACCCTCTGCTACCACACAATACACATCCAGCTCATCCTCACACAACTCACTCTGCCCTCCCTCACATCCAACCACCACTTACCCACTTCCTCACCCATATTCGCCACAGCTCTCTTTTACTAAAAGCGAGCTGGAGTTTGCCTTTTTCTTTTAAGACAATCCGTGGGGTGGAGGCGAACTAACACTACTGGCTCCGCTTCTTTTGCACGTGGCCCTTTAAGAACCCAGGGAGCTGGCCTCGATCTGAGCGCCTCACCACCCTGCCTCTGCTGCCTGACTGGGATAAGAACATAAGAACAAGCCAGCTGGATCAGACCAAAGTCCATCTAGTCCAGCTCTCTGCTACTCGCAGTGGCCCACCAGGTGCCTTTGGGAACTCACATGTAGGATGTGAACGCAATGGCCTTCTGCGGCTGTTGCTCCCGAGCACCTGGTCTGTTAAGGCATTTGCAATCTCAGATCAAGGAGGATCAAGATTGGTAGCCATAAATCGACTTCTCCTCCATAAATTTGTCCAAGCCCCTTTTAAAGCTATCCAGGTTAGTGGCCATCACCACCACCTGTGGCAGCATATTCCAAACACCAATCACACGTTGCGTGAAGAAGTGTTTCCTTTTATTAGTCCTAATTCTTCCCCCCAGCATTTTCAATGAATGCCCCCTGGTTCTAGTATTGTGAGAAAGAGAGAAAAATTTCTCTCTGTCAACATTTTCTACCCCATGCATAATTTTGTAGACTTCAATCATATCCCCCCTCAGCCGCCTCCTCTCCAAACTAAAGAGTCCCAAACGCTGCAGCCTCTCCTCATAGGGAAGGTGCTCCAGTCCCTCAATCATCCTTGTTGCCCTTCTCTGCACTTTTTCTATCTCCTCAATATCCTTTTTGAGATGCGGCGACCAGAACTGGACACAGTACTCCAAGTGCGGTCGCACCACTGCTTTATATAAGGGCATGACAATCTTTGCAGTTTTATTCTCAATTCCTTTCCTAATTATCCCCAGCATAGAGTTTGCCTTTTTTACAATGCCATGCATTGAGTTGACATTCCCATGGAACTATCAACTAAGACGCCTAAATCCCTTTCCTGGTCTGTGACTGCTTGCAGTCCTGGTCTGTGACTGCAAGCAGGATAGCCTGCTTGCCCCTGTTCTGCCTTTCCCAAGCCAGGACTGTGCATGTCAACCAGCCTCATGGACAGCGGGATTCACACTCTGGACAGTTCCGTTGTGGAATGGGAAGGGTTAACTTATACTAAAAAAACAAGACAGCACCATATAATGATGTGCATTGAAAAGGGAAAGAGGGATTCCATTTGACCATCCCAAAAGGCTATGCTGGGGATCATTGGACCTGCATGGACATCTGTGTGGGTTGCGGACTGTGATGAGAAGGACAATTGCCACAGCAACGCGTGGCTGGGCCCGCTAGTGCATTTTTAAAATTGTTATCAACCCTTTTCTGAAAAGATAAGGTAGCCTCACTGCAACCCAGATGAGAGATTCCGAGATTTTAGGGTGTGGCTATCCCATAAAGACAAAATTATGTGATAGTTACATAACTTTACTAACAATCTAATTGGTTTTCTCAAAAGGAGTGATATCAGACACCTCTGAGTATCCCAAAGAATAAGTGTTGCAAACTCAGTTCCATTTGTTCTAGGATTTTTTCTGGGCATCAAGCCATTGATTCATATGTTATTCTCAAGGCTGAAAATTGCCAGTTAGCTTTTTAAAAAGTGAAAAAATGCATGCTTGCAGATTTACACAAACCCTTAAAGCAAATTCTCAGATATACAATGTAGAAATGTCCTAAACAATGGTCTGAAGTTAAAATCTACAACAAAAGCAATATAGTTGTTAAAAGTCCCATTCACGAAGTTAGCTTGCGTTAATATAGTAGTTGGATAACTCTTGGATGTACAATTTAACATGGTGAGGATATGTGTAGGTGTCAACAAAGTTGAGATAAATGCTGTAAATGTAAGAAGTTTAGATTGTCAAGAGGCTTAACTTGATAGGGTCACTCAAGGTGGAATGGCCACAGTTTAGGCACCAGACTAAGATGCATCCACCCCCTTCAGGAATCAACAACCACAGCAGCATAACAGACTGTCTGAATGGTGATGGGCAAAAAGGAATCCTTGAAGTAGTCAAAGGTGACATTGATGGAGGATCTATCACAGACAATGGCTGTAACACTTTAGCTAACCCTGGTTCTTCTGTGAAGAAGAAGCAATGGTAAACTGCTTTTGATCACTCACAGAGATCTGTTTTACAAGATCCAAGAAATCACAGTAAAATTTAAAGCAAGATTAGGTATACTGAAAGATCAATGTGAAACAGGACAAAATAGAGAAATAGATATGAACAATATACTGAAGAACTGTACAGAAGAGATGAAAAGAAGAATCTTTTGAAGAACCACCAGTTTTAGAAAGTGATGTGAAAGCTGCACTCAACACAATTGGGAGAAACAAATCATCAGGAACTGATGGGATATCAATAGAGCTATTTCAAGCCACAGAAATGTTGTCCAATAAAATCTTAACAAGAATATGCCAACAAATATAGAAAACAGACTTGAAACACTCAATTTACATTCTAATTCCCAAAAAAGGAGATGTCAAAGATTGCAGCAACAAATGAAGAATCACATTAAATGAAGAATCACATTACAAAGTAAAGTGAGGCTAAAAATCTTAAAGTAAATACTATTACCATACATGAAAAGAGAAATGCCAGATATTCTCATGGCATCCATTAAAGCCATGGTGGCGAACCTTTGGCACTCCAGATGTTATTGTACTACAACTCACATCAGCCCTTACTAGCATGGCCAATTGGCCATGCTGGCAGGAGCTGATGGGAATTGTAGTCTATAACATTTGGAGTGCCAAAGGTTCGCCACCACTGCATTAAAGGAATGGGCACCAAAGATCATACTAATTTATATGAGTTACTGGAACATACAAGAAAATTAGCTTGTATTTCATAGAGCACAGCAAAGCTTTTGACTGTGTGATCTAGTCTTTAAAAAATGGATGTGCCATAGCATCTGATTGTTTTGATGTGCAACTTGTACTCTGGACAAAAGGCTACTGCTAGGACCAAAAATTGAGAAACAGAATGGTTTCCATTGGGCAAAGATGTCAGACAAAGATGCATTTTATTTCTCTATCTTGCCAATCTATATGTAGAACATATCATAAAGAAAGCTAGATTAAATTTAGATGAAGCATTTATGAAAGGAATTTTTACTATTTGATATATGCCAATGGTCCCACATTACTGGCAGAAAATATGACTGGGAAGGGCAGCCATTGAGGAGGTAGAGAAGATCCTTAAGTGTAAGTATATATCATTGGAGACCAAGATAAATCGTAATACAGTGTTTCCTATTAACATGTATGGGTTTGAAAGTTGGACAGTGTAGAAAGCAGACAGGAAGAAGATAGATTTTTTTGGAATGTGCTGTTGGAGAAGAGTTTTACAGGTACTATAGACTGCCAAAAAATCCCAAATCACTGGGTTCTAGATCAAATCAATCCTGAACTCTCCCTATAAGCTAAAATGACCAACTGAGGTTATCACACTTTGGTCACATTACAAGACCAGACTCAATGGAAAAGACAATAATGCTAGAAAAAGTTGAGGGTATCAGGAAAAGAGAAGTGAATTGAATTGATTTAATCAAGGAAGCCAAGGCCCTCAGCTTTCAAGAAAAAGTCTGTTAATCAGATATTCTGGAGGTCATTAATTCATACGACTCAAAAATCGGAAGCAGCTGACAGCACTTAAAACACAAACTTTGACAACTGGACTGATGATAATGAAGGCTCATTTTTTCAAAGCACATTGTCTACAACCAAGATTCAGATTTCAGAATCAAGAATGAAATAAACTAAGAAAATTATTTACTTGTATAGTCTAAAGCTTAAACTGTTCACTTGTAACCTAGTATGCTAATCCAGTGTCGTCAAGAAGTTTCCCTAAGCTCCAGGAACTCTTCGTTGCCAAAACTCCAGCTCTGCCCCAAAGCTGGAAATAAAGCAGCCAACCAGTCCTAAAAGGTAGGCTCAGTTGGTTAACCAAAGAGTCCCCTGAATTTGTACTGAAGCCACAAAAGAACACAGCAATGTTGGTGATAAGTTCATTTAAAGACGAGTACAAGCAGCTTTATCCTTTTCAACAGAATGATGACAGGAGATGTGTGAATTAAACCACCACATCTGTGACTTGATGGAAAACACACGGGCACACATATACAACATACATGCCTAACTGCCAAATCAGTTTGTAAAATGTTTCAGACTAGTCATCTTCAACAGCCCAATCTAGAGGGGAGGGTGAATCCCCCCCTAGAGTCGGTGCACCCTTGCGCAGGCATGGGTGCCCATCCCACCAGAACAAAGGCAAATACACCGTGTGTGTGTGTGTGTGTGTCACTTACCTTGACAGGTGGGTGTTGTGCAACTCCACAGCACCTGACCTCGAAGTAGCTGCCAGTGCCCAGGCTCACTGGTACAAAATGCTGTGCCAACATGGCCAGGGGAGGGTCGACCTTAGTTGGCCTCCACTACCCAGCTAGGTCCTATGCACTGGTGTAGGCATCAGCTGAGATATTCCATCACCACTACCCCCATGGGAGAATTTTGGATCTTTTTTTTTTACTTTTCTAGGGCTCATTCTGCACACGCAGAATAATGCACTTTCAAGCTGCTTTCAGGGCTCTTTGAAGCTGTGCGGAATGGCAAAAACAGTTGTGAAAGCAGCTTGAAAGTGCATTATTTTGCGTGTGCGGAATGAGCCTAGGCAACCCACACTGCAGGGAAACTCTTTGGAGGGGGCACAGCAGAGCCAGAGCAGTGTTGTCCCAGCCCTCCAGCCACTCTGGACTGGACTACAAATCACTTATTTCATCATTATCCTTGAACTGCCCTATATTAACCCAGGGTAATTGGCTTTAGTGCTGCTATTTGTGAAAATGAAAAAGATCAGTTCACAAGTATTCTAGAATTTTATACCTCAGTGTTCCATGTCAAAGCCTAAACAGACTCTTATTTTAACAGTATCAAGAACTTCTAAACACAAAAGTCAATTTTCAGTTGTCAAACAATAAACAGCTGAAATTATTAGGTGTCATGTTATTTTGTCATTGCATTTTGAAACAGAATAGCAAAAAGCATGGAAGAAAAACAGAAATAAGTCATCCTTGCTATTCACTGGGCATACTCAGTACAGTACAAACATAATACAAGGCCTTCCCCAAAAATAAACAGTTAGGTTTTTAAAATGTAATTGTTGACCTTTTGTAACAAAGGATTCACACAATTTCCAATACACTGTGATTCTATTCTACAGCATTTCAACAGGGTCCAAAAGGGAAGGGACAGGATATTAAAATCTAAAACCAGCTGAGGTCCTCCCCGTGATAACCAGCATCCTGGGAGCAATTCTGAAAACACTAGGGCTGCACTTGAAACACCTTCAAACTGACAAAATCAACATCTGTCAGATTCAGAAGGCAGCCCCGTTGGGATCTGCATGAATACCACTTGGATACATTACAGTGACCTAGGCCTCTGGGTGGGACTCAAATTGTAATGAAATGCCAATAACCAGCTAAAGAACTGGCAACTGAGATGCTAAACAAAATTAAATAACAAATATAATAAGTTTGTACCCTGGGGCAATGCAATTATTTCCCCAATTAAAGGATTTAAGGGAGAGAACCGGTGAAACTTGAAAATATGCCCTGAGACAAGAGTTCAAATCCCCATTCATCATGTTTAAAAAACCCTCCAAGCCTTATTAAGTGACCTTGGTCCAGTTCCTCTCTCTTAAGGTATCCCATCTCAACCATTCATGAGGTGGTTGGATAAAAATGTACAGACTGGCATAGCGAATAGTTATGAATCTAATGTGCCATGGTGACGACACACGGCCTCTTTCTTGAAGTTCTTTATTTTTTCTTTCATGGCTGCATGACCCTGATGTATCAACTTTGTTTTTTAATGCGACCCTCCTTTCCAACCTGTGGCATAAGCGGGTTGTTGTTGACGGCACGCTGTCCCAGCGGCGAAAAGTCCGCGCTGCTGCAGCCCGCGTCAAGAACTGTCGCAACGGGTGCGAAAAGAATTGGCGCTGATGCGGGAGAAGTTGTCTTACGAGTGGGAAGCCGGTAAACAGCGGCCCCTGCGGGCGAACCACCGGCTGCATCGGGGAGGGGGGACGAGGCGAAGCAGCCGGCGGCGAAGGAGAGCGCTAGTCCCGGGCTGCAGCCGCTTGACTGCGGCGAGAAACTGCGAGGAGGGAGATTGTTGGCGGGACAAAGGCTGCTGCAAATCAAGACATTGTCCAGGATAGCCCACCTCCTTGGAAAGACAGCGGCCCCTGGGCCGCCACAGGGAAGCTGTTTCACTTTAGGAGGGAAAAGAAGCTACCCCAAGCGGGGGTGGGGGTTGGTATAACTACCTTTTCTCCGGTCACGACATGCATCCCTTCCCGCACTTTGGCAAAGGAGCCTTCGCCCAACTTCCTGCCGATCAGGTAGTTGCCGACGCGCTTGATGTGCTGGAATTCGCGAAGCCGCTCCCGGGACGCCGCCGCGTTGACCCAGGCCGCCAGGAAAGTCCCCTCCGGGCCCAGGGGAGGCGTGGTGGGCTCCCCGCCACTGTCGCCGAAGCTCGCCGCCGGGGGCTCGCTCAGGAGCACGTCGCCAGCAGCCGCCGGCATCCTTTTGCTGCAGCAGCCGCGGAGCTTCCCTGCAAAGTGCGGGCCGGCTGCCTTCTTCTTGTGCCTGCAACCGAGGGTGCCTCACGGCGGCGCGAAGCTGCGTTGAGCAAAGATGGTCTCGAGCTGCCGCTGCTCGTGGCTGCTTGCGGGTGCTCCCCACTCTCCAGTCTGCAGCACCAGTCTGCCAATGTGACCAGCACCCGCGAGTCCACGTGGGGACCCGACAGCGACTGTAGAACTGCAGAAGCAGTCTGCTTCTCAGGGCAATAACGCCATGCAAAGGGCAAGAAGGCTCCTCGGAGGACTGAGGCTCGCCTGGCCGAAATCGAGCACGACTCCTGCGGCGACAGCGAGACTGTTTAAGGGCAGCAAAGGCGAGCAGCAGTGCTAAGGCGCTGGGGGCTGCACATCACGTTGAAGCAGGAGCCAGCGCCAGCTCCCGCAGATCAATTGTCTCTAGTCTCCCTGGAAGCCAGTTGGCTGCCTTCTCGTCATTGAATCTGTCGATCACTTTTCTCCTCCCTCTTGTACCGTGCCTTGCTGTCTCCTGGTGCTGTTGCTTGAGGCTCCCTTCCCCCTTATACTGCGGGGAGGGGTCAGGAAAGGGGGGGAGGCTTGTTCGGGCTGAATTTGCAGTAATTTAATCCGATCACCCTCTTGGGAAAAGATGCAATGAAAACTCGACCCCAGCCGTGATCTTTTGGAAATTCGGATAGCTTTCCCTTTTAGTCTTTTTTTTGAATTGCTTAGTACAGGTCTACTACCAATAAAACAAAATCACATAAACACGCTTTAGTTCTAGGGAGAGAGTTGTCAAGAAGACACCATACATTCTGGAAGAAGCTGCATTTCTCATTCTTTCTCTATAATTAGGGCACTTGTGCAGTGACAGGCACTCTGTGTGACTCCTTTTCCAAGCAAAGCTTGGTTTATATATTTTTTTCATGATCTCTTTTATTCTTCCTGGATAATGTTTTTTTTAAATGCTGTTTTCCCCACCTTTGGTGCTTGAAAGCACTTCAGTTGGCTTTCACTCGTCTGCTGGTGAAATGTGCTCTAGAGCTCAGATCGTGACAGCCGTGCCAGGAAAGCACAAATACTCCCCCACCCGTTTCTGATGTTAAGAAATCCAGGCTAAAAGTAGAATTATCTGGGGGGGGGGGGGCACATGAGGGGGAGAACTCAACCTTTAGTTATACATTATTATTTATTTACAGCTGGTAGCCTTTATTTTATGTCCTCAACATAATGTGTTTATCAGTTCCCCAAATGCATTTTTACAGTTCATTAATATTGCATCTTTTTTCCTAACTACCGTTATGTTTTATTTGTTTATTTAGTTACTTATTATATACTTGTTATCCACCCATCACCAAGGTCCCTGGGCCAGGTACAGTCATAAAACCCAGCGCACTTCTCTAAAACAACTCCTGATACAAATAAAACTACTGGCAAGATGAACATATGTGAAATTGAGTAAGAATGATGCCACATTAGGCAAACTCATGAAGAATAGCAGTAGTTCCAGAATTATCAGTATCCACTTATATGTCAAAATGAAAGCTCATTCAAACAGAATGAGTGTAAACTCATTAAAACAATACAGATGCTATATAAAAACTGGAAACACTTCCATTTGTCTCACAGAGGTTACGTGATATTTTCTCAGCATGAAATGTACACAAAATGTGTTTCAACCCCCACCCCACCCCAACTCAACAGCACCAAAAATATTTGTGCTAATATGGCCTTTGATAAAGTAGTTAGTAGGTGGGGTAGTGAAATATATCTTAGAGATCTTCAACAAAGCCCAGTTTAATAGAATATCTGAGAAGACTAGGCAAATGTGGATTAGAAGGGACTCAATGGAGAAAGGAGTCTATACCTATGACTTCTGAGAGGAGAGAAAGTGAGGTATAAATCCAAACACATGAGGACTATCAAAACTTTATTGAAGCTGCCCAGGTTGATGGTTCCTTTAAATTAGACTGTTACCTTTTCTTATTTAAAACACCTTCTGTTACTTAAATTGGGGTTTTTTGCTGTTTACTGAACTGATGTGGTATTCCTAAATTAGTTATTAACTGGTCCTTGTTTGGGAGGGTGTTAATTATTGCTAATTGTCCAATTACACAATTATGTTGGAAGGGCACAATTTCACTGCCTGCTCCAGACACCATTTTCTGTTGATACACCCCTGGCTCAAAGACAGGTCCCCCAGATGAGATGGCACTCAATCAGCTGTAGGGTAAGAGTTAAGGAGAACTACAAACTGCACTATTCTTTGATGCAAGTGTCCTATGGCCCAATCCAGGGGAGGGGTGCAAGTCACCTCCTGGATGCAGTGTGGGCTTGTACCAATGGATTTACGTTCTGCCTGACACTTATTCCAGCAGAGGAGGCAAGACACCCAAGGGAGGACACTGCAGCTCTCTGGGACGTCCAAACAGGGCCCCCAGTACTGTGTCAGTACTCCCACGCCACAGCTAGCCCCATTGGCACAGCAGAGGCAGACTGAAGACATTCCTGGGGATGGCGTCAACCGGAGTCAGCTTCTACCCAGCCTTTAGAGCAGGGATCACTATCACTCAAACCTATGGAGGGCTTTCGGGCAGCCAGGATTTTTTTCTTTTTGGTTACACCTCTGCAGCATCTGAAAGCCCTCTGGAGGCAGTGTAGTGACACAGCAGCAGAGCCATTCCCAGTCGTGGTGGCCTCTGGATTGGGCTGCCTGAAAAAATTGATCACATGCCTAAACAAGATGTGCTAATAATCATAAGTGACTGAAATGCAAAAATGGGACACAAAGTAGAATCAAACATTGTAAGAAAATGTGGGTTAGGAGCAAGAAATTAAGCAGGAGAGCAAGTCATAAAATTCTGTAAAGACAACTTTGTTCATTGTGAACACACGTTTCAGGCAACCGAACAGTATTCATGGACATCAATGGATAGCCAACACAGAAACCAAATCAAATACATTACATAATGCGAAGCTGAAGATTATTCTTAATTCTTTGTTCTGTCTGCTAAATCAAGACCTGGATTTGATTGTGATATGGGCCATAAACTGTAAGTATCAACCATTAGAATAAAGCTGAAGAAAAATATCAAAACATTCCTAGTAACATTCCTATATATCTGTTCTAAAAATAGGATTAAATAGTACTGAGTACTCAAGATCTTGTCCTCAATATGTTTAGGTCTAAGAATCCTGATGCCATATTCCACAGCAATTCTACAGTTCCATCCTAAACAGCTTCTTCAGTCCATTGAGTCAGTGATATAGGAGGGTAAAAACTGTTTTTAGAATTGTACTGTTAGTGCTAAAATGTGAAGAACCAGCACTAACCTGCACTGTTTCTCAAAATGATTTGCTGATTTTCAACATTATCCAGACACTTTGAACATAGCGAAGGAGGCTATTCTATTCTCCAGAGAATTTCCACACAATGTTCCCAATTATTTCAGGACAAAAATCTCCTCTTCATGAATGATATATTTACTGCTATAAAAAATGAACATCAATAGGATTTAAACTGGAAGAATCTGCCATTCAGTTTCCTCAAAGCAATCCAATGATGAGTCTGCCAGTGATAGGGTGTTCATTACTTTGAGTTGTGTAAACACACTTCGTAAGCACTCATACTGTCCCTGGCTCCATTCTTCCATTCCTTATGGATTTCTGGGAAGTCAGTCTACATATGCTACCGTTCCTGCCCCAAGTCATCTCCCCACACAAATCTCTTGTTAATTATTCCCCTGATTTGAGCTATGCAGCTTTCTCCCAATAATTAATCCTAACTCTCTGGGGAACATTCTATCATGTAGTGCTCTTATTAGGATGCATCTAGATATAGGCCTTTTCCTACATGATACCACAGATTTTCCCAGTGGTCAAACCCTGTATCTTGGAAATGTTTTCTGTGAAATCATTCCTCATCCCTGCCTGCCCCCTTTCATTTTGAGTCCCTCTCCCCACCTCTTCAGTTGCATTTATTCCACATGTACATATGAAAATGTATTATTCCTGATTGTGGTGTGATGTCATTTGTGACGCAGAAGAACAAAGACCCCTCTTTTTGTGTGCAGAAACTCTAGTGTTACTGTGCAGTTACATTATAAAATGGCAATTGAAAAATGAAATGACAATTCAAAAATTGGCTTCCATTTTTAATACAGAGAACTACCAACCTGGAGTGGAGGCCAAAATAGCTCCTGGAGTAGGCACCATTACCAGAGGAACAGAAATACATAGCCCCTGCAGCCACAAAGAGCCACATTTTCCAACCAAATTTTATCTGCAGTAATGCACAATAATTACTGCAGCAGTCTCTGAATACAAACAACGATTATTCTTCGCACTCTTTTCAGTCACCCTCAGCTTCAAAATTGTTCTCTGCCCTAACGTTACATTTGTATTTCAGGATGAAATTGACAAAACTGATCAAATTAACAATCCTAATTTGTATCTCTGCCTCAAAGGTTAAGATTCTACGTTAAATTGACAAATCTGATCCAATTGACCATGCTAGTTTGTATCTCTGCCTCAACATTACATTGCTAGTTTGATATGACATAGAGAATTTTTTAAAATCCTTTTGAAAATGGAAGGGGAGGGGAAGGAGAAAGTGGCTGAAAGGGAGATCAGGCAACAACACGGGGTGTGGATAAGCCCCAGATGATTGCCCCAACTGGAAGTCAAAAACACTACTGGAGTAAGTGTGATTATCTAAAGGAACAGAAATAAGTATCCCGCCAGTCGGGTCACCACACACAAACTAAGAACCACATTTTTTTGGCCAAATTAGAGGTATGAAACACACACAAACATTACTGCAACAGTCACTTATCAATTTCTTCCAGCAAAAGCAATTTCCCTTGTCAATTTCATTCTCTCCTAACTGTGGATGCATTGTATCCTTGCCTTAACATTGCTTCACTAATTCAAGATAAAATGGATAAAGCTGAGACAATCAACCTGGCTTGTGTCTGTCTCCTAACATTAGATCATTAATGAGATATGACAAAGGTTTTTTTAATCATTTTGAAAACAGAGAATGAGGGAGAGGAGAAAATGGCTGAAGGGTAAGTTGGCAACTATACGGAGGTGTGGATAATGGCTAGGTGCTTGATGAGGTGGAGAAATACAGACTGTTTCAACATGATCACATGTTCAAGGGAAGCTGTTTTGGAAACTGATTAAAAACATCACAATAAAAGTATTCAGGAAAACAACAGAGGAAAACTGAAGGGAAAACGTTTCTGGAACCAAACAGAGAAAAAACATGCTGAATTTAAATTAAAAAACCCATAGAAGTTAATAGCAAGATACATTGTCTACAACACATACAGAAAAAACCATATACTAGTGCCCATCCCCAGATTAAGAGTAAAAAAAAACCTTTCCTCCCCTGGGGTCTCAAATTCTCATTGATTTAAGTTACAGCAAGATTGAATGATTTCCTATTGCACAGTTCAGGAAACCTGTATCAGAAATGAAGAAGATGCATAAAAAAATGCAGCTTCGTAGTTTTCCTGAAACATCCTGAACCATTGGAATGGCACTCACAAGAACGTGAGACAAGAAAGATAGAGAAAGAAAGAAAGAAAGAAAGAAAGAAGCAAGCAAGCAAGCAAGCAAGAGAAAGAAAGAAAGAAAGAAAGAAAGAAAGAAAGAAAGAAAGAAAGAAAGAAAGAAAGAAAGAAAGAAAGAAAGAAAGAAAGAAAGAAAGAAAGAAAGAAAGAAAGAAAGAAAGAAAGAAAGAAAGACAGACAGACAGACAGACAGACAGACAGACAGACAGGCAGACAGACTCTGGGTGAATTACCAGAAGTCAGTGTGGTTTGACATAGGCTGATCATGCACAAGAGGTCTACCGTGCTGCAGGGGCAAATATCTGTCGCAGAAAGATTTCTTATACAGATGTATTTCCTTGAGTCCTGCTTTCACTTTCCATTCTCTCTGCAGTAAACAACACCACTTCTAGTGTGACTTTAATTTTCTTCGCTGCCAGAGCACACGCACACACACACACACACACACACACACACACACACGATGCTCAGGAGAGTTTTTAAAAACTTTATTTCAACTTCAACTATTTCAACTATACTAGATCTATCGAAATAAGTATAGATCTAATACAGGAATATCAAAATAACATTCTCCTCATGTGGCAGCAACAGAAGAGGAAGAGTGAGTGTGTGGAAGGGATGGGGAGAGAATATAAGTTCTAGGACATGGTCCCATTCCTCAGCACCATGTGGTCCAGGGAATTGCTTTGCCTCTTTCATTTGGGGGGATTATTTCTGGAAAGGGGCCACAATATCAATATTACTGCAAGAACAGCAGTATCAATGTAACTGTGATTTAAAGGCCTTTAAATCCTTTAAGAGTGAATTGATGGACAGAACTAAGAGAACTGGGAAAAGCAGACCTGGGAGAGTTCAGCACACAAACTATGCAACAACTAGTGAGTGCCTCCTCATGAATAAACGGAGAAATATGAGGAGACCCTATTACAAATACACTGCACAGTGAAGAACCCCAAGGTAAGTGTTCCATGGATAATGGGCCACAGTTTGTTTCCATCCTGTCTTGCTATTATTGGCAGGAAAATTTTAAGTGGGCCTGAAAAAGTACTTGAATATCTCTTTGTGTACAATCATAATACTACATATTATATTTTCAGGATTTGGAGTTTGAAATGCTCATGGTACCCAATCCTTAAAATAAGTCCCACTGAAAACTTAGTCCAATGTAATTATGCATAGGCTCACCTCTGAAGGCAATACCTACATAATCAACAGATTGTTTCATTGAATTTTTTTAAACACTATTTTTATTTTTATTTACAAAAAGCACTATTTTTATTTTTATTTACAAAAACACTATTTTTATTTTTATTTACAAAAAGCAACAAAGAATGGGGAAAAAGAACACAAGAAAGAGAATAATACAGAAATCTCAAAGAAAAAGAGCATCCAGAAAAAGTGAAAGTATAAATTTGGAGAATGGAGTAGCAAAAAAGTGAAAGGCATGTGATACCCATGTTACTGA
Organism: Sphaerodactylus townsendi; assembly: GCF_021028975.2. Classification (NCBI taxonomy): domain Eukaryota; kingdom Metazoa; phylum Chordata; class Lepidosauria; order Squamata; family Sphaerodactylidae; genus Sphaerodactylus; species Sphaerodactylus townsendi. Next base: position 64,939,830 of record NC_059428.1, on the reverse strand, counting down.
TCCTGGTTTGTACCAGAGATGGTGGGTAAAAAAAGAGAAAAGAATCAAACCAGCAGAGGCGTATCGGGGGGGGGGGATTGTGCCTGAAGACAACACATTCTCTGGGTGCCCCCTGCCCCCCCCCACTCAGGGGCAGGACTTGGGGGTGTGGCTCAAGGCCACAGAGTCCTGCTCCCGCCTCCATACAAGCCGGCTCCTGACATCCTCAGAGCCTTGGGAGGGCAAAAGCTGGTCTGCATGGAGGGTGGGGTGAGGGACTTGGCAGCAGCTGGTGGCCTGGGTGAGTGCCATTGCCGTCCACTGCTGAGTCCCACCCCCCACCTCCCTGCAGGCTGGCTTCTGCTGTCCCCAAGGCCTGGTGATGGGAGGAGATGGCCTGCAGGGAGGTGGGGGGTGGGACTTGGCAGTGTGTGGCTGGGGCGCATGCCATTTTGTCATGTGAAGCATGCCCGACGCCCCCGCCCCCCCATGTCAGGCCTTACACCTCTGCAAACCAGTTCACCAGTCGAATTTAAGGTCTACAAAAGTTGTTGGTGAGAGGCTAGGACCAGACTCTGTAATGCCAGCAATTGCCTAGCAGTAGCTCCTTTCAGTAATGTGGGGCAGAGATCTCCCAAAGGCTCATTTGTTCAAAGCACCATCTTCCTCGGAAGTTGGCGATGGAATATTCTCCATTATTTCTTGGATTCTGTGCTACCACTATGCACATCTAAGTTGGGAACTTTCTTCTAGCACAAGAAGCTTCTCCTGGTAGAAAAACCTCTTCTTATAAGAGAAGGCTCTGCAGCTCCTCAACAGAGTGGTATGAAATACCCCATGATGTCCTCTATTTTTAAAAAAACCCTCAAAGGGATAGGTGGAACCCTGAGGCAAAAGCAGCTCTTTAGATTGAACGAGACATTTTACATTGTAATAACAATAAAATGAAATTCAGTCTCAGGCCTTCTAGTCTTCCTAAAAACCTAGTCTTCCTTTTATATATATATACATAAGTGATAGCATCAACAACAAACCGTATATAATAAGATACTTAATCTAATTTACATCTAAATAAATACAAAAAATTGATGCACACATAGAATAAGTTCATTCTAATATCTGACTATATGAAGATCGACTTCTCCTTCAAAAGATTACATTTATTTAATGAACATTGTAACATTACTAGCAGATTGTTATTCTCTGAACCCATTGTTCAGTTTTTATGTCTAATCAGACTATCTAATATTAATTATATTATGACTAATTCCTTGGTAATCCTATTATAATTTTTGAAAATAAACCACTTATCATTAATAATCAATTGGAAAAAAATCAATGTTTTCCTTTAAATATAATATCCAAGGCTGCCAGATCTCTAAATATGTTTCCACTGGAAGAAACCTCGATTGGTGAAAACCCTTGTCTAAAATAAAGAGTTGTTGTACTTTGCTATACCAGTCTTCCACTGAGGGTATTGTGTCTGTTCGCCATAGTTTGGCCAGGATTAGACATGCTGCAAGGATAAGATGAAACAATAAATGCTTTTGATATTTCCCTATTTGTTTCTCCATCATGCTTGGACCTAACAAGTATGTTATTGAAGGTTTTTTAAATTTCAACTTCATTATTTTTTCAATTTCTATATGTATAAATAACCTTCAAATATTTTTAGAATTTCTTGAGCAGGTCCACCTCTAAATGTGAAAGAATGTTCCTCAGTTCCCAAGCCCACACTTCCAGACATGCAGGAATTGGAGTATTTGTTTGTTGATTTTTCAGATAAGGTTAGTGGTGTTATATAATCCTATTAAAAAAAAAAGTTTTAAAAAGAGTGTTCCCAGTAATTTGTGTTGGGAGTATATCTGTAGATATCTGTCCAGAATCTCTGCCAAGAAGTCAACATGATGGGTCTATTTATGTTTTCGGCCCATTTAACCATACTTGGTTTGATTACCTCTGTTTCTAATTTCTGTTGTAGTAATGATATACTTTACTTATCGCTTTTGTATCTTCACCTATGAGTATTTTGTCTAATTCATTATATTTGTCATTTATTCCCCAAGTTTTGTCATCGTATGACCAGCTATTCTAAAGTTGAAGGTAAGTAAACCATTGGCAATTATTCCCTTGGATTTTGATTAGGTCTCTGGGTTTAATTATTCGTCTATTTTGATATGTATACGTAAGATCGTTATATGTTAACCAGTTCTTTTTTTCATTCTTATCTCTGATTTGTAATCCCTCCATGCGTGATAGCCACATGGGTATTTTCCTGTAAAAAATCTTTTTATATTTGATCCAGATCTTAAGGAGAGAGTTTTTTTACAATATGTACATTAAAGTCTCGATCCCCTGGTTTGCTTCCTTCTTTAGCCGGCCATAAATAATTATGCCATCCTCGCCGATCATTAATCTCCTCTAAATTAAGAAAATCATAATCCACTAAATTAATCCATTTTTTTTAGCCAGCACAATGCAGCAGCATCATGATATAGCATGAGGTCTGGTAAACCATATCCCCCTCTATTTTTATGTTCTGTTAGATATTTAAATTTTACTCTGGGTTCCCCCCCCCATAAGAATTTGTTTATATCTTTCTCCCAAGTTTTAAATATTTTCTTATTGGTAGGTTTTGCATCAAGAATAGTATTTTTGGGAGGATTGTCATTTTTATTGTAGAAATTTTTACCATACAGAAAGAGATTCAGTTTCTCCCATTTGTTAAATTTCTTTCTTATGTCTTGCCAGCATTTCTCATAGTTATTTTTATTATATTATTACTGTTATTTTCAAGTTCAATTTCCAGATATTTTCGTTTTTTAACTACTTTAAATCCAGTACATTCTTCTAATTTCTTTTCCTCAGCAGTTCACATATTAATTGTTAAGATCTTTGTTTTTTTATTATTTATTTTTAAACCTGCTACAGAGCCGTATTCTTCAATTAATTTCATTAAGTGTTTGAATTTTCGAAAAGGTTCTTCCAGAAAGCAGACTATGCCGTCGGCGTAGGCTTTTAACTTGTAATTAGTCCCTTTTTGTTTTAATCCTTCTATAGTTGTGTCTTTTATTATCTTTTTCAAAAGGGGTTCAAGAGATATAATAAAAAGTAAGGGAGAGAGGGGACATTCTTGTTGCGTCCCTCTTTCTATCTTAAATTTTTCAGTTAACTCATTTATTTTTTAATTGGGCCTCCTGTTTTGTATATAAATTTGATATTCCATTGAGAAAGTTCCCATTAATCCCAGATTTCTTAATTGCCTGTATTAAAAATTTCCAATCGACTCTATCGAATGCGTTCTCAGCATCAAGGCATATAATTGCCATAGGAAGATGTAATTTGTGGTTTAGAATTTCAATAATATTTAAAACAGTACGTATATTTCTAGTTATGTTTCGACCCGGGAGGAATCCCGATTGATCATTAGTTATATAATTAATAAGTACCAATTTTAGTCTATTAGCTAATATTATGGTGTAAATCTTATAATCTATATTTAATACCGAAATCGGTCTAAAGTCTTTTGGGTCGGGGATTCCTTCCTTCAACTTGGGAATTAAGGAAATAGTTGCTTTAGTCCAAGATTCGGGGATCAAATTTGTTGTGAATACTTCATTTAATAAATTCGTTAATGGTTTTATAAGACTGTCTTTAAATGTTTTATAATATAAAGCTGTTATTCCGTCAGGGCCAGGTGATTTATGTTTTAATCCCTCGATTGCTTTGTCTACTTCTTCTTGTGTTATTTCTTTATTTAGACTTATCAAGTCTTGTTGCGTAATTTCAAAGGGAGATTGGTTTTTTAAATAATTCTCTATCTCAGTAGATGATTTTGATTCAGCCGAGTATAGTTTTTTATAGTAAGTTCTTATCTCTTCCTTTATTTTAAAGGGATCAGTTATGATTTGATAATTATTTGAGAGTTGTGTTATGATGTTGCGTTCTTGTCTATCTCTTAACTTTTTAGCTAACCATTTTCCCGGTTTGTTTCCCTGCAGATTGAATTTTTGCTTCATGTAAATCTCTATTTTAGTTGATTCATCAGTATTCAATAAGGTAAGTTGATCTCTACATATTTGTATCTTTTTTCTTAATTTTTATTGTCCCCTTTTTCTTCCAGTTCTTTTTCCAGACTGTTTAATTCCTGTTCTAAATTCATTTTTTGTTTTTGTTTTTTTCTTGAAGCTTATTTCTTCCCATTTTATATAGCCTCTCATAACGGCCTTATGTGCATCCCAAATGGTTCCGTTATTTTTTATAGAGTCAGTATTTATGTCCCAATATTGTTTTAGTTCTTTTTCTAGGTTTTTCATCACCTGGGAATTTCTAAGGATCCAATCCTTAATATTCCAATTTAATTTTTTCCTACCACCTCCAAATTCCCAACAGATAGGATTATGATCTGATAAATTTTTTCCTTGTATATTTATCTTAATGGTATAGGAACTCAAAGATTTGAGAGCCCATATCATATCTATTCTGGTGTGGGTTGAGTGTCTCCCTGAATAGAAAGTACTCTAAAGAAGACCCAGATTTTTCACGCCAAATATCCATCAAGTTAAATTCATTCATCATGTTAAAGAACGAGTTAGGGAGTTTATTGTCTCCAGCCAACTTATGAGTTTTTAAAATCTTTTTGTGGCTCTTCTATCTTTACTTGGGTCAACAATCCCATTCATATCTCCCAAAATTATCATTTTATGGAGTTTAAGTGAGAGTAGCTGTTGATGAACTTTTTCATAAAACCTGCTTTTTCAGTGTTTGGTGCATATAGCACCACTATATTGATTTTCTCGTTATTCCATTCTAACTCTGCCACTATCAGCCTCACTTCCGTGTCTATGTATATTTCTTTAGGTTTCAATTCTTCGTGAATGTATAAAGCCACTCCACATTTCTTTTTATTTTGTAGTGATGAATGGAAGAGGTGACCCAATTTAGGATTTAATAAATATTTAGCATCATCTGTTATGATATGAGTTTCTTGTAAAGCTATTACGCCCAAATTTTGTTTTTTAAGTTGGCTAAAGACATTTTTTTTGTTTAACAGGGTTATTTAAACCATTAGCATTCCAACATAACAGTCTACAATTCTGCATTAATAAAATCTTACCCCCTAGCCTTTGCTCAATCTCAGATTTTTCTTATTTTTTGCAAGAAAATCTTGTGCTTTGGCCGTAAATGTTATGTTATAATTTTTTGAATTAAATTGAAAAGCCAAGCCTTCTGGGATGTTCCATCTAAAAGAAATTCCGTTGGTCCTTAAAATGTCAGCAAGCTCAATGTAGTCCTTTCTCTTCTTCCTAAAAAAGGAGGGAATCTCTTTTAGGAGGATCAATGTTGCGCCATACAATTGTGGTTTAGTGGAGGAATAATATCGAAAGAATTCATCCCTGAGGCTCTTTCGGACACAATTAAAAACTATGTCCCTTGGAATATTTTTAACTCATGCAATCCTTGAATTAATATGATATAATCTGTCTATTTCCTTTACAGATCCATCACTGTCCATTTGCCAAGCTTCGTTCAAAAGAGGGAGAATTCTTTTAAGAAGGTTCTCATTGGTTGCCTCAGGAAGACCCCTGACTCTAATAAAAGTTTCCTTTTGTTTTAATTCCAATAAAGCCAGTTGGACTGTGTCTTTCCCTTGTTGGTCCTTGATTTTTCCTACTGCTTCCTCCAATTCCTCAATATGTTCAGCATTTTCATGTAAAGCCAAGTTCATTTGGGAGAGTGTCTCCTCTATCTTTTTAAATTGTGTTGAATTATCTTTCAGTTCTTTCTTTATGTATTGGAACTCTTGTTCAATTATCTCAAATTTTTTGTTTGTATCCATTTGAAATTTATTCAGTTGATCCTTTGTTTCAGTCTGTAAAGATAAGACAGAGTTTAACATCTGCTCAATTTTTGAATCATTTTGGACTTTCTCCGATGTAGATGCTGTCAGGTTCATTCCTGGTTTTGCGTTTTTACCCTCAGCCGCATTCCTTCTTGTTGCCATAACCTCCGTTCCTGTTCTCCAAGTGTTAGGGTGATGTTTTACGTTGTGTTTATTTCTCTCCTTGCTCCCCGTCAACTCTGGGTCTATTGCAGAAAGTTAAAAAGGAGCAATTCCCTAAGCAAGTTGGTGGGTATTTTTGAGTCTTTAGTATACTAAGTTTAAGTTCCCTTATGGGAGTTATGGGTTACCAAGAGGGGGAGGGGGACTTAAAGGCGTCTCATGGAAGTCTCTGCACAAAAAAACCCTTCTCTGCAACTTGCCCTCGCCCCACGCCCCTTTTCTTTTTTTATACCAACTGTTCCCGACTTTTCGAAGTCTGGCAGCAACAGCAGTTTGGGCTTGCTCACTCTGAGCCTTTTGTGGTTTAAAACAGGAGTGGCGCTAAGAAGTCGTCTTTATCAAGCCTCTCTCCGTTTCTATCTTTCGCCCAATTTTGTAAGTCCCAATCCAATTGCCAATGATTTAATTAACTGTTTTATTGGCTATTTTCTTGTTTCAGTTGAAGGACCTTTTATTATTAAATTAAATTAAGTTTTGTTCTTTGAGTAAGCTGCAGCTAAAAATGGCGCTGGCTAATACCTTTGACGCGAGCCTCTCGCTCGTTGTTCTCAGAGCTGGTTGATGAAGCCGAAGTAGGTGAGTCGACAGCTTTGTTATAGAACTCCTCTGCCAGAAGAAAGGAGTGTCGACACCCCACGAAAATAGCGGGGTGGTGGAGGTTGAGGCTCGAAACTCCGGGAGCTCTCCCCGGAGACGTTCACCCGCCACCAAGTCATACCGGAAAGTCAAGAGGAGATAATATTATGCAAATAAAATCCAGGTACTAGATACTGGTGTGACTCCAACAATCCTCCAAAAAGCCTTTCTCCAGACTAAACCCCTAAAAAAAACTACACAAAAGTGAGCACTGAACATAAACAGATAGGAGAAAACAAATGTTGTTGCATATATCTAACAGAGCTATGTTTAGAACCATTGCAGATACTGTATTAAAGACAAAAAACACCCAAATGGAGGCTCTCCTCCAGCTGGGGGTGCCGGGACAGGTGAATATGGCTGCAACCCTGAGTGCCCTGACTTCAGCAGAACTAAGCAATCTAACTTACTGTATAGGAATTCAAACTAAAGCACTGTATGAAACATTTTACAATGAAAAGCAAGTATAAAATCAGTAATATTCAGTAACAAAAGGGACATGGAATGGCATATGGCCTTGAAAGCCACTTGTGGGGTTGCCAGCCCAGAGGTCAGTTGAGATTTGATAGCACATTTATATATATTCAGTATCAAAAGTGATCTAAAAATAATGGTAAGCCAATAATACATGGTTTTTGGAACTGTTTTCACGAATTCTCTGATAATAATATAAGCAACCAAATTAATACATTTACAGTTCTGTCCTAAATAGTGTTAAATCACATTGACTTCAATGGGCTCAGAAGAGTGTAAATTGCTCTGGATAGAGTTGCTCTATTAGTATTGAATGAGGATTAAGATATAATGTAATTATTAAATGAATTAAAACCTTTAACATGAAAGCAATTTTTCTAAGATATCTTTGATACTCCAGAGTAGAAGACATTAATTTTTCTCTGTCTTCACTATTCAGAGAGACTTGCAAACGAGATTCAACAGTAACTGTGTTGCAAATCACAGTTACCTTGCTTCAGTTGTGTTTTTGTGCATTTCCCATCACTGATGAAGACACCAGAGAAATGTGGTGCTGAGGGATTCATTTATGAGGAATATGTTTTGTTATCAAGTACAAAGACTTCTGCATGCATGTGGGATTTAGCATACATAGAAATAATTTACAAGTAAAACTAGTTTATTAAAGAATGACATAAAGCAATATTTAACATATGAACACTAATTATGAGATGCAAATGAGCACTGTCTCATTATGATCATGTTTACTTGATATATTTTATCTAAATTACAATTAGCAAGTTAGGCAGAGGAAGCCTTAACATCTGCTTACTTAGCACAAGGGATGCCTAAGAAATACGAAGTCAGATGTGCGTGTGTAAAGTGCCATCAAGTCACACATGACCTATGGCAACCCAGCAGAGTTATCAACGCAAAAAACTAATAGAAGTGGTTTGCCATTGCCTTATCTGCATTTTGTTTTGCTGTCAAGCCACAGCTGACTTGTAGAGACCCCACAGGATTTTCAAGGCAAGGAACATTCAGAGGTGGCTTGCCATTGCCTGGTTCTGCCTAGTCACCCTGGACTTCCATGGTAAACTCCCATCCAAATACTGACCAGGGCCAACCCTACTTAGTTTCTGAGATCTGATGTGATTGGCCTAGCCTAGATTATCCAGGTCAGGGTAAAAACAAATTGTATATACAAATATGGCCATTCCTAAATAAAGAGGTATTATATGATTATTTTTTCATCATCAAAAACATGATCAATACTCTTTCCTTTCCATATTTCACAGCAAGTTCATTACAACCCATATTTCTTTATTCCTGATTAGCAGATCAGGGTTAGTACATCTTCCACTATGACAACCCAACCCCAGAGATATATATGCATGGCACAGGAAGACACTATATACATTTATGTAAGGTATTCATTGCTGATCCCAGAACGTATTATTTTACAAAATGCAAGTGATCCAATCTAATCCAAGGCCTTCATTGGCATCTAAAAATACAAGTGATGCTAATACAAATCTAGCACTGCTTAGGTCTTGCAAATTGAGGGGTTTGGCTTCCTTCAACTTTTCCTAGCATCATTGTCTTTTCCAGTGACTTTTGCCTTCTCATAATGTGACTCAAGTATGATAACCTCAGTCATAGAGACATTCAGTAATGATTGACCTAGCACGCACTTATTTGACTTTTTGGAAGTCCACAGTATCTATCAAACTCTTCCCCAAAACCACATTTCAAATGAATCAATGTTCTTTCTGCCAGCTGCCTTCATTGTCCAATTTTTACAATGATACATAATAAACTGAGAATACTATGGCACAAATTTTTTTTCTGCCAACTACAGAGCTCTTGTTCACAAACATTTATGAGACATTAAGTCTATTCAGCTTTAAGAGCCATAAAGCTTGCTTTTTGTTGTGCTGCATCATGACAGCTCCTCTTTTCTATTTTATGTTAATTATATTCCTAATGTCTTAGTTGAATATTAAGTATGTAACAGTTTATGTGCTAAGAGCCTTCCCGTTATCTATGTTATTGCTGCTCAGTAGCAGCACTGGTTGCTATCTAACATGTTGCTAGACTCATCTTCTTGATTCACATTGATTCACAGACATAACTTGCAGCAAAGATCTATTTTAGTCACAGCCCTCAAATTACCTTCCACTTTTCTCACACTGTTTATCAAGACTGCCACACTGTGGTCAATGTAACAACAAGACTACAAATACACATAAAAGAAAGCACTAAGATGAGATGATCGTTGGTGCTTATTTAAAAAAGGATTTGTTTCTTTGGTCATTTCTGACTTTTCTCTGGAACTTAGCTATTTAGCCAGATTGAGGCAATTGGTTGATTACTTGATTTGTTGTTGTTAGTTTACTAGTTTTTTTAAAAAGATGTCAGTGAAATAATTTGGGTTATTTTAAGTATGACATTGAACACTGTCAATGACAGTTCCATTTCTCTCTTGTTGCTCCTTCTTCCTTATCTTGTAATGCATTTGAATTGCAGATGTGGTTACGGTCTGTCCAGACCTTGATGCTATAGATCAGAATTCAGTATATCAACCTCCACCCCACCTCCCACATTTATGGATCTCACACAAGTTATTGTTGTAAACTAACACATACTACTAAATGTGCTCTAGCAATATACAACTAGATAGCAAGAAGACAGGGAAAAAGGAACACCATGGACTGAGAGGCTGATATGCAGAAGGGACTTGCTTGTCACAGGTTATGTCGCCAACATAAAATAGCTCTAATGCCTCCATGCTAATCCAAACAAAGAGCCATGCAAATTGCTACCATTGACTGGTTGCTTAGCAACCGCACATCAAGTATTAAAAACAAAATACTGTCATGCTATACTATAATACTGAGCTGATGGGGGGAAGCCTACAGTAAGATTTGTGAAATACACTGTATCTGAAATATTTTTTTTTTATTTTTTTTTAATAAGCCTTTATTTGGCATAACAATAATCATAACAATAAAAAACCTGAGATAAAAGGTATACAAATACAAAGGTTTAAGATAAAAGGTATACAAATACAAAGGTTTAAGATAAAATATAAATTATTGATTGTGCATCACCTCCAGTAAAAATTGTGCAACCAATTCACAAGTTTCATTGTCAGAATTGTCCAGAAGAAAAGGAAGTCTACTTGATTCTTCCATTTCACTAGGTATCCTAGAAAGAATGTTGGAATATTTTGATCTGATATTAGCAGATTTAGGGCAGCAAAGCAGTTGATGTGCCAATGTTTCAATTTGTTGTTCACCACAAGAGCATACCCTTTCGCTCATTTCCAAGTTGTGAAATCTACCTGCACTTAATAAAGCGGAGGGGAAAACATTAGAAGCGAGCAAGTGTGAGGAGCTCTTCTCTGCATTGGATTAGTCAAAGTAATGCAAATAAAGGAGCCATCCTGTTTTGATATAGGGGTATTGAAAGATGAAAGGGTGAACAAGTTTTCATAGCAGCCCTAGTAAATTAATCCATTCGCTTTCCAACAATTTCTGTTTTAACAAGTTGTAGGATTCTGAACTAGATAGCGGGGAAAGCGAGTCGAGAGATATACCAAGTGATTCAATCTTTTCTTCGATCAGAGAGAACCATGGATTAACCTGAGTATCAGACAAAAGTAGGAATTGAATCAGCGAGTGCTCATCATCACGAGAAATGCAAGTGAGAAGCCAAAATTTAAAAGCTCTCAACCAAACCCTATAAACTAATGAATTTTGGCCCAGTTCTAAACAGAGGGCCGCATCTGGTACACAATTTGGCAGGCCCATAATTTCTGGAAAAATTTGGATTGGACAGTATTCAAGAATTAGATCAACTGCTTGGAGCCAGATAGGTACTCCATAAAGTAACTGCGGCTTCTATCTTAGAGTTAAAGATTTTTTTAGTGCTGCTGGGACAAGGGAATTGGCCCTTTCCATAAAAGAAGCGTGCAATGACAGAATAACTGATGGTAGCACCTGCAATAGCAGCTTTTTTGTGGGGTAACCAGGAGAGGTTATAAGAAAATGTAATTCCAAGATATTTGTATTAGGTTAACCTGCTCCACTGGCACTTTAATAATCGCCCAGTTATGTTTTTTGTATTGTTTGGCAAAAGATCAAAATCTTGGTCTTTTGATAATTGATGGCTGGTCCGTTATCTGTACAGTACTGCCCACATCTATTCAGCAATTGACTAAGTCCAACTTTTGAGCGAGATAGAAGGATGGTATCATCAGCATATAGAAGTATTGGAATATGCCTTGAGCCTAATTGGGGGCATGGTTATTAATTTCCAATAAGGCTGATGGAAGGTCACTCAAAAATAAATTGAAAAGGGTTGGTGCTAATACTACAGCCTTGCCTCACACCTTTAAAGGCAGAAGTACGATGAGTCATGAGACCTTCAAGTGAGCGCTTAACTCTTACCGGTTTGTGTTGGTATAAAGTTGCCTGATTAGAAAAAGAAGTTTATTGTCTATTCAGCCTGTATAGCCAATTTATTCCAAAGAGCGTTCTCCTAGAGACTGTGTCAAAAGCTGCCTTCAAATCAATGAAGGCAGCATAAAGGACTAACTTCTTGGACTTTTTTTAGGTATTTATTAACCAAATGCATTAGAAGCATAGCATCAGTCTAACGTGGATTTCCCCCTCGTGGAAACCTATTTGCTCTGGGCCAATGATGTTCTGATGAATGGAGTAGGCCTGTAGTTTGATTAGAAGTGTCTTAGCTTATATATTTTCCCAATGACTGATGTCAAACTAATTGGGCGGAAGTTGGCAGGATCCGATGGGTCACCTTTTTTATAAATAGGTACAATGACTGCAGATAGCCAAGGCTTAGGAATGAGGCCTGAGTCATTGATTTGGGTGGATCGATTGGCCAAAAGGAGTGCCCACCACTCTATATGCGACCTTCAGTATCTCTGGGGAAATTATATGTTAGAGGCTTTACTGAGTTTCAATTCAGTTATTAGATCCATGATTTCCTGAGTTGTAACAGGAGGCCATTTGGAATCAAATAATGGTGGAAATGGATGATAAATGTTACTGAGTCTCTTCCTTTTTTAGAGTTAGCTTTGCAAAATGATCTATCCAGGCCTCAGGGTGGATGGAAGAAAACGCCCTTATGTTATTGGTGTCAAGTCTGTTTGTCAAGGCACAAAACTGTCTTGAGTCTTTGGAGATTACAGCTTGATATGGCGATCCCACTGATTCTGCGCATGCACTGAACCTGTTTCTCTTTCATTAAAGAATGAAGAGTAGTTTTATATTGAACTAGCTGATTGCGCGTACAGGATTTCTAAATCTCTTGAATTGTTGGTAAGATGCACGAGGTGGTTTGTTTAATTCACTTGGCACTCTTTGTCAAACCAGGGGGCACCTCTAGTGCTGTATGGAGGTTTCTGCTTAGCGGACTTTACAAGATAGTCTGTGATATACTTGATTAATGTTTCAAAGTACCGAATTGCCACACAATGCGAACCTGCCTTATAAAAAAAAAAAAAAGCACTTAAGAGATTACCTAGATGCTGAGGAATTAATTGAAACTGTTGGCGGTAAAGGGCCGAATGGGATGTCCAGAAAAGCATTAGGTAAATACTCTTTAGATGTATCCATAAGAACGTCCATAACACTGATGGAGAACAAGGTTAAGTGAGAGGTGATCTCACAGTAGAAGGTCTCCCTATCTTAAAAAGACTGGACTGAAGTTCTTAATTTTGGTGACATAAAACAATAATCCTATATAACACTGTTCCCCAGCGTACTAACAAATGTGAAATTATTAGAACAGTCATAGCATTTTTAGACCATTGAGCCGCTGGCATGTTATGTTTGATAAGCGAATTCGATCAGATTCCTAGCAGTGTAATTGGTCTGGGTATCCTCAAGAATAGCGTAGCTCTGATGGAAGTAAGAGTGAATAGACATAATCGTTATCATCATAACCTTCACGTTCCAAATATGAGAGTTAGATTATTACCCTCTCTCGCATTAGAAATCCCCCAATATAGTAATTTCAGTTGAAGGATATTTTAGTTCTAGCTCCTCAACAAGCGAGGATGAATTTTGCCACGGGTCATCCGCGAGCGTTATTATTAGCACCAGAAGCGGATATACGTGATAATGAATATCAGTGATGATTTGCCCCAATTAATCAGCAATGCTTGAATTAAGTGGGAGGGGGTTGATAAATTTTTTGCTGGCAGAGAGACAGAAATTAAAATGCAGAGACCACCAGAAGAATGACCGGTTATTGCATTTAATTGCTGGGGAGCAGAAAGGCCCTGTAGCCCTCAAAATCTATGGGATGATATAGCCAAGTTTCCTGTAAAGAGAATTAGATCTGCTTTTCTCAGATATTTGAGAAAGTTTGGGTTCCCGCATTTATTCCTCCGCCCCGAGATATTCCAAGACAGAACCGAAGAATCAAATTGTTTTTGGCGTCAATTGGAAGAATCCAGGAATTATAAATTGCTGGTAGAGAATGCTGTATGCAGCCATTGAAGGATGTTCTCTTATGAGGAGGCTGCATGCACAGCTGGAGGAATGCCACCAACAGACTCTTGGGGGAGGGACCAAGTATTCTGGACACTGTCAAGGTGAGGGCTTCCAGCCGTTGGTTGCTCAGAGTTCCCTTAACCTCCCTCTTTCTGAGGCTCTGTTTCAGCTGTTTCCGCTTGTGTCATAAGCGTCCATTTCAATCCAATGTATCTGATGATAGTATTGTGGGAACTAGCAGTCTAGAAGTCAATTAGAGGTAGGCACTTAGCGGCAAGAGCGCTCTGTTTGGCAGATAGAGGACCATTAAGCTGTACATTACTAGAATCTTCTTGTTGGTGCATTATCAAATCATTATCCATATTGGTCAAAGAAGGTTGTAATAAATGACTTATTTTATTAGGGCATGAGCCATTGTGCTACTTCTCCTACCTGAGGTAATTCTACAACTGCACTCAGGTGCTTCTTATAATAGTTGTTTCAGTTATAACCAAAATGGGGGTGGGGGGGGGGGGGGGTGGGGGGGGGGGGGGGTGGGGGGGGGGGGGGGTGGGGGGGGGGGGGGGTGGGGGGGGGGGGGGGTGGGGGGGGGGGGGGGTGGGGGGGGGGGGGGGTGGGGGGGGGGGGGGGTGGGGGGGGGGGGGGGTGGGGGGGGGGGGGGGTGGGGGGGGGGGGGGGTGGGGGGGGGGGGGGGTGGGGGGGGGGGGGGGTGGGGGGGGGGGGGGGTGGGGGGGGGGGGGGGTGGGGGGGGGGGGGGGTGGGGGGGGGGGGGGGTGGGGGGGGGGGGGGGTGGGGGGGGGGGGGGGTGGGGGGGGGGGGGGGTGGGGGGGGGGGGGGGTGGGGGGGGGGGGGGGTGGGGGGGGGGGGGGGTGGGGGGGGGGGGGGGTGGGGGGGGGGGGGGGTGGGGGGGGGGGGGGGTGGGGGGGGGGGGGGGTGGGGGGGGGGGGGGGTGGGGGGGGGGGGGGGTGGGGGGGGGGGGGGGTGGGGGGGGGGGGGGGTGGGGGGGGGGGGGGGTGGGGGGGGGGGGGGGTGGGGGGGGGGGGGGGTGGGGGGGGGGGGGGGTGGGGGGGGGGGGGGGTGGGGGGGGGGGGGGGTGGGGGGGGGGGGGGGTGGGGGGGGGGGGGGGTGGGGGGGGGGGGGGGTGGGGGGGGGGGGGGGTGGGGGGGGGGGGGGGTGGGGGGGGGGGGGGGTGGGGGGGGGGGGGGGTGGGGGGGGGGGGGGGTGGGGGGGGGGGGGGGTGGGGGGGGGGGGGGGTGGGGGGGGGGGGGGGTGGGGGGGGGGGGGGGTGGGGGGGGGGGGGGGTGGGGGGGGGGGGGGGTGGGGGGGGGGGGGGGTGGGGGGGGGGGGGGGTGGGGGGGGGGGGGGGTGGGGGGGGGGGGGGGTGGGGGGGGGGGGGGGTGGGGGGGGGGGGGGGTGGGGGGGGGGGGGGGTGGGGGGGGGGGGGGGTGGGGGGGGGGGGGGGTGGGGGGGGGGGGGGGTGGGGGGGGGGGGGGGTGGGGGGGGGGGGGGGTGGGGGGGGGGGGGGGTGGGGGGGGGGGGGGGTGGGGGGGGGGGGGGGTGGGGGGGGGGGGGGGTGGGGGGGGGGGGGGGTGGGGGGGGGGGGGGGTGGGGGGGGGGGGGGGTGGGGGGGGGGGGGGGTGGGGGGGGGGGGGGGTGGGGGGGGGGGGGGGTGGGGGGGGGGGGGGGTGGGGGGGGGGGGGGGTGGGGGGGGGGGGGGGTGGGGGGGGGGGGGGGTGGGGGGGGGGGGGGGTGGGGGGGGGGGGGGGTGGGGGGGGGGGGGGGTGGGGGGGGGGGGGGGTGGGGGGGGGGGGGGGTGGGGGGGGGGGGGGGTGGGGGGGGGGGGGGGTGGGGGGGGGGGGGGGTGGGGGGGGGGGGGGGTGGGGGGGGGGGGGGGTGGGGGGGGGGGGGGGTGGGGGGGGGGGGGGGTGGGGGGGGGGGGGGGTGGGGGGGGGGGGGGGTGGGGGGGGGGGGGGGTGGGGGGGGGGGGGGGTGGGGGGGGGGGGGGGTGGGGGGGGGGGGGGGTGGGGGGGGGGGGGGGTGGGGGGGGGGGGGGGTGGGGGGGGGGGGGGGTGGGGGGGGGGGGGGGTGGGGGGGGGGGGGGGTGGGGGGGGGGGGGGGTGGGGGGGGGGGGGGGTGGGGGGGGGGGGGGGTGGGGGGGGGGGGGGGTGGGGGGGGGGGGGGGTGGGGGGGGGGGGGGGTGGGGGGGGGGGGGGGTGGGGGGGGGGGGGGGTGGGGGGGGGGGGGGGTGGGGGGGGGGGGGGGTGGGGGGGGGGGGGGGTGGGGGGGGGGGGGGGTGGGGGGGGGGGGGGGTGGGGGGGGGGGGGGGTGGGGGGGGGGGGGGGTGGGGGGGGGGGGGGGTGGGGGGGGGGGGGGGTGGGGGGGGGGGGGGGTGGGGGGGGGGGGGGGTGGGGGGGGGGGGGGGTGGGGGGGGGGGGGGGTGGGGGGGGGGGGGGGTGGGGGGGGGGGGGGGTGGGGGGGGGGGGGGGTGGGGGGGGGGGGGGGTGGGGGGGGGGGGGGGTGGGGGGGGGGGGGGGTGGGGGGGGGGGGGGGTGGGGGGGGGGGGGGGTGGGGGGGGGGGGGGGTGGGGGGGGGGGGGGGTGGGGGGGGGGGGGGGTGGGGGGGGGGGGGGGTGGGGGGGGGGGGGGGTGGGGGGGGGGGGGGGTGGGGGGGGGGGGGGGTGGGGGGGGGGGGGGGTGGGGGGGGGGGGGGGTGGGGGGGGGGGGGGGTGGGGGGGGGGGGGGGTGGGGGGGGGGGGGGGTGGGGGGGGGGGGGGGTGGGGGGGGGGGGGGGTGGGGGGGGGGGGGGGTGGGGGGGGGGGGGGGTGGGGGGGGGGGGGGGTGGGGGGGGGGGGGGGTGGGGGGGGGGGGGGGTGGGGGGGGGGGGGGGTGGGGGGGGGGGGGGGTGGGGGGGGGGGGGGGTGGGGGGGGGGGGGGGTGGGGGGGGGGGGGGGTGGGGGGGGGGGGGGGTGGGGGGGGGGGGGGGTGGGGGGGGGGGGGGGTGGGGGGGGGGGGGGGTGGGGGGGGGGGGGGGTGGGGGGGGGGGGGGGTGGGGGGGGGGGGGGGTGGGGGGGGGGGGGGGTGGGGGGGGGGGGGGGTGGGGGGGGGGGGGGGTGGGGGGGGGGGGGGGTGGGGGGGGGGGGGGGTGGGGGGGGGGGGGGGTGGGGGGGGGGGGGGGTGGGGGGGGGGGGGGGTGGGGGGGGGGGGGGGTGGGGGGGGGGGGGGGTGGGGGGGGGGGGGGGTGGGGGGGGGGGGGGGTGGGGGGGGGGGGGGGTGGGGGGGGGGGGGGGTGGGGGGGGGGGGGGGTGGGGGGGGGGGGGGGTGGGGGGGGGGGGGGGTGGGGGGGGGGGGGGGTGGGGGGGGGGGGGGGTGGGGGGGGGGGGGGGTGGGGGGGGGGGGGGGTGGGGGGGGGGGGGGGTGGGGGGGGGGGGGGGTGGGGGGGGGGGGGGGTGGGGGGGGGGGGGGGTGGGGGGGGGGGGGGGTGGGGGGGGGGGGGGGTGGGGGGGGGGGGGGGTGGGGGGGGGGGGGGGTGGGGGGGGGGGGGGGTGGGGGGGGGGGGGGGTGGGGGGGGGGGGGGGTGGGGGGGGGGGGGGGTGGGGGGGGGGGGGGGTGGGGGGGGGGGGGGGTGGGGGGGGGGGGGGGTGGGGGGGGGGGGGGGTGGGGGGGGGGGGGGGTGGGGGGGGGGGGGGGTGGGGGGGGGGGGGGGTGGGGGGGGGGGGGGGTGGGGGGGGGGGGGGGTGGGGGGGGGGGGGGGTGGGGGGGGGGGGGGGTGGGGGGGGGGGGGGGTGGGGGGGGGGGGGGGTGGGGGGGGGGGGGGGTGGGGGGGGGGGGGGGTGGGGGGGGGGGGGGGTGGGGGGGGGGGGGGGTGGGGGGGGGGGGGGGTGGGGGGGGGGGGGGGTGGGGGGGGGGGGGGGTGGGGGGGGGGGGGGGTGGGGGGGGGGGGGGGTGGGGGGGGGGGGGGGTGGGGGGGGGGGGGGGTGGGGGGGGGGGGGGGTGGGGGGGGGGGGGGGTGGGGGGGGGGGGGGGTGGGGGGGGGGGGGGGTGGGGGGGGGGGGGGGTGGGGGGGGGGGGGGGTGGGGGGGGGGGGGGGTGGGGGGGGGGGGGGGTGGGGGGGGGGGGGGGTGGGGGGGGGGGGGGGTGGGGGGGGGGGGGGGTGGGGGGGGGGGGGGGTGGGGGGGGGGGGGGGTGGGGGGGGGGGGGGGTGGGGGGGGGGGGGGGTGGGGGGGGGGGGGGGTGGGGGGGGGGGGGGGTGGGGGGGGGGGGGGGTGGGGGGGGGGGGGGGTGGGGGGGGGGGGGGGTGGGGGGGGGGGGGGGTGGGGGGGGGGGGGGGTGGGGGGGGGGGGGGGTGGGGGGGGGGGGGGGTGGGGGGGGGGGGGGGTGGGGGGGGGGGGGGGTGGGGGGGGGGGGGGGTGGGGGGGGGGGGGGGTGGGGGGGGGGGGGGGTGGGGGGGGGGGGGGGTGGGGGGGGGGGGGGGTGGGGGGGGGGGGGGGTGGGGGGGGGGGGGGGTGGGGGGGGGGGGGGGTGGGGGGGGGGGGGGGTGGGGGGGGGGGGGGGTGGGGGGGGGGGGGGGTGGGGGGGGGGGGGGGTGGGGGGGGGGGGGGGTGGGGGGGGGGGGGGGTGGGGGGGGGGGGGGGTGGGGGGGGGGGGGGGTGGGGGGGGGGGGGGGTGGGGGGGGGGGGGGGTGGGGGGGGGGGGGGGTGGGGGGGGGGGGGGGTGGGGGGGGGGGGGGGTGGGGGGGGGGGGGGGTGGGGGGGGGGGGGGGTGGGGGGGGGGGGGGGTGGGGGGGGGGGGGGGTGGGGGGGGGGGGGGGTGGGGGGGGGGGGGGGTGGGGGGGGGGGGGGGTGGGGGGGGGGGGGGGTGGGGGGGGGGGGGGGTGGGGGGGGGGGGGGGTGGGGGGGGGGGGGGGTGGGGGGGGGGGGGGGTGGGGGGGGGGGGGGGTGGGGGGGGGGGGGGGTGGGGGGGGGGGGGGGTGGGGGGGGGGGGGGGTGGGGGGGGGGGGGGGTGGGGGGGGGGGGGGGTGGGGGGGGGGGGGGGTGGGGGGGGGGGGGGGTGGGGGGGGGGGGGGGTGGGGGGGGGGGGGGGTGGGGGGGGGGGGGGGTGGGGGGGGGGGGGGGTGGGGGGGGGGGGGGGTGGGGGGGGGGGGGGGTGGGGGGGGGGGGGGGTGGGGGGGGGGGGGGGTGGGGGGGGGGGGGGGTGGGGGGGGGGGGGGGTGGGGGGGGGGGGGGGTGGGGGGGGGGGGGGGTGGGGGGGGGGGGGGGTGGGGGGGGGGGGGGGTGGGGGGGGGGGGGGGTGGGGGGGGGGGGGGGTGGGGGGGGGGGGGGGTGGGGGGGGGGGGGGGTGGGGGGGGGGGGGGGTGGGGGGGGGGGGGGGTGGGGGGGGGGGGGGGTGGGGGGGGGGGGGGGTGGGGGGGGGGGGGGGTGGGGGGGGGGGGGGGTGGGGGGGGGGGGGGGTGGGGGGGGGGGGGGGTGGGGGGGGGGGGGGGTGGGGGGGGGGGGGGGTGGGGGGGGGGGGGGGTGGGGGGGGGGGGGGGTGGGGGGGGGGGGGGGTGGGGGGGGGGGGGGGTGGGGGGGGGGGGGGGTGGGGGGGGGGGGGGGTGGGGGGGGGGGGGGGTGGGGGGGGGGGGGGGTGGGGGGGGGGGGGGGTGGGGGGGGGGGGGGGTGGGGGGGGGGGGGGGTGGGGGGGGGGGGGGGTGGGGGGGGGGGGGGGTGGGGGGGGGGGGGGGTGGGGGGGGGGGGGGGTGGGGGGGGGGGGGGGTGGGGGGGGGGGGGGGTGGGGGGGGGGGGGGGTGGGGGGGGGGGGGGGTGGGGGGGGGGGGGGGTGGGGGGGGGGGGGGGTGGGGGGGGGGGGGGGTGGGGGGGGGGGGGGGTGGGGGGGGGGGGGGGTGGGGGGGGGGGGGGGTGGGGGGGGGGGGGGGTGGGGGGGGGGGGGGGTGGGGGGGGGGGGGGGTGGGGGGGGGGGGGGGTGGGGGGGGGGGGGGGTGGGGGGGGGGGGGGGTGGGGGGGGGGGGGGGTGGGGGGGGGGGGGGGTGGGGGGGGGGGGGGGTGGGGGGGGGGGGGGGTGGGGGGGGGGGGGGGTGGGGGGGGGGGGGGGTGGGGGGGGGGGGGGGTGGGGGGGGGGGGGGGTGGGGGGGGGGGGGGGTGGGGGGGGGGGGGGGTGGGGGGGGGGGGGGGTGGGGGGGGGGGGGGGTGGGGGGGGGGGGGGGTGGGGGGGGGGGGGGGTGGGGGGGGGGGGGGGTGGGGGGGGGGGGGGGTGGGGGGGGGGGGGGGTGGGGGGGGGGGGGGGTGGGGGGGGGGGGGGGTGGGGGGGGGGGGGGGTGGGGGGGGGGGGGGGTGGGGGGGGGGGGGGGTGGGGGGGGGGGGGGGTGGGGGGGGGGGGGGGTGGGGGGGGGGGGGGGTGGGGGGGGGGGGGGGTGGGGGGGGGGGGGGGTGGGGGGGGGGGGGGGTGGGGGGGGGGGGGGGTGGGGGGGGGGGGGGGTGGGGGGGGGGGGGGGTGGGGGGGGGGGGGGGTGGGGGGGGGGGGGGGTGGGGGGGGGGGGGGGTGGGGGGGGGGGGGGGTGGGGGGGGGGGGGGGTGGGGGGGGGGGGGGGTGGGGGGGGGGGGGGGTGGGGGGGGGGGGGGGTGGGGGGGGGGGGGGGTGGGGGGGGGGGGGGGTGGGGGGGGGGGGGGGTGGGGGGGGGGGGGGGTGGGGGGGGGGGGGGGTGGGGGGGGGGGGGGGTGGGGGGGGGGGGGGGTGGGGGGGGGGGGGGGTGGGGGGGGGGGGGGGTGGGGGGGGGGGGGGGTGGGGGGGGGGGGGGGTGGGGGGGGGGGGGGGTGGGGGGGGGGGGGGGTGGGGGGGGGGGGGGGTGGGGGGGGGGGGGGGTGGGGGGGGGGGGGGGTGGGGGGGGGGGGGGGTGGGGGGGGGGGGGGGTGGGGGGGGGGGGGGGTGGGGGGGGGGGGGGGTGGGGGGGGGGGGGGGTGGGGGGGGGGGGGGGTGGGGGGGGGGGGGGGTGGGGGGGGGGGGGGGTGGGGGGGGGGGGGGGTGGGGGGGGGGGGGGGTGGGGGGGGGGGGGGGTGGGGGGGGGGGGGGGTGGGGGGGGGGGGGGGTGGGGGGGGGGGGGGGTGGGGGGGGGGGGGGGTGGGGGGGGGGGGGGGTGGGGGGGGGGGGGGGTGGGGGGGGGGGGGGGTGGGGGGGGGGGGGGGTGGGGGGGGGGGGGGGTGGGGGGGGGGGGGGGTGGGGGGGGGGGGGGGTGGGGGGGGGGGGGGGTGGGGGGGGGGGGGGGTGGGGGGGGGGGGGGGTGGGGGGGGGGGGGGGTGGGGGGGGGGGGGGGTGGGGGGGGGGGGGGGTGGGGGGGGGGGGGGGTGGGGGGGGGGGGGGGTGGGGGGGGGGGGGGGTGGGGGGGGGGGGGGGTGGGGGGGGGGGGGGGTGGGGGGGGGGGGGGGTGGGGGGGGGGGGGGGTGGGGGGGGGGGGGGGTGGGGGGGGGGGGGGGTGGGGGGGGGGGGGGGTGGGGGGGGGGGGGGGTGGGGGGGGGGGGGGGTGGGGGGGGGGGGGGGTGGGGGGGGGGGGGGGTGGGGGGGGGGGGGGGTGGGGGGGGGGGGGGGTGGGGGGGGGGGGGGGTGGGGGGGGGGGGGGGTGGGGGGGGGGGGGGGTGGGGGGGGGGGGGGGTGGGGGGGGGGGGGGGTGGGGGGGGGGGGGGGTGGGGGGGGGGGGGGGTGGGGGGGGGGGGGGGTGGGGGGGGGGGGGGGTGGGGGGGGGGGGGGGTGGGGGGGGGGGGGGGTGGGGGGGGGGGGGGGTGGGGGGGGGGGGGGGTGGGGGGGGGGGGGGGTGGGGGGGGGGGGGGGTGGGGGGGGGGGGGGGTGGGGGGGGGGGGGGGTGGGGGGGGGGGGGGGTGGGGGGGGGGGGGGGTGGGGGGGGGGGGGGGTGGGGGGGGGGGGGGGTGGGGGGGGGGGGGGGTGGGGGGGGGGGGGGGTGGGGGGGGGGGGGGGTGGGGGGGGGGGGGGGTGGGGGGGGGGGGGGGTGGGGGGGGGGGGGGGTGGGGGGGGGGGGGGGTGGGGGGGGGGGGGGGTGGGGGGGGGGGGGGGTGGGGGGGGGGGGGGGTGGGGGGGGGGGGGGGTGGGGGGGGGGGGGGGTGGGGGGGGGGGGGGGTGGGGGGGGGGGGGGGTGGGGGGGGGGGGGGGTGGGGGGGGGGGGGGGTGGGGGGGGGGGGGGGTGGGGGGGGGGGGGGGTGGGGGGGGGGGGGGGTGGGGGGGGGGGGGGGTGGGGGGGGGGGGGGGTGGGGGGGGGGGGGGGTGGGGGGGGGGGGGGGTGGGGGGGGGGGGGGGTGGGGGGGGGGGGGGGTGGGGGGGGGGGGGGGTGGGGGGGGGGGGGGGTGGGGGGGGGGGGGGGTGGGGGGGGGGGGGGGTGGGGGGGGGGGGGGGTGGGGGGGGGGGGGGGTGGGGGGGGGGGGGGGTGGGGGGGGGGGGGGGTGGGGGGGGGGGGGGGTGGGGGGGGGGGGGGGTGGGGGGGGGGGGGGGTGGGGGGGGGGGGGGGTGGGGGGGGGGGGGGGTGGGGGGGGGGGGGGGTGGGGGGGGGGGGGGGTGGGGGGGGGGGGGGGTGGGGGGGGGGGGGGGTGGGGGGGGGGGGGGGTGGGGGGGGGGGGGGGTGGGGGGGGGGGGGGGTGGGGGGGGGGGGGGGTGGGGGGGGGGGGGGGTGGGGGGGGGGGGGGGTGGGGGGGGGGGGGGGTGGGGGGGGGGGGGGGTGGGGGGGGGGGGGGGTGGGGGGGGGGGGGGGTGGGGGGGGGGGGGGGTGGGGGGGGGGGGGGGTGGGGGGGGGGGGGGGTGGGGGGGGGGGGGGGTGGGGGGGGGGGGGGGTGGGGGGGGGGGGGGGTGGGGGGGGGGGGGGGTGGGGGGGGGGGGGGGTGGGGGGGGGGGGGGGTGGGGGGGGGGGGGGGTGGGGGGGGGGGGGGGTGGGGGGGGGGGGGGGTGGGGGGGGGGGGGGGTGGGGGGGGGGGGGGGTGGGGGGGGGGGGGGGTGGGGGGGGGGGGGGGTGGGGGGGGGGGGGGGTGGGGGGGGGGGGGGGTGGGGGGGGGGGGGGGTGGGGGGGGGGGGGGGTGGGGGGGGGGGGGGGTGGGGGGGGGGGGGGGTGGGGGGGGGGGGGGGTGGGGGGGGGGGGGGGTGGGGGGGGGGGGGGGTGGGGGGGGGGGGGGGTGGGGGGGGGGGGGGGTGGGGGGGGGGGGGGGTGGGGGGGGGGGGGGGTGGGGGGGGGGGGGGGTGGGGGGGGGGGGGGGTGGGGGGGGGGGGGGGTGGGGGGGGGGGGGGGTGGGGGGGGGGGGGGGTGGGGGGGGGGGGGGGTGGGGGGGGGGGGGGGTGGGGGGGGGGGGGGGTGGGGGGGGGGGGGGGTGGGGGGGGGGGGGGGTGGGGGGGGGGGGGGGTGGGGGGGGGGGGGGGTGGGGGGGGGGGGGGGTGGGGGGGGGGGGGGGTGGGGGGGGGGGGGGGTGGGGGGGGGGGGGGGTGGGGGGGGGGGGGGGTGGGGGGGGGGGGGGGTGGGGGGGGGGGGGGGTGGGGGGGGGGGGGGGTGGGGGGGGGGGGGGGTGGGGGGGGGGGGGGGTGGGGGGGGGGGGGGGTGGGGGGGGGGGGGGGTGGGGGGGGGGGGGGGTGGGGGGGGGGGGGGGTGGGGGGGGGGGGGGGTGGGGGGGGGGGGGGGTGGGGGGGGGGGGGGGTGGGGGGGGGGGGGGGTGGGGGGGGGGGGGGGTGGGGGGGGGGGGGGGTGGGGGGGGGGGGGGGTGGGGGGGGGGGGGGGTGGGGGGGGGGGGGGGTGGGGGGGGGGGGGGGTGGGGGGGGGGGGGGGTGGGGGGGGGGGGGGGTGGGGGGGGGGGGGGGTGGGGGGGGGGGGGGGTGGGGGGGGGGGGGGGTGGGGGGGGGGGGGGGTGGGGGGGGGGGGGGGTGGGGGGGGGGGGGGGTGGGGGGGGGGGGGGGTGGGGGGGGGGGGGGGTGGGGGGGGGGGGGGGTGGGGGGGGGGGGGGGTGGGGGGGGGGGGGGGTGGGGGGGGGGGGGGGTGGGGGGGGGGGGGGGTGGGGGGGGGGGGGGGTGGGGGGGGGGGGGGGTGGGGGGGGGGGGGGGTGGGGGGGGGGGGGGGTGGGGGGGGGGGGGGGTGGGGGGGGGGGGGGGTGGGGGGGGGGGGGGGTGGGGGGGGGGGGGGGTGGGGGGGGGGGGGGGTGGGGGGGGGGGGGGGTGGGGGGGGGGGGGGGTGGGGGGGGGGGGGGGTGGGGGGGGGGGGGGGTGGGGGGGGGGGGGGGTGGGGGGGGGGGGGGGTGGGGGGGGGGGGGGGTGGGGGGGGGGGGGGGTGGGGGGGGGGGGGGGTGGGGGGGGGGGGGGGTGGGGGGGGGGGGGGGTGGGGGGGGGGGGGGGTGGGGGGGGGGGGGGGTGGGGGGGGGGGGGGGTGGGGGGGGGGGGGGGTGGGGGGGGGGGGGGGTGGGGGGGGGGGGGGGTGGGGGGGGGGGGGGGTGGGGGGGGGGGGGGGTGGGGGGGGGGGGGGGTGGGGGGGGGGGGGGGTGGGGGGGGGGGGGGGTGGGGGGGGGGGGGGGTGGGGGGGGGGGGGGGTGGGGGGGGGGGGGGGTGGGGGGGGGGGGGGGTGGGGGGGGGGGGGGGTGGGGGGGGGGGGGGGTGGGGGGGGGGGGGGGTGGGGGGGGGGGGGGGTGGGGGGGGGGGGGGGTGGGGGGGGGGGGGGGTGGGGGGGGGGGGGGGTGGGGGGGGGGGGGGGTGGGGGGGGGGGGGGGTGGGGGGGGGGGGGGGTGGGGGGGGGGGGGGGTGGGGGGGGGGGGGGGTGGGGGGGGGGGGGGGTGGGGGGGGGGGGGGGTGGGGGGGGGGGGGGGTGGGGGGGGGGGGGGGTGGGGGGGGGGGGGGGTGGGGGGGGGGGGGGGTGGGGGGGGGGGGGGGTGGGGGGGGGGGGGGGTGGGGGGGGGGGGGGGTGGGGGGGGGGGGGGGTGGGGGGGGGGGGGGGTGGGGGGGGGGGGGGGTGGGGGGGGGGGGGGGTGGGGGGGGGGGGGGGTGGGGGGGGGGGGGGGTGGGGGGGGGGGGGGGTGGGGGGGGGGGGGGGTGGGGGGGGGGGGGGGTGGGGGGGGGGGGGGGTGGGGGGGGGGGGGGGTGGGGGGGGGGGGGGGTGGGGGGGGGGGGGGGTGGGGGGGGGGGGGGGTGGGGGGGGGGGGGGGTGGGGGGGGGGGGGGGTGGGGGGGGGGGGGGGTGGGGGGGGGGGGGGGTGGGGGGGGGGGGGGGTGGGGGGGGGGGGGGGTGGGGGGGGGGGGGGGTGGGGGGGGGGGGGGGTGGGGGGGGGGGGGGGTGGGGGGGGGGGGGGGTGGGGGGGGGGGGGGGTGGGGGGGGGGGGGGGTGGGGGGGGGGGGGGGTGGGGGGGGGGGGGGGTGGGGGGGGGGGGGGGTGGGGGGGGGGGGGGGTGGGGGGGGGGGGGGGTGGGGGGGGGGGGGGGTGGGGGGGGGGGGGGGTGGGGGGGGGGGGGGGTGGGGGGGGGGGGGGGTGGGGGGGGGGGGGGGTGGGGGGGGGGGGGGGTGGGGGGGGGGGGGGGTGGGGGGGGGGGGGGGTGGGGGGGGGGGGGGGTGGGGGGGGGGGGGGGTGGGGGGGGGGGGGGGTGGGGGGGGGGGGGGGTGGGGGGGGGGGGGGGTGGGGGGGGGGGGGGGTGGGGGGGGGGGGGGGTGGGGGGGGGGGGGGGTGGGGGGGGGGGGGGGTGGGGGGGGGGGGGGGTGGGGGGGGGGGGGGGTGGGGGGGGGGGGGGGTGGGGGGGGGGGGGGGTGGGGGGGGGGGGGGGTGGGGGGGGGGGGGGGTGGGGGGGGGGGGGGGTGGGGGGGGGGGGGGGTGGGGGGGGGGGGGGGTGGGGGGGGGGGGGGGTGGGGGGGGGGGGGGGTGGGGGGGGGGGGGGGTGGGGGGGGGGGGGGGTGGGGGGGGGGGGGGGTGGGGGGGGGGGGGGGTGGGGGGGGGGGGGGGTGGGGGGGGGGGGGGGTGGGGGGGGGGGGGGGTGGGGGGGGGGGGGGGTGGGGGGGGGGGGGGGTGGGGGGGGGGGGGGGTGGGGGGGGGGGGGGGTGGGGGGGGGGGGGGGTGGGGGGGGGGGGGGGTGGGGGGGGGGGGGGGTGGGGGGGGGGGGGGGTGGGGGGGGGGGGGGGTGGGGGGGGGGGGGGGTGGGGGGGGGGGGGGGTGGGGGGGGGGGGGGGTGGGGGGGGGGGGGGGTGGGGGGGGGGGGGGGTGGGGGGGGGGGGGGGTGGGGGGGGGGGGGGGTGGGGGGGGGGGGGGGTGGGGGGGGGGGGGGGTGGGGGGGGGGGGGGGTGGGGGGGGGGGGGGGTGGGGGGGGGGGGGGGTGGGGGGGGGGGGGGGTGGGGGGGGGGGGGGGTGGGGGGGGGGGGGGGTGGGGGGGGGGGGGGGTGGGGGGGGGGGGGGGTGGGGGGGGGGGGGGGTGGGGGGGGGGGGGGGTGGGGGGGGGGGGGGGTGGGGGGGGGGGGGGGTGGGGGGGGGGGGGGGTGGGGGGGGGGGGGGGTGGGGGGGGGGGGGGGTGGGGGGGGGGGGGGGTGGGGGGGGGGGGGGGTGGGGGGGGGGGGGGGTGGGGGGGGGGGGGGGTGGGGGGGGGGGGGGGTGGGGGGGGGGGGGGGTGGGGGGGGGGGGGGGTGGGGGGGGGGGGGGGTGGGGGGGGGGGGGGGTGGGGGGGGGGGGGGGTGGGGGGGGGGGGGGGTGGGGGGGGGGGGGGGTGGGGGGGGGGGGGGGTGGGGGGGGGGGGGGGTGGGGGGGGGGGGGGGTGGGGGGGGGGGGGGGTGGGGGGGGGGGGGGGTGGGGGGGGGGGGGGGTGGGGGGGGGGGGGGGTGGGGGGGGGGGGGGGTGGGGGGGGGGGGGGGTGGGGGGGGGGGGGGGTGGGGGGGGGGGGGGGTGGGGGGGGGGGGGGGTGGGGGGGGGGGGGGGTGGGGGGGGGGGGGGGTGGGGGGGGGGGGGGGTGGGGGGGGGGGGGGGTGGGGGGGGGGGGGGGTGGGGGGGGGGGGGGGTGGGGGGGGGGGGGGGTGGGGGGGGGGGGGGGTGGGGGGGGGGGGGGGTGGGGGGGGGGGGGGGTGGGGGGGGGGGGGGGTGGGGGGGGGGGGGGGTGGGGGGGGGGGGGGGTGGGGGGGGGGGGGGGTGGGGGGGGGGGGGGGTGGGGGGGGGGGGGGGTGGGGGGGGGGGGGGGTGGGGGGGGGGGGGGGTGGGGGGGGGGGGGGGTGGGGGGGGGGGGGGGTGGGGGGGGGGGGGGGTGGGGGGGGGGGGGGGTGGGGGGGGGGGGGGGTGGGGGGGGGGGGGGGTGGGGGGGGGGGGGGGTGGGGGGGGGGGGGGGTGGGGGGGGGGGGGGGTGGGGGGGGGGGGGGGTGGGGGGGGGGGGGGGTGGGGGGGGGGGGGGGTGGGGGGGGGGGGGGGTGGGGGGGGGGGGGGGTGGGGGGGGGGGGGGGTGGGGGGGGGGGGGGGTGGGGGGGGGGGGGGGTGGGGGGGGGGGGGGGTGGGGGGGGGGGGGGGTGGGGGGGGGGGGGGGTGGGGGGGGGGGGGGGTGGGGGGGGGGGGGGGTGGGGGGGGGGGGGGGTGGGGGGGGGGGGGGGTGGGGGGGGGGGGGGGTGGGGGGGGGGGGGGGTGGGGGGGGGGGGGGGTGGGGGGGGGGGGGGGTGGGGGGGGGGGGGGGTGGGGGGGGGGGGGGGTGGGGGGGGGGGGGGGTGGGGGGGGGGGGGGGTGGGGGGGGGGGGGGGTGGGGGGGGGGGGGGGTGGGGGGGGGGGGGGGTGGGGGGGGGGGGGGGTGGGGGGGGGGGGGGGTGGGGGGGGGGGGGGGTGGGGGGGGGGGGGGGTGGGGGGGGGGGGGGGTGGGGGGGGGGGGGGGTGGGGGGGGGGGGGGGTGGGGGGGGGGGGGGGTGGGGGGGGGGGGGGGTGGGGGGGGGGGGGGGTGGGGGGGGGGGGGGGTGGGGGGGGGGGGGGGTGGGGGGGGGGGGGGGTGGGGGGGGGGGGGGGTGGGGGGGGGGGGGGGTGGGGGGGGGGGGGGGTGGGGGGGGGGGGGGGTGGGGGGGGGGGGGGGTGGGGGGGGGGGGGGGTGGGGGGGGGGGGGGGTGGGGGGGGGGGGGGGTGGGGGGGGGGGGGGGTGGGGGGGGGGGGGGGTGGGGGGGGGGGGGGGTGGGGGGGGGGGGGGGTGGGGGGGGGGGGGGGTGGGGGGGGGGGGGGGTGGGGGGGGGGGGGGGTGGGGGGGGGGGGGGGTGGGGGGGGGGGGGGGTGGGGGGGGGGGGGGGTGGGGGGGGGGGGGGGTGGGGGGGGGGGGGGGTGGGGGGGGGGGGGGGTGGGGGGGGGGGGGGGTGGGGGGGGGGGGGGGTGGGGGGGGGGGGGGGTGGGGGGGGGGGGGGGTGGGGGGGGGGGGGGGTGGGGGGGGGGGGGGGTGGGGGGGGGGGGGGGTGGGGGGGGGGGGGGGTGGGGGGGGGGGGGGGTGGGGGGGGGGGGGGGTGGGGGGGGGGGGGGGTGGGGGGGGGGGGGGGTGGGGGGGGGGGGGGGTGGGGGGGGGGGGGGGTGGGGGGGGGGGGGGGTGGGGGGGGGGGGGGGTGGGGGGGGGGGGGGGTGGGGGGGGGGGGGGGTGGGGGGGGGGGGGGGTGGGGGGGGGGGGGGGTGGGGGGGGGGGGGGGTGGGGGGGGGGGGGGGTGGGGGGGGGGGGGGGTGGGGGGGGGGGGGGGTGGGGGGGGGGGGGGGTGGGGGGGGGGGGGGGTGGGGGGGGGGGGGGGTGGGGGGGGGGGGGGGTGGGGGGGGGGGGGGGTGGGGGGGGGGGGGGGTGGGGGGGGGGGGGGGTGGGGGGGGGGGGGGGTGGGGGGGGGGGGGGGTGGGGGGGGGGGGGGGTGGGGGGGGGGGGGGGTGGGGGGGGGGGGGGGTGGGGGGGGGGGGGGGTGGGGGGGGGGGGGGGTGGGGGGGGGGGGGGGTGGGGGGGGGGGGGGGTGGGGGGGGGGGGGGGTGGGGGGGGGGGGGGGTGGGGGGGGGGGGGGGTGGGGGGGGGGGGGGGTGGGGGGGGGGGGGGGTGGGGGGGGGGGGGGGTGGGGGGGGGGGGGGGTGGGGGGGGGGGGGGGTGGGGGGGGGGGGGGGTGGGGGGGGGGGGGGGTGGGGGGGGGGGGGGGTGGGGGGGGGGGGGGGTGGGGGGGGGGGGGGGTGGGGGGGGGGGGGGGTGGGGGGGGGGGGGGGTGGGGGGGGGGGGGGGTGGGGGGGGGGGGGGGTGGGGGGGGGGGGGGGTGGGGGGGGGGGGGGGTGGGGGGGGGGGGGGGTGGGGGGGGGGGGGGGTGGGGGGGGGGGGGGGTGGGGGGGGGGGGGGGTGGGGGGGGGGGGGGGTGGGGGGGGGGGGGGGTGGGGGGGGGGGGGGGTGGGGGGGGGGGGGGGTGGGGGGGGGGGGGGGTGGGGGGGGGGGGGGGTGGGGGGGGGGGGGGGTGGGGGGGGGGGGGGGTGGGGGGGGGGGGGGGTGGGGGGGGGGGGGGGTGGGGGGGGGGGGGGGTGGGGGGGGGGGGGGGTGGGGGGGGGGGGGGGTGGGGGGGGGGGGGGGTGGGGGGGGGGGGGGGTGGGGGGGGGGGGGGGTGGGGGGGGGGGGGGGTGGGGGGGGGGGGGGGTGGGGGGGGGGGGGGGTGGGGGGGGGGGGGGGTGGGGGGGGGGGGGGGTGGGGGGGGGGGGGGGTGGGGGGGGGGGGGGGTGGGGGGGGGGGGGGGTGGGGGGGGGGGGGGGTGGGGGGGGGGGGGGGTGGGGGGGGGGGGGGGTGGGGGGGGGGGGGGGTGGGGGGGGGGGGGGGTGGGGGGGGGGGGGGGTGGGGGGGGGGGGGGGTGGGGGGGGGGGGGGGTGGGGGGGGGGGGGGGTGGGGGGGGGGGGGGGTGGGGGGGGGGGGGGGTGGGGGGGGGGGGGGGTGGGGGGGGGGGGGGGTGGGGGGGGGGGGGGGTGGGGGGGGGGGGGGGTGGGGGGGGGGGGGGGTGGGGGGGGGGGGGGGTGGGGGGGGGGGGGGGTGGGGGGGGGGGGGGGTGGGGGGGGGGGGGGGTGGGGGGGGGGGGGGGTGGGGGGGGGGGGGGGTGGGGGGGGGGGGGGGTGGGGGGGGGGGGGGGTGGGGGGGGGGGGGGGTGGGGGGGGGGGGGGGTGGGGGGGGGGGGGGGTGGGGGGGGGGGGGGGTGGGGGGGGGGGGGGGTGGGGGGGGGGGGGGGTGGGGGGGGGGGGGGGTGGGGGGGGGGGGGGGTGGGGGGGGGGGGGGGTGGGGGGGGGGGGGGGTGGGGGGGGGGGGGGGTGGGGGGGGGGGGGGGTGGGGGGGGGGGGGGGTGGGGGGGGGGGGGGGTGGGGGGGGGGGGGGGTGGGGGGGGGGGGGGGTGGGGGGGGGGGGGGGTGGGGGGGGGGGGGGGTGGGGGGGGGGGGGGGTGGGGGGGGGGGGGGGTGGGGGGGGGGGGGGGTGGGGGGGGGGGGGGGTGGGGGGGGGGGGGGGTGGGGGGGGGGGGGGGTGGGGGGGGGGGGGGGTGGGGGGGGGGGGGGGTGGGGGGGGGGGGGGGTGGGGGGGGGGGGGGGTGGGGGGGGGGGGGGGTGGGGGGGGGGGGGGGTGGGGGGGGGGGGGGGTGGGGGGGGGGGGGGGTGGGGGGGGGGGGGGGTGGGGGGGGGGGGGGGTGGGGGGGGGGGGGGGTGGGGGGGGGGGGGGGTGGGGGGGGGGGGGGGTGGGGGGGGGGGGGGGTGGGGGGGGGGGGGGGTGGGGGGGGGGGGGGGTGGGGGGGGGGGGGGGTGGGGGGGGGGGGGGGTGGGGGGGGGGGGGGGTGGGGGGGGGGGGGGGTGGGGGGGGGGGGGGGTGGGGGGGGGGGGGGGTGGGGGGGGGGGGGGGTGGGGGGGGGGGGGGGTGGGGGGGGGGGGGGGTGGGGGGGGGGGGGGGTGGGGGGGGGGGGGGGTGGGGGGGGGGGGGGGTGGGGGGGGGGGGGGGTGGGGGGGGGGGGGGGTGGGGGGGGGGGGGGGTGGGGGGGGGGGGGGGTGGGGGGGGGGGGGGGTGGGGGGGGGGGGGGGTGGGGGGGGGGGGGGGTGGGGGGGGGGGGGGGTGGGGGGGGGGGGGGGTGGGGGGGGGGGGGGGTGGGGGGGGGGGGGGGTGGGGGGGGGGGGGGGTGGGGGGGGGGGGGGGTGGGGGGGGGGGGGGGTGGGGGGGGGGGGGGGTGGGGGGGGGGGGGGGTGGGGGGGGGGGGGGGTGGGGGGGGGGGGGGGTGGGGGGGGGGGGGGGTGGGGGGGGGGGGGGGTGGGGGGGGGGGGGGGTGGGGGGGGGGGGGGGTGGGGGGGGGGGGGGGTGGGGGGGGGGGGGGGTGGGGGGGGGGGGGGGTGGGGGGGGGGGGGGGTGGGGGGGGGGGGGGGTGGGGGGGGGGGGGGGTGGGGGGGGGGGGGGGTGGGGGGGGGGGGGGGTGGGGGGGGGGGGGGGTGGGGGGGGGGGGGGGTGGGGGGGGGGGGGGGTGGGGGGGGGGGGGGGTGGGGGGGGGGGGGGGTGGGGGGGGGGGGGGGTGGGGGGGGGGGGGGGTGGGGGGGGGGGGGGGTGGGGGGGGGGGGGGGTGGGGGGGGGGGGGGGTGGGGGGGGGGGGGGGTGGGGGGGGGGGGGGGTGGGGGGGGGGGGGGGTGGGGGGGGGGGGGGGTGGGGGGGGGGGGGGGTGGGGGGGGGGGGGGGTGGGGGGGGGGGGGGGTGGGGGGGGGGGGGGGTGGGGGGGGGGGGGGGTGGGGGGGGGGGGGGGTGGGGGGGGGGGGGGGTGGGGGGGGGGGGGGGTGGGGGGGGGGGGGGGTGGGGGGGGGGGGGGGTGGGGGGGGGGGGGGGTGGGGGGGGGGGGGGGTGGGGGGGGGGGGGGGTGGGGGGGGGGGGGGGTGGGGGGGGGGGGGGGTGGGGGGGGGGGGGGGTGGGGGGGGGGGGGGGTGGGGGGGGGGGGGGGTGGGGGGGGGGGGGGGTGGGGGGGGGGGGGGGTGGGGGGGGGGGGGGGTGGGGGGGGGGGGGGGTGGGGGGGGGGGGGGGTGGGGGGGGGGGGGGGTGGGGGGGGGGGGGGGTGGGGGGGGGGGGGGGTGGGGGGGGGGGGGGGTGGGGGGGGGGGGGGGTGGGGGGGGGGGGGGGTGGGGGGGGGGGGGGGTGGGGGGGGGGGGGGGTGGGGGGGGGGGGGGGTGGGGGGGGGGGGGGGTGGGGGGGGGGGGGGGTGGGGGGGGGGGGGGGTGGGGGGGGGGGGGGGTGGGGGGGGGGGGGGGTGGGGGGGGGGGGGGGTGGGGGGGGGGGGGGGTGGGGGGGGGGGGGGGTGGGGGGGGGGGGGGGTGGGGGGGGGGGGGGGTGGGGGGGGGGGGGGGTGGGGGGGGGGGGGGGTGGGGGGGGGGGGGGGTGGGGGGGGGGGGGGGTGGGGGGGGGGGGGGGTGGGGGGGGGGGGGGGTGGGGGGGGGGGGGGGTGGGGGGGGGGGGGGGTGGGGGGGGGGGGGGGTGGGGGGGGGGGGGGGTGGGGGGGGGGGGGGGTGGGGGGGGGGGGGGGTGGGGGGGGGGGGGGGTGGGGGGGGGGGGGGGTGGGGGGGGGGGGGGGTGGGGGGGGGGGGGGGTGGGGGGGGGGGGGGGTGGGGGGGGGGGGGGGTGGGGGGGGGGGGGGGTGGGGGGGGGGGGGGGTGGGGGGGGGGGGGGGTGGGGGGGGGGGGGGGTGGGGGGGGGGGGGGGTGGGGGGGGGGGGGGGTGGGGGGGGGGGGGGGTGGGGGGGGGGGGGGGTGGGGGGGGGGGGGGGTGGGGGGGGGGGGGGGTGGGGGGGGGGGGGGGTGGGGGGGGGGGGGGGTGGGGGGGGGGGGGGGTGGGGGGGGGGGGGGGTGGGGGGGGGGGGGGGTGGGGGGGGGGGGGGGTGGGGGGGGGGGGGGGTGGGGGGGGGGGGGGGTGGGGGGGGGGGGGGGTGGGGGGGGGGGGGGGTGGGGGGGGGGGGGGGTGGGGGGGGGGGGGGGTGGGGGGGGGGGGGGGTGGGGGGGGGGGGGGGTGGGGGGGGGGGGGGGTGGGGGGGGGGGGGGGTGGGGGGGGGGGGGGGTGGGGGGGGGGGGGGGTGGGGGGGGGGGGGGGTGGGGGGGGGGGGGGGTGGGGGGGGGGGGGGGTGGGGGGGGGGGGGGGTGGGGGGGGGGGGGGGTGGGGGGGGGGGGGGGTGGGGGGGGGGGGGGGTGGGGGGGGGGGGGGGTGGGGGGGGGGGGGGGTGGGGGGGGGGGGGGGTGGGGGGGGGGGGGGGTGGGGGGGGGGGGGGGTGGGGGGGGGGGGGGGTGGGGGGGGGGGGGGGTGGGGGGGGGGGGGGGTGGGGGGGGGGGGGGGTGGGGGGGGGGGGGGGTGGGGGGGGGGGGGGGTGGGGGGGGGGGGGGGTGGGGGGGGGGGGGGGTGGGGGGGGGGGGGGGTGGGGGGGGGGGGGGGTGGGGGGGGGGGGGGGTGGGGGGGGGGGGGGGTGGGGGGGGGGGGGGGTGGGGGGGGGGGGGGGTGGGGGGGGGGGGGGGTGGGGGGGGGGGGGGGTGGGGGGGGGGGGGGGTGGGGGGGGGGGGGGGTGGGGGGGGGGGGGGGTGGGGGGGGGGGGGGGTGGGGGGGGGGGGGGGTGGGGGGGGGGGGGGGTGGGGGGGGGGGGGGGTGGGGGGGGGGGGGGGTGGGGGGGGGGGGGGGTGGGGGGGGGGGGGGGTGGGGGGGGGGGGGGGTGGGGGGGGGGGGGGGTGGGGGGGGGGGGGGGTGGGGGGGGGGGGGGGTGGGGGGGGGGGGGGGTGGGGGGGGGGGGGGGTGGGGGGGGGGGGGGGTGGGGGGGGGGGGGGGTGGGGGGGGGGGGGGGTGGGGGGGGGGGGGGGTGGGGGGGGGGGGGGGTGGGGGGGGGGGGGGGTGGGGGGGGGGGGGGGTGGGGGGGGGGGGGGGTGGGGGGGGGGGGGGGTGGGGGGGGGGGGGGGTGGGGGGGGGGGGGGGTGGGGGGGGGGGGGGGTGGGGGGGGGGGGGGGTGGGGGGGGGGGGGGGTGGGGGGGGGGGGGGGTGGGGGGGGGGGGGGGTGGGGGGGGGGGGGGGTGGGGGGGGGGGGGGGTGGGGGGGGGGGGGGGTGGGGGGGGGGGGGGGTGGGGGGGGGGGGGGGTGGGGGGGGGGGGGGGTGGGGGGGGGGGGGGGTGGGGGGGGGGGGGGGTGGGGGGGGGGGGGGGTGGGGGGGGGGGGGGGTGGGGGGGGGGGGGGGTGGGGGGGGGGGGGGGTGGGGGGGGGGGGGGGTGGGGGGGGGGGGGGGTGGGGGGGGGGGGGGGTGGGGGGGGGGGGGGGTGGGGGGGGGGGGGGGTGGGGGGGGGGGGGGGTGGGGGGGGGGGGGGGTGGGGGGGGGGGGGGGTGGGGGGGGGGGGGGGTGGGGGGGGGGGGGGGTGGGGGGGGGGGGGGGTGGGGGGGGGGGGGGGTGGGGGGGGGGGGGGGTGGGGGGGGGGGGGGGTGGGGGGGGGGGGGGGTGGGGGGGGGGGGGGGTGGGGGGGGGGGGGGGTGGGGGGGGGGGGGGGTGGGGGGGGGGGGGGGTGGGGGGGGGGGGGGGTGGGGGGGGGGGGGGGTGGGGGGGGGGGGGGGTGGGGGGGGGGGGGGGTGGGGGGGGGGGGGGGTGGGGGGGGGGGGGGGTGGGGGGGGGGGGGGGTGGGGGGGGGGGGGGGTGGGGGGGGGGGGGGGTGGGGGGGGGGGGGGGTGGGGGGGGGGGGGGGTGGGGGGGGGGGGGGGTGGGGGGGGGGGGGGGTGGGGGGGGGGGGGGGTGGGGGGGGGGGGGGGTGGGGGGGGGGGGGGGTGGGGGGGGGGGGGGGTGGGGGGGGGGGGGGGTGGGGGGGGGGGGGGGTGGGGGGGGGGGGGGGTGGGGGGGGGGGGGGGTGGGGGGGGGGGGGGGTGGGGGGGGGGGGGGGTGGGGGGGGGGGGGGGTGGGGGGGGGGGGGGGTGGGGGGGGGGGGGGGTGGGGGGGGGGGGGGGTGGGGGGGGGGGGGGGTGGGGGGGGGGGGGGGTGGGGGGGGGGGGGGGTGGGGGGGGGGGGGGGTGGGGGGGGGGGGGGGTGGGGGGGGGGGGGGGTGGGGGGGGGGGGGGGTGGGGGGGGGGGGGGGTGGGGGGGGGGGGGGGTGGGGGGGGGGGGGGGTGGGGGGGGGGGGGGGTGGGGGGGGGGGGGGGTGGGGGGGGGGGGGGGTGGGGGGGGGGGGGGGTGGGGGGGGGGGGGGGTGGGGGGGGGGGGGGGTGGGGGGGGGGGGGGGTGGGGGGGGGGGGGGGTGGGGGGGGGGGGGGGTGGGGGGGGGGGGGGGTGGGGGGGGGGGGGGGTGGGGGGGGGGGGGGGTGGGGGGGGGGGGGGGTGGGGGGGGGGGGGGGTGGGGGGGGGGGGGGGTGGGGGGGGGGGGGGGTGGGGGGGGGGGGGGGTGGGGGGGGGGGGGGGTGGGGGGGGGGGGGGGTGGGGGGGGGGGGGGGTGGGGGGGGGGGGGGGTGGGGGGGGGGGGGGGTGGGGGGGGGGGGGGGTGGGGGGGGGGGGGGGTGGGGGGGGGGGGGGGTGGGGGGGGGGGGGGGTGGGGGGGGGGGGGGGTGGGGGGGGGGGGGGGTGGGGGGGGGGGGGGGTGGGGGGGGGGGGGGGTGGGGGGGGGGGGGGGTGGGGGGGGGGGGGGGTGGGGGGGGGGGGGGGTGGGGGGGGGGGGGGGTGGGGGGGGGGGGGGGTGGGGGGGGGGGGGGGTGGGGGGGGGGGGGGGTGGGGGGGGGGGGGGGTGGGGGGGGGGGGGGGTGGGGGGGGGGGGGGGTGGGGGGGGGGGGGGGTGGGGGGGGGGGGGGGTGGGGGGGGGGGGGGGTGGGGGGGGGGGGGGGTGGGGGGGGGGGGGGGTGGGGGGGGGGGGGGGTGGGGGGGGGGGGGGGTGGGGGGGGGGGGGGGTGGGGGGGGGGGGGGGTGGGGGGGGGGGGGGGTGGGGGGGGGGGGGGGTGGGGGGGGGGGGGGGTGGGGGGGGGGGGGGGTGGGGGGGGGGGGGGGTGGGGGGGGGGGGGGGTGGGGGGGGGGGGGGGTGGGGGGGGGGGGGGGTGGGGGGGGGGGGGGGTGGGGGGGGGGGGGGGTGGGGGGGGGGGGGGGTGGGGGGGGGGGGGGGTGGGGGGGGGGGGGGGTGGGGGGGGGGGGGGGTGGGGGGGGGGGGGGGTGGGGGGGGGGGGGGGTGGGGGGGGGGGGGGGTGGGGGGGGGGGGGGGTGGGGGGGGGGGGGGGTGGGGGGGGGGGGGGGTGGGGGGGGGGGGGGGTGGGGGGGGGGGGGGGTGGGGGGGGGGGGGGGTGGGGGGGGGGGGGGGTGGGGGGGGGGGGGGGTGGGGGGGGGGGGGGGTGGGGGGGGGGGGGGGTGGGGGGGGGGGGGGGTGGGGGGGGGGGGGGGTGGGGGGGGGGGGGGGTGGGGGGGGGGGGGGGTGGGGGGGGGGGGGGGTGGGGGGGGGGGGGGGTGGGGGGGGGGGGGGGTGGGGGGGGGGGGGGGTGGGGGGGGGGGGGGGTGGGGGGGGGGGGGGGTGGGGGGGGGGGGGGGTGGGGGGGGGGGGGGGTGGGGGGGGGGGGGGGTGGGGGGGGGGGGGGGTGGGGGGGGGGGGGGGTGGGGGGGGGGGGGGGTGGGGGGGGGGGGGGGTGGGGGGGGGGGGGGGTGGGGGGGGGGGGGGGTGGGGGGGGGGGGGGGTGGGGGGGGGGGGGGGTGGGGGGGGGGGGGGGTGGGGGGGGGGGGGGGTGGGGGGGGGGGGGGGTGGGGGGGGGGGGGGGTGGGGGGGGGGGGGGGTGGGGGGGGGGGGGGGTGGGGGGGGGGGGGGGTGGGGGGGGGGGGGGGTGGGGGGGGGGGGGGGTGGGGGGGGGGGGGGGTGGGGGGGGGGGGGGGTGGGGGGGGGGGGGGGTGGGGGGGGGGGGGGGTGGGGGGGGGGGGGGGTGGGGGGGGGGGGGGGTGGGGGGGGGGGGGGGTGGGGGGGGGGGGGGGTGGGGGGGGGGGGGGGTGGGGGGGGGGGGGGGTGGGGGGGGGGGGGGGTGGGGGGGGGGGGGGGTGGGGGGGGGGGGGGGTGGGGGGGGGGGGGGGTGGGGGGGGGGGGGGGTGGGGGGGGGGGGGGGTGGGGGGGGGGGGGGGTGGGGGGGGGGGGGGGTGGGGGGGGGGGGGGGTGGGGGGGGGGGGGGGTGGGGGGGGGGGGGGGTGGGGGGGGGGGGGGGTGGGGGGGGGGGGGGGTGGGGGGGGGGGGGGGTGGGGGGGGGGGGGGGTGGGGGGGGGGGGGGGTGGGGGGGGGGGGGGGTGGGGGGGGGGGGGGGTGGGGGGGGGGGGGGGTGGGGGGGGGGGGGGGTGGGGGGGGGGGGGGGTGGGGGGGGGG
Organism: Sphaerodactylus townsendi; assembly: GCF_021028975.2. Lineage (NCBI taxonomy): Eukaryota > Metazoa > Chordata > Lepidosauria > Squamata > Sphaerodactylidae > Sphaerodactylus > Sphaerodactylus townsendi. The sequence goes on along the minus strand of NC_059428.1, from coordinate 64,902,922 downwards.
GGGGGTGGGGGGGGGGGGGGGTGGGGGGGGGGGGGGGTGGGGGGGGGGGGGGGTGGGGGGGGGGGGGGGTGGGGGGGGGGGGGGGTGGGGGGGGGGGGGGGTGGGGGGGGGGGGGGGTGGGGGGGGGGGGGGGTGGGGGGGGGGGGGGGTGGGGGGGGGGGGGGGTGGGGGGGGGGGGGGGTGGGGGGGGGGGGGGGTGGGGGGGGGGGGGGGTGGGGGGGGGGGGGGGTGGGGGGGGGGGGGGGTGGGGGGGGGGGGGGGTGGGGGGGGGGGGGGGTGGGGGGGGGGGGGGGTGGGGGGGGGGGGGGGTGGGGGGGGGGGGGGGTGGGGGGGGGGGGGGGTGGGGGGGGGGGGGGGTGGGGGGGGGGGGGGGTGGGGGGGGGGGGGGGTGGGGGGGGGGGGGGGTGGGGGGGGGGGGGGGTGGGGGGGGGGGGGGGTGGGGGGGGGGGGGGGTGGGGGGGGGGGGGGGTGGGGGGGGGGGGGGGTGGGGGGGGGGGGGGGTGGGGGGGGGGGGGGGTGGGGGGGGGGGGGGGTGGGGGGGGGGGGGGGTGGGGGGGGGGGGGGGTGGGGGGGGGGGGGGGTGGGGGGGGGGGGGGGTGGGGGGGGGGGGGGGTGGGGGGGGGGGGGGGTGGGGGGGGGGGGGGGTGGGGGGGGGGGGGGGTGGGGGGGGGGGGGGGTGGGGGGGGGGGGGGGTGGGGGGGGGGGGGGGTGGGGGGGGGGGGGGGTGGGGGGGGGGGGGGGTGGGGGGGGGGGGGGGTGGGGGGGGGGGGGGGTGGGGGGGGGGGGGGGTGGGGGGGGGGGGGGGTGGGGGGGGGGGGGGGTGGGGGGGGGGGGGGGTGGGGGGGGGGGGGGGTGGGGGGGGGGGGGGGTGGGGGGGGGGGGGGGTGGGGGGGGGGGGGGGTGGGGGGGGGGGGGGGTGGGGGGGGGGGGGGGTGGGGGGGGGGGGGGGTGGGGGGGGGGGGGGGTGGGGGGGGGGGGGGGTGGGGGGGGGGGGGGGTGGGGGGGGGGGGGGGTGGGGGGGGGGGGGGGTGGGGGGGGGGGGGGGTGGGGGGGGGGGGGGGTGGGGGGGGGGGGGGGTGGGGGGGGGGGGGGGTGGGGGGGGGGGGGGGTGGGGGGGGGGGGGGGTGGGGGGGGGGGGGGGTGGGGGGGGGGGGGGGTGGGGGGGGGGGGGGGTGGGGGGGGGGGGGGGTGGGGGGGGGGGGGGGTGGGGGGGGGGGGGGGTGGGGGGGGGGGGGGGTGGGGGGGGGGGGGGGTGGGGGGGGGGGGGGGTGGGGGGGGGGGGGGGTGGGGGGGGGGGGGGGTGGGGGGGGGGGGGGGTGGGGGGGGGGGGGGGTGGGGGGGGGGGGGGGTGGGGGGGGGGGGGGGTGGGGGGGGGGGGGGGTGGGGGGGGGGGGGGGTGGGGGGGGGGGGGGGTGGGGGGGGGGGGGGGTGGGGGGGGGGGGGGGTGGGGGGGGGGGGGGGTGGGGGGGGGGGGGGGTGGGGGGGGGGGGGGGTGGGGGGGGGGGGGGGTGGGGGGGGGGGGGGGTGGGGGGGGGGGGGGGTGGGGGGGGGGGGGGGTGGGGGGGGGGGGGGGTGGGGGGGGGGGGGGGTGGGGGGGGGGGGGGGTGGGGGGGGGGGGGGGTGGGGGGGGGGGGGGGTGGGGGGGGGGGGGGGTGGGGGGGGGGGGGGGTGGGGGGGGGGGGGGGTGGGGGGGGGGGGGGGTGGGGGGGGGGGGGGGTGGGGGGGGGGGGGGGTGGGGGGGGGGGGGGGTGGGGGGGGGGGGGGGTGGGGGGGGGGGGGGGTGGGGGGGGGGGGGGGTGGGGGGGGGGGGGGGTGGGGGGGGGGGGGGGTGGGGGGGGGGGGGGGTGGGGGGGGGGGGGGGTGGGGGGGGGGGGGGGTGGGGGGGGGGGGGGGTGGGGGGGGGGGGGGGTGGGGGGGGGGGGGGGTGGGGGGGGGGGGGGGTGGGGGGGGGGGGGGGTGGGGGGGGGGGGGGGTGGGGGGGGGGGGGGGTGGGGGGGGGGGGGGGTGGGGGGGGGGGGGGGTGGGGGGGGGGGGGGGTGGGGGGGGGGGGGGGTGGGGGGGGGGGGGGGTGGGGGGGGGGGGGGGTGGGGGGGGGGGGGGGTGGGGGGGGGGGGGGGTGGGGGGGGGGGGGGGTGGGGGGGGGGGGGGGTGGGGGGGGGGGGGGGTGGGGGGGGGGGGGGGTGGGGGGGGGGGGGGGTGGGGGGGGGGGGGGGTGGGGGGGGGGGGGGGTGGGGGGGGGGGGGGGTGGGGGGGGGGGGGGGTGGGGGGGGGGGGGGGTGGGGGGGGGGGGGGGTGGGGGGGGGGGGGGGTGGGGGGGGGGGGGGGTGGGGGGGGGGGGGGGTGGGGGGGGGGGGGGGTGGGGGGGGGGGGGGGTGGGGGGGGGGGGGGGTGGGGGGGGGGGGGGGTGGGGGGGGGGGGGGGTGGGGGGGGGGGGGGGTGGGGGGGGGGGGGGGTGGGGGGGGGGGGGGGTGGGGGGGGGGGGGGGTGGGGGGGGGGGGGGGTGGGGGGGGGGGGGGGTGGGGGGGGGGGGGGGTGGGGGGGGGGGGGGGTGGGGGGGGGGGGGGGTGGGGGGGGGGGGGGGTGGGGGGGGGGGGGGGTGGGGGGGGGGGGGGGTGGGGGGGGGGGGGGGTGGGGGGGGGGGGGGGTGGGGGGGGGGGGGGGTGGGGGGGGGGGGGGGTGGGGGGGGGGGGGGGTGGGGGGGGGGGGGGGTGGGGGGGGGGGGGGGTGGGGGGGGGGGGGGGTGGGGGGGGGGGGGGGTGGGGGGGGGGGGGGGTGGGGGGGGGGGGGGGTGGGGGGGGGGGGGGGTGGGGGGGGGGGGGGGTGGGGGGGGGGGGGGGTGGGGGGGGGGGGGGGTGGGGGGGGGGGGGGGTGGGGGGGGGGGGGGGTGGGGGGGGGGGGGGGTGGGGGGGGGGGGGGGTGGGGGGGGGGGGGGGTGGGGGGGGGGGGGGGTGGGGGGGGGGGGGGGTGGGGGGGGGGGGGGGTGGGGGGGGGGGGGGGTGGGGGGGGGGGGGGGTGGGGGGGGGGGGGGGTGGGGGGGGGGGGGGGTGGGGGGGGGGGGGGGTGGGGGGGGGGGGGGGTGGGGGGGGGGGGGGGTGGGGGGGGGGGGGGGTGGGGGGGGGGGGGGGTGGGGGGGGGGGGGGGTGGGGGGGGGGGGGGGTGGGGGGGGGGGGGGGTGGGGGGGGGGGGGGGTGGGGGGGGGGGGGGGTGGGGGGGGGGGGGGGTGGGGGGGGGGGGGGGTGGGGGGGGGGGGGGGTGGGGGGGGGGGGGGGTGGGGGGGGGGGGGGGTGGGGGGGGGGGGGGGTGGGGGGGGGGGGGGGTGGGGGGGGGGGGGGGTGGGGGGGGGGGGGGGTGGGGGGGGGGGGGGGTGGGGGGGGGGGGGGGTGGGGGGGGGGGGGGGTGGGGGGGGGGGGGGGTGGGGGGGGGGGGGGGTGGGGGGGGGGGGGGGTGGGGGGGGGGGGGGGTGGGGGGGGGGGGGGGTGGGGGGGGGGGGGGGTGGGGGGGGGGGGGGGTGGGGGGGGGGGGGGGTGGGGGGGGGGGGGGGTGGGGGGGGGGGGGGGTGGGGGGGGGGGGGGGTGGGGGGGGGGGGGGGTGGGGGGGGGGGGGGGTGGGGGGGGGGGGGGGTGGGGGGGGGGGGGGGTGGGGGGGGGGGGGGGTGGGGGGGGGGGGGGGTGGGGGGGGGGGGGGGTGGGGGGGGGGGGGGGTGGGGGGGGGGGGGGGTGGGGGGGGGGGGGGGTGGGGGGGGGGGGGGGTGGGGGGGGGGGGGGGTGGGGGGGGGGGGGGGTGGGGGGGGGGGGGGGTGGGGGGGGGGGGGGGTGGGGGGGGGGGGGGGTGGGGGGGGGGGGGGGTGGGGGGGGGGGGGGGTGGGGGGGGGGGGGGGTGGGGGGGGGGGGGGGTGGGGGGGGGGGGGGGTGGGGGGGGGGGGGGGTGGGGGGGGGGGGGGGTGGGGGGGGGGGGGGGTGGGGGGGGGGGGGGGTGGGGGGGGGGGGGGGTGGGGGGGGGGGGGGGTGGGGGGGGGGGGGGGTGGGGGGGGGGGGGGGTGGGGGGGGGGGGGGGTGGGGGGGGGGGGGGGTGGGGGGGGGGGGGGGTGGGGGGGGGGGGGGGTGGGGGGGGGGGGGGGTGGGGGGGGGGGGGGGTGGGGGGGGGGGGGGGTGGGGGGGGGGGGGGGTGGGGGGGGGGGGGGGTGGGGGGGGGGGGGGGTGGGGGGGGGGGGGGGTGGGGGGGGGGGGGGGTGGGGGGGGGGGGGGGTGGGGGGGGGGGGGGGTGGGGGGGGGGGGGGGTGGGGGGGGGGGGGGGTGGGGGGGGGGGGGGGTGGGGGGGGGGGGGGGTGGGGGGGGGGGGGGGTGGGGGGGGGGGGGGGTGGGGGGGGGGGGGGGTGGGGGGGGGGGGGGGTGGGGGGGGGGGGGGGTGGGGGGGGGGGGGGGTGGGGGGGGGGGGGGGTGGGGGGGGGGGGGGGTGGGGGGGGGGGGGGGTGGGGGGGGGGGGGGGTGGGGGGGGGGGGGGGTGGGGGGGGGGGGGGGTGGGGGGGGGGGGGGGTGGGGGGGGGGGGGGGTGGGGGGGGGGGGGGGTGGGGGGGGGGGGGGGTGGGGGGGGGGGGGGGTGGGGGGGGGGGGGGGTGGGGGGGGGGGGGGGTGGGGGGGGGGGGGGGTGGGGGGGGGGGGGGGTGGGGGGGGGGGGGGGTGGGGGGGGGGGGGGGTGGGGGGGGGGGGGGGTGGGGGGGGGGGGGGGTGGGGGGGGGGGGGGGTGGGGGGGGGGGGGGGTGGGGGGGGGGGGGGGTGGGGGGGGGGGGGGGTGGGGGGGGGGGGGGGTGGGGGGGGGGGGGGGTGGGGGGGGGGGGGGGTGGGGGGGGGGGGGGGTGGGGGGGGGGGGGGGTGGGGGGGGGGGGGGGTGGGGGGGGGGGGGGGTGGGGGGGGGGGGGGGTGGGGGGGGGGGGGGGTGGGGGGGGGGGGGGGTGGGGGGGGGGGGGGGTGGGGGGGGGGGGGGGTGGGGGGGGGGGGGGGTGGGGGGGGGGGGGGGTGGGGGGGGGGGGGGGTGGGGGGGGGGGGGGGTGGGGGGGGGGGGGGGTGGGGGGGGGGGGGGGTGGGGGGGGGGGGGGGTGGGGGGGGGGGGGGGTGGGGGGGGGGGGGGGTGGGGGGGGGGGGGGGTGGGGGGGGGGGGGGGTGGGGGGGGGGGGGGGTGGGGGGGGGGGGGGGTGGGGGGGGGGGGGGGTGGGGGGGGGGGGGGGTGGGGGGGGGGGGGGGTGGGGGGGGGGGGGGGTGGGGGGGGGGGGGGGTGGGGGGGGGGGGGGGTGGGGGGGGGGGGGGGTGGGGGGGGGGGGGGGTGGGGGGGGGGGGGGGTGGGGGGGGGGGGGGGTGGGGGGGGGGGGGGGTGGGGGGGGGGGGGGGTGGGGGGGGGGGGGGGTGGGGGGGGGGGGGGGTGGGGGGGGGGGGGGGTGGGGGGGGGGGGGGGTGGGGGGGGGGGGGGGTGGGGGGGGGGGGGGGTGGGGGGGGGGGGGGGTGGGGGGGGGGGGGGGTGGGGGGGGGGGGGGGTGGGGGGGGGGGGGGGTGGGGGGGGGGGGGGGTGGGGGGGGGGGGGGGTGGGGGGGGGGGGGGGTGGGGGGGGGGGGGGGTGGGGGGGGGGGGGGGTGGGGGGGGGGGGGGGTGGGGGGGGGGGGGGGTGGGGGGGGGGGGGGGTGGGGGGGGGGGGGGGTGGGGGGGGGGGGGGGTGGGGGGGGGGGGGGGTGGGGGGGGGGGGGGGTGGGGGGGGGGGGGGGTGGGGGGGGGGGGGGGTGGGGGGGGGGGGGGGTGGGGGGGGGGGGGGGTGGGGGGGGGGGGGGGTGGGGGGGGGGGGGGGTGGGGGGGGGGGGGGGTGGGGGGGGGGGGGGGTGGGGGGGGGGGGGGGTGGGGGGGGGGGGGGGTGGGGGGGGGGGGGGGTGGGGGGGGGGGGGGGTGGGGGGGGGGGGGGGTGGGGGGGGGGGGGGGTGGGGGGGGGGGGGGGTGGGGGGGGGGGGGGGTGGGGGGGGGGGGGGGTGGGGGGGGGGGGGGGTGGGGGGGGGGGGGGGTGGGGGGGGGGGGGGGTGGGGGGGGGGGGGGGTGGGGGGGGGGGGGGGTGGGGGGGGGGGGGGGTGGGGGGGGGGGGGGGTGGGGGGGGGGGGGGGTGGGGGGGGGGGGGGGTGGGGGGGGGGGGGGGTGGGGGGGGGGGGGGGTGGGGGGGGGGGGGGGTGGGGGGGGGGGGGGGTGGGGGGGGGGGGGGGTGGGGGGGGGGGGGGGTGGGGGGGGGGGGGGGTGGGGGGGGGGGGGGGTGGGGGGGGGGGGGGGTGGGGGGGGGGGGGGGTGGGGGGGGGGGGGGGTGGGGGGGGGGGGGGGTGGGGGGGGGGGGGGGTGGGGGGGGGGGGGGGTGGGGGGGGGGGGGGGTGGGGGGGGGGGGGGGTGGGGGGGGGGGGGGGTGGGGGGGGGGGGGGGTGGGGGGGGGGGGGGGTGGGGGGGGGGGGGGGTGGGGGGGGGGGGGGGTGGGGGGGGGGGGGGGTGGGGGGGGGGGGGGGTGGGGGGGGGGGGGGGTGGGGGGGGGGGGGGGTGGGGGGGGGGGGGGGTGGGGGGGGGGGGGGGTGGGGGGGGGGGGGGGTGGGGGGGGGGGGGGGTGGGGGGGGGGGGGGGTGGGGGGGGGGGGGGGTGGGGGGGGGGGGGGGTGGGGGGGGGGGGGGGTGGGGGGGGGGGGGGGTGGGGGGGGGGGGGGGTGGGGGGGGGGGGGGGTGGGGGGGGGGGGGGGTGGGGGGGGGGGGGGGTGGGGGGGGGGGGGGGTGGGGGGGGGGGGGGGTGGGGGGGGGGGGGGGTGGGGGGGGGGGGGGGTGGGGGGGGGGGGGGGTGGGGGGGGGGGGGGGTGGGGGGGGGGGGGGGTGGGGGGGGGGGGGGGTGGGGGGGGGGGGGGGTGGGGGGGGGGGGGGGTGGGGGGGGGGGGGGGTGGGGGGGGGGGGGGGTGGGGGGGGGGGGGGGTGGGGGGGGGGGGGGGTGGGGGGGGGGGGGGGTGGGGGGGGGGGGGGGTGGGGGGGGGGGGGGGTGGGGGGGGGGGGGGGTGGGGGGGGGGGGGGGTGGGGGGGGGGGGGGGTGGGGGGGGGGGGGGGTGGGGGGGGGGGGGGGTGGGGGGGGGGGGGGGTGGGGGGGGGGGGGGGTGGGGGGGGGGGGGGGTGGGGGGGGGGGGGGGTGGGGGGGGGGGGGGGTGGGGGGGGGGGGGGGTGGGGGGGGGGGGGGGTGGGGGGGGGGGGGGGTGGGGGGGGGGGGGGGTGGGGGGGGGGGGGGGTGGGGGGGGGGGGGGGTGGGGGGGGGGGGGGGTGGGGGGGGGGGGGGGTGGGGGGGGGGGGGGGTGGGGGGGGGGGGGGGTGGGGGGGGGGGGGGGTGGGGGGGGGGGGGGGTGGGGGGGGGGGGGGGTGGGGGGGGGGGGGGGTGGGGGGGGGGGGGGGTGGGGGGGGGGGGGGGTGGGGGGGGGGGGGGGTGGGGGGGGGGGGGGGTGGGGGGGGGGGGGGGTGGGGGGGGGGGGGGGTGGGGGGGGGGGGGGGTGGGGGGGGGGGGGGGTGGGGGGGGGGGGGGGTGGGGGGGGGGGGGGGTGGGGGGGGGGGGGGGTGGGGGGGGGGGGGGGTGGGGGGGGGGGGGGGTGGGGGGGGGGGGGGGTGGGGGGGGGGGGGGGTGGGGGGGGGGGGGGGTGGGGGGGGGGGGGGGTGGGGGGGGGGGGGGGTGGGGGGGGGGGGGGGTGGGGGGGGGGGGGGGTGGGGGGGGGGGGGGGTGGGGGGGGGGGGGGGTGGGGGGGGGGGGGGGTGGGGGGGGGGGGGGGTGGGGGGGGGGGGGGGTGGGGGGGGGGGGGGGTGGGGGGGGGGGGGGGTGGGGGGGGGGGGGGGTGGGGGGGGGGGGGGGTGGGGGGGGGGGGGGGTGGGGGGGGGGGGGGGTGGGGGGGGGGGGGGGTGGGGGGGGGGGGGGGTGGGGGGGGGGGGGGGTGGGGGGGGGGGGGGGTGGGGGGGGGGGGGGGTGGGGGGGGGGGGGGGTGGGGGGGGGGGGGGGTGGGGGGGGGGGGGGGTGGGGGGGGGGGGGGGTGGGGGGGGGGGGGGGTGGGGGGGGGGGGGGGTGGGGGGGGGGGGGGGTGGGGGGGGGGGGGGGTGGGGGGGGGGGGGGGTGGGGGGGGGGGGGGGTGGGGGGGGGGGGGGGTGGGGGGGGGGGGGGGTGGGGGGGGGGGGGGGTGGGGGGGGGGGGGGGTGGGGGGGGGGGGGGGTGGGGGGGGGGGGGGGTGGGGGGGGGGGGGGGTGGGGGGGGGGGGGGGTGGGGGGGGGGGGGGGTGGGGGGGGGGGGGGGTGGGGGGGGGGGGGGGTGGGGGGGGGGGGGGGTGGGGGGGGGGGGGGGTGGGGGGGGGGGGGGGTGGGGGGGGGGGGGGGTGGGGGGGGGGGGGGGTGGGGGGGGGGGGGGGTGGGGGGGGGGGGGGGTGGGGGGGGGGGGGGGTGGGGGGGGGGGGGGGTGGGGGGGGGGGGGGGTGGGGGGGGGGGGGGGTGGGGGGGGGGGGGGGTGGGGGGGGGGGGGGGTGGGGGGGGGGGGGGGTGGGGGGGGGGGGGGGTGGGGGGGGGGGGGGGTGGGGGGGGGGGGGGGTGGGGGGGGGGGGGGGTGGGGGGGGGGGGGGGTGGGGGGGGGGGGGGGTGGGGGGGGGGGGGGGTGGGGGGGGGGGGGGGTGGGGGGGGGGGGGGGTGGGGGGGGGGGGGGGTGGGGGGGGGGGGGGGTGGGGGGGGGGGGGGGTGGGGGGGGGGGGGGGTGGGGGGGGGGGGGGGTGGGGGGGGGGGGGGGTGGGGGGGGGGGGGGGTGGGGGGGGGGGGGGGTGGGGGGGGGGGGGGGTGGGGGGGGGGGGGGGTGGGGGGGGGGGGGGGTGGGGGGGGGGGGGGGTGGGGGGGGGGGGGGGTGGGGGGGGGGGGGGGTGGGGGGGGGGGGGGGTGGGGGGGGGGGGGGGTGGGGGGGGGGGGGGGTGGGGGGGGGGGGGGGTGGGGGGGGGGGGGGGTGGGGGGGGGGGGGGGTGGGGGGGGGGGGGGGTGGGGGGGGGGGGGGGTGGGGGGGGGGGGGGGTGGGGGGGGGGGGGGGTGGGGGGGGGGGGGGGTGGGGGGGGGGGGGGGTGGGGGGGGGGGGGGGTGGGGGGGGGGGGGGGTGGGGGGGGGGGGGGGTGGGGGGGGGGGGGGGTGGGGGGGGGGGGGGGTGGGGGGGGGGGGGGGTGGGGGGGGGGGGGGGTGGGGGGGGGGGGGGGTGGGGGGGGGGGGGGGTGGGGGGGGGGGGGGGTGGGGGGGGGGGGGGGTGGGGGGGGGGGGGGGTGGGGGGGGGGGGGGGTGGGGGGGGGGGGGGGTGGGGGGGGGGGGGGGTGGGGGGGGGGGGGGGTGGGGGGGGGGGGGGGTGGGGGGGGGGGGGGGTGGGGGGGGGGGGGGGTGGGGGGGGGGGGGGGTGGGGGGGGGGGGGGGTGGGGGGGGGGGGGGGTGGGGGGGGGGGGGGGTGGGGGGGGGGGGGGGTGGGGGGGGGGGGGGGTGGGGGGGGGGGGGGGTGGGGGGGGGGGGGGGTGGGGGGGGGGGGGGGTGGGGGGGGGGGGGGGTGGGGGGGGGGGGGGGTGGGGGGGGGGGGGGGTGGGGGGGGGGGGGGGTGGGGGGGGGGGGGGGTGGGGGGGGGGGGGGGTGGGGGGGGGGGGGGGTGGGGGGGGGGGGGGGTGGGGGGGGGGGGGGGTGGGGGGGGGGGGGGGTGGGGGGGGGGGGGGGTGGGGGGGGGGGGGGGTGGGGGGGGGGGGGGGTGGGGGGGGGGGGGGGTGGGGGGGGGGGGGGGTGGGGGGGGGGGGGGGTGGGGGGGGGGGGGGGTGGGGGGGGGGGGGGGTGGGGGGGGGGGGGGGTGGGGGGGGGGGGGGGTGGGGGGGGGGGGGGGTGGGGGGGGGGGGGGGTGGGGGGGGGGGGGGGTGGGGGGGGGGGGGGGTGGGGGGGGGGGGGGGTGGGGGGGGGGGGGGGTGGGGGGGGGGGGGGGTGGGGGGGGGGGGGGGTGGGGGGGGGGGGGGGTGGGGGGGGGGGGGGGTGGGGGGGGGGGGGGGTGGGGGGGGGGGGGGGTGGGGGGGGGGGGGGGTGGGGGGGGGGGGGGGTGGGGGGGGGGGGGGGTGGGGGGGGGGGGGGGTGGGGGGGGGGGGGGGTGGGGGGGGGGGGGGGTGGGGGGGGGGGGGGGTGGGGGGGGGGGGGGGTGGGGGGGGGGGGGGGTGGGGGGGGGGGGGGGTGGGGGGGGGGGGGGGTGGGGGGGGGGGGGGGTGGGGGGGGGGGGGGGTGGGGGGGGGGGGGGGTGGGGGGGGGGGGGGGTGGGGGGGGGGGGGGGTGGGGGGGGGGGGGGGTGGGGGGGGGGGGGGGTGGGGGGGGGGGGGGGTGGGGGGGGGGGGGGGTGGGGGGGGGGGGGGGTGGGGGGGGGGGGGGGTGGGGGGGGGGGGGGGTGGGGGGGGGGGGGGGTGGGGGGGGGGGGGGGTGGGGGGGGGGGGGGGTGGGGGGGGGGGGGGGTGGGGGGGGGGGGGGGTGGGGGGGGGGGGGGGTGGGGGGGGGGGGGGGTGGGGGGGGGGGGGGGTGGGGGGGGGGGGGGGTGGGGGGGGGGGGGGGTGGGGGGGGGGGGGGGTGGGGGGGGGGGGGGGTGGGGGGGGGGGGGGGTGGGGGGGGGGGGGGGTGGGGGGGGGGGGGGGTGGGGGGGGGGGGGGGTGGGGGGGGGGGGGGGTGGGGGGGGGGGGGGGTGGGGGGGGGGGGGGGTGGGGGGGGGGGGGGGTGGGGGGGGGGGGGGGTGGGGGGGGGGGGGGGTGGGGGGGGGGGGGGGTGGGGGGGGGGGGGGGTGGGGGGGGGGGGGGGTGGGGGGGGGGGGGGGTGGGGGGGGGGGGGGGTGGGGGGGGGGGGGGGTGGGGGGGGGGGGGGGTGGGGGGGGGGGGGGGTGGGGGGGGGGGGGGGTGGGGGGGGGGGGGGGTGGGGGGGGGGGGGGGTGGGGGGGGGGGGGGGTGGGGGGGGGGGGGGGTGGGGGGGGGGGGGGGTGGGGGGGGGGGGGGGTGGGGGGGGGGGGGGGTGGGGGGGGGGGGGGGTGGGGGGGGGGGGGGGTGGGGGGGGGGGGGGGTGGGGGGGGGGGGGGGTGGGGGGGGGGGGGGGTGGGGGGGGGGGGGGGTGGGGGGGGGGGGGGGTGGGGGGGGGGGGGGGTGGGGGGGGGGGGGGGTGGGGGGGGGGGGGGGTGGGGGGGGGGGGGGGTGGGGGGGGGGGGGGGTGGGGGGGGGGGGGGGTGGGGGGGGGGGGGGGTGGGGGGGGGGGGGGGTGGGGGGGGGGGGGGGTGGGGGGGGGGGGGGGTGGGGGGGGGGGGGGGTGGGGGGGGGGGGGGGTGGGGGGGGGGGGGGGTGGGGGGGGGGGGGGGTGGGGGGGGGGGGGGGTGGGGGGGGGGGGGGGTGGGGGGGGGGGGGGGTGGGGGGGGGGGGGGGTGGGGGGGGGGGGGGGTGGGGGGGGGGGGGGGTGGGGGGGGGGGGGGGTGGGGGGGGGGGGGGGTGGGGGGGGGGGGGGGTGGGGGGGGGGGGGGGTGGGGGGGGGGGGGGGTGGGGGGGGGGGGGGGTGGGGGGGGGGGGGGGTGGGGGGGGGGGGGGGTGGGGGGGGGGGGGGGTGGGGGGGGGGGGGGGTGGGGGGGGGGGGGGGTGGGGGGGGGGGGGGGTGGGGGGGGGGGGGGGTGGGGGGGGGGGGGGGTGGGGGGGGGGGGGGGTGGGGGGGGGGGGGGGTGGGGGGGGGGGGGGGTGGGGGGGGGGGGGGGTGGGGGGGGGGGGGGGTGGGGGGGGGGGGGGGTGGGGGGGGGGGGGGGTGGGGGGGGGGGGGGGTGGGGGGGGGGGGGGGTGGGGGGGGGGGGGGGTGGGGGGGGGGGGGGGTGGGGGGGGGGGGGGGTGGGGGGGGGGGGGGGTGGGGGGGGGGGGGGGTGGGGGGGGGGGGGGGTGGGGGGGGGGGGGGGTGGGGGGGGGGGGGGGTGGGGGGGGGGGGGGGTGGGGGGGGGGGGGGGTGGGGGGGGGGGGGGGTGGGGGGGGGGGGGGGTGGGGGGGGGGGGGGGTGGGGGGGGGGGGGGGTGGGGGGGGGGGGGGGTGGGGGGGGGGGGGGGTGGGGGGGGGGGGGGGTGGGGGGGGGGGGGGGTGGGGGGGGGGGGGGGTGGGGGGGGGGGGGGGTGGGGGGGGGGGGGGGTGGGGGGGGGGGGGGGTGGGGGGGGGGGGGGGTGGGGGGGGGGGGGGGTGGGGGGGGGGGGGGGTGGGGGGGGGGGGGGGTGGGGGGGGGGGGGGGTGGGGGGGGGGGGGGGTGGGGGGGGGGGGGGGTGGGGGGGGGGGGGGGTGGGGGGGGGGGGGGGTGGGGGGGGGGGGGGGTGGGGGGGGGGGGGGGTGGGGGGGGGGGGGGGTGGGGGGGGGGGGGGGTGGGGGGGGGGGGGGGTGGGGGGGGGGGGGGGTGGGGGGGGGGGGGGGTGGGGGGGGGGGGGGGTGGGGGGGGGGGGGGGTGGGGGGGGGGGGGGGTGGGGGGGGGGGGGGGTGGGGGGGGGGGGGGGTGGGGGGGGGGGGGGGTGGGGGGGGGGGGGGGTGGGGGGGGGGGGGGGTGGGGGGGGGGGGGGGTGGGGGGGGGGGGGGGTGGGGGGGGGGGGGGGTGGGGGGGGGGGGGGGTGGGGGGGGGGGGGGGTGGGGGGGGGGGGGGGTGGGGGGGGGGGGGGGTGGGGGGGGGGGGGGGTGGGGGGGGGGGGGGGTGGGGGGGGGGGGGGGTGGGGGGGGGGGGGGGTGGGGGGGGGGGGGGGTGGGGGGGGGGGGGGGTGGGGGGGGGGGGGGGTGGGGGGGGGGGGGGGTGGGGGGGGGGGGGGGTGGGGGGGGGGGGGGGTGGGGGGGGGGGGGGGTGGGGGGGGGGGGGGGTGGGGGGGGGGGGGGGTGGGGGGGGGGGGGGGTGGGGGGGGGGGGGGGTGGGGGGGGGGGGGGGTGGGGGGGGGGGGGGGTGGGGGGGGGGGGGGGTGGGGGGGGGGGGGGGTGGGGGGGGGGGGGGGTGGGGGGGGGGGGGGGTGGGGGGGGGGGGGGGTGGGGGGGGGGGGGGGTGGGGGGGGGGGGGGGTGGGGGGGGGGGGGGGTGGGGGGGGGGGGGGGTGGGGGGGGGGGGGGGTGGGGGGGGGGGGGGGTGGGGGGGGGGGGGGGTGGGGGGGGGGGGGGGTGGGGGGGGGGGGGGGTGGGGGGGGGGGGGGGTGGGGGGGGGGGGGGGTGGGGGGGGGGGGGGGTGGGGGGGGGGGGGGGTGGGGGGGGGGGGGGGTGGGGGGGGGGGGGGGTGGGGGGGGGGGGGGGTGGGGGGGGGGGGGGGTGGGGGGGGGGGGGGGTGGGGGGGGGGGGGGGTGGGGGGGGGGGGGGGTGGGGGGGGGGGGGGGTGGGGGGGGGGGGGGGTGGGGGGGGGGGGGGGTGGGGGGGGGGGGGGGTGGGGGGGGGGGGGGGTGGGGGGGGGGGGGGGTGGGGGGGGGGGGGGGTGGGGGGGGGGGGGGGTGGGGGGGGGGGGGGGTGGGGGGGGGGGGGGGTGGGGGGGGGGGGGGGTGGGGGGGGGGGGGGGTGGGGGGGGGGGGGGGTGGGGGGGGGGGGGGGTGGGGGGGGGGGGGGGTGGGGGGGGGGGGGGGTGGGGGGGGGGGGGGGTGGGGGGGGGGGGGGGTGGGGGGGGGGGGGGGTGGGGGGGGGGGGGGGTGGGGGGGGGGGGGGGTGGGGGGGGGGGGGGGTGGGGGGGGGGGGGGGTGGGGGGGGGGGGGGGTGGGGGGGGGGGGGGGTGGGGGGGGGGGGGGGTGGGGGGGGGGGGGGGTGGGGGGGGGGGGGGGTGGGGGGGGGGGGGGGTGGGGGGGGGGGGGGGTGGGGGGGGGGGGGGGTGGGGGGGGGGGGGGGTGGGGGGGGGGGGGGGTGGGGGGGGGGGGGGGTGGGGGGGGGGGGGGGTGGGGGGGGGGGGGGGTGGGGGGGGGGGGGGGTGGGGGGGGGGGGGGGTGGGGGGGGGGGGGGGTGGGGGGGGGGGGGGGTGGGGGGGGGGGGGGGTGGGGGGGGGGGGGGGTGGGGGGGGGGGGGGGTGGGGGGGGGGGGGGGTGGGGGGGGGGGGGGGTGGGGGGGGGGGGGGGTGGGGGGGGGGGGGGGTGGGGGGGGGGGGGGGTGGGGGGGGGGGGGGGTGGGGGGGGGGGGGGGTGGGGGGGGGGGGGGGTGGGGGGGGGGGGGGGTGGGGGGGGGGGGGGGTGGGGGGGGGGGGGGGTGGGGGGGGGGGGGGGTGGGGGGGGGGGGGGGTGGGGGGGGGGGGGGGTGGGGGGGGGGGGGGGTGGGGGGGGGGGGGGGTGGGGGGGGGGGGGGGTGGGGGGGGGGGGGGGTGGGGGGGGGGGGGGGTGGGGGGGGGGGGGGGTGGGGGGGGGGGGGGGTGGGGGGGGGGGGGGGTGGGGGGGGGGGGGGGTGGGGGGGGGGGGGGGTGGGGGGGGGGGGGGGTGGGGGGGGGGGGGGGTGGGGGGGGGGGGGGGTGGGGGGGGGGGGGGGTGGGGGGGGGGGGGGGTGGGGGGGGGGGGGGGTGGGGGGGGGGGGGGGTGGGGGGGGGGGGGGGTGGGGGGGGGGGGGGGTGGGGGGGGGGGGGGGTGGGGGGGGGGGGGGGTGGGGGGGGGGGGGGGTGGGGGGGGGGGGGGGTGGGGGGGGGGGGGGGTGGGGGGGGGGGGGGGTGGGGGGGGGGGGGGGTGGGGGGGGGGGGGGGTGGGGGGGGGGGGGGGTGGGGGGGGGGGGGGGTGGGGGGGGGGGGGGGTGGGGGGGGGGGGGGGTGGGGGGGGGGGGGGGTGGGGGGGGGGGGGGGTGGGGGGGGGGGGGGGTGGGGGGGGGGGGGGGTGGGGGGGGGGGGGGGTGGGGGGGGGGGGGGGTGGGGGGGGGGGGGGGTGGGGGGGGGGGGGGGTGGGGGGGGGGGGGGGTGGGGGGGGGGGGGGGTGGGGGGGGGGGGGGGTGGGGGGGGGGGGGGGTGGGGGGGGGGGGGGGTGGGGGGGGGGGGGGGTGGGGGGGGGGGGGGGTGGGGGGGGGGGGGGGTGGGGGGGGGGGGGGGTGGGGGGGGGGGGGGGTGGGGGGGGGGGGGGGTGGGGGGGGGGGGGGGTGGGGGGGGGGGGGGGTGGGGGGGGGGGGGGGTGGGGGGGGGGGGGGGTGGGGGGGGGGGGGGGTGGGGGGGGGGGGGGGTGGGGGGGGGGGGGGGTGGGGGGGGGGGGGGGTGGGGGGGGGGGGGGGTGGGGGGGGGGGGGGGTGGGGGGGGGGGGGGGTGGGGGGGGGGGGGGGTGGGGGGGGGGGGGGGTGGGGGGGGGGGGGGGTGGGGGGGGGGGGGGGTGGGGGGGGGGGGGGGTGGGGGGGGGGGGGGGTGGGGGGGGGGGGGGGTGGGGGGGGGGGGGGGTGGGGGGGGGGGGGGGTGGGGGGGGGGGGGGGTGGGGGGGGGGGGGGGTGGGGGGGGGGGGGGGTGGGGGGGGGGGGGGGTGGGGGGGGGGGGGGGTGGGGGGGGGGGGGGGTGGGGGGGGGGGGGGGTGGGGGGGGGGGGGGGTGGGGGGGGGGGGGGGTGGGGGGGGGGGGGGGTGGGGGGGGGGGGGGGTGGGGGGGGGGGGGGGTGGGGGGGGGGGGGGGTGGGGGGGGGGGGGGGTGGGGGGGGGGGGGGGTGGGGGGGGGGGGGGGTGGGGGGGGGGGGGGGTGGGGGGGGGGGGGGGTGGGGGGGGGGGGGGGTGGGGGGGGGGGGGGGTGGGGGGGGGGGGGGGTGGGGGGGGGGGGGGGTGGGGGGGGGGGGGGGTGGGGGGGGGGGGGGGTGGGGGGGGGGGGGGGTGGGGGGGGGGGGGGGTGGGGGGGGGGGGGGGTGGGGGGGGGGGGGGGTGGGGGGGGGGGGGGGTGGGGGGGGGGGGGGGTGGGGGGGGGGGGGGGTGGGGGGGGGGGGGGGTGGGGGGGGGGGGGGGTGGGGGGGGGGGGGGGTGGGGGGGGGGGGGGGTGGGGGGGGGGGGGGGTGGGGGGGGGGGGGGGTGGGGGGGGGGGGGGGTGGGGGGGGGGGGGGGTGGGGGGGGGGGGGGGTGGGGGGGGGGGGGGGTGGGGGGGGGGGGGGGTGGGGGGGGGGGGGGGTGGGGGGGGGGGGGGGTGGGGGGGGGGGGGGGTGGGGGGGGGGGGGGGTGGGGGGGGGGGGGGGTGGGGGGGGGGGGGGGTGGGGGGGGGGGGGGGTGGGGGGGGGGGGGGGTGGGGGGGGGGGGGGGTGGGGGGGGGGGGGGGTGGGGGGGGGGGGGGGTGGGGGGGGGGGGGGGTGGGGGGGGGGGGGGGTGGGGGGGGGGGGGGGTGGGGGGGGGGGGGGGTGGGGGGGGGGGGGGGTGGGGGGGGGGGGGGGTGGGGGGGGGGGGGGGTGGGGGGGGGGGGGGGTGGGGGGGGGGGGGGGTGGGGGGGGGGGGGGGTGGGGGGGGGGGGGGGTGGGGGGGGGGGGGGGTGGGGGGGGGGGGGGGTGGGGGGGGGGGGGGGTGGGGGGGGGGGGGGGTGGGGGGGGGGGGGGGTGGGGGGGGGGGGGGGTGGGGGGGGGGGGGGGTGGGGGGGGGGGGGGGTGGGGGGGGGGGGGGGTGGGGGGGGGGGGGGGTGGGGGGGGGGGGGGGTGGGGGGGGGGGGGGGTGGGGGGGGGGGGGGGTGGGGGGGGGGGGGGGTGGGGGGGGGGGGGGGTGGGGGGGGGGGGGGGTGGGGGGGGGGGGGGGTGGGGGGGGGGGGGGGTGGGGGGGGGGGGGGGTGGGGGGGGGGGGGGGTGGGGGGGGGGGGGGGTGGGGGGGGGGGGGGGTGGGGGGGGGGGGGGGTGGGGGGGGGGGGGGGTGGGGGGGGGGGGGGGTGGGGGGGGGGGGGGGTGGGGGGGGGGGGGGGTGGGGGGGGGGGGGGGTGGGGGGGGGGGGGGGTGGGGGGGGGGGGGGGTGGGGGGGGGGGGGGGTGGGGGGGGGGGGGGGTGGGGGGGGGGGGGGGTGGGGGGGGGGGGGGGTGGGGGGGGGGGGGGGTGGGGGGGGGGGGGGGTGGGGGGGGGGGGGGGGGGGGGGGGGGGGGGGTGGGGGGGGGGGGGGGTGGGGTGGGGGGGGGGTGGGGGGGGGGGGGGGGGGGGGGGGGGGGGGGTGGGGGGGTGGGGGGGTGGTGGGGAGGGGGGGTGGGGGGGGGGGGGGGGGGGGGGGGGGGGGGGGGGGGGGGGGGGGGGGGGGGGGGGGGGGGGGGTGGGGGGGGGGGGGGGGGGGGGCGGGGGGGGGTGGGGGGTGGGGGGGGTGGGGGGGGGGAGGGGCTGATGGGAATTGTAGTTCCTGAACATCTGGAGAGCCGCAGGTTCCCTACCCCTGGTCAAGATGAAGCACGTTTGTATAATAGGATAGATAGGTTAGGAGCAGCAGTGGTGTAGTGGTTAAGAGCAGGTGTACTCTAATCCGGAGGAACCGGGTTTGATTCTCTGCCATCTGAGCTGTGGAGGCTTATCTGCGGAATTCAGATTAGCATGTACATTTCAATACACGTCAGCTGGGTGACCTTGGGCTAGTCACAGTTCTTCTGAGCTCTCTCAGCCCCATCTAACTCACTGGGTGTTTGTTGTGAGGGAGGGTGGGTAAGGAGTTTGTAAGCCCCTTTGCGTCTCCTATAGGAGAGAAAGGGGGGTAATAAATCCAACTCTTCTTTAGATAGTGCTTGATCTGCCTTCTTTTCTGAAACCTTGAATTTTTAACATCCATCCGTATTCTTTTAAAGTGCATACATTTGATATAACCGTGCAATATTGATTGAATAATAGTCTCTATTTTAGTGCAAATATTATTAAAAATAATGGCTTCAGATCTTAATTGAAGGATTCAGCAACTAAAGCTTTAATTAATTAGTTGAATGGTTAATTAACAATGTGTTGTGGCTTTTATTGGTTGGAATAAGTCATAATAGATTATTATTATTGGCCTGATACTAGAATCCAGGAATTGGTAAATCAGGCATTATCTGTTTCCCAACACCAGAAGATATGATAAGGTATCTCATCAGAATCACTAAACTGAATCCATTTGGATGATCTATTTTATATTTTCTAACTATTTAAGATACAAATTTTGCTCCAGTTTAATTTGTAACTATAATGCCTACTAATCTTAATGCATGCATTTGCAACATGCAGCCCATATTCCAAACTCAGGCTGCCTCACCTCAGAGTGCAGCCTGCCTAACATTTTTAGCAAAGTTTTTTTCTAACTTTTCAGTTTTAATTCCACTACAGTTCCATCATGAAATTGGAGCATTATGTGGAATTACTGACAAGCATCTCCCCTGTCAGTGTGGCTCACTAGTCTCAAAATTCTTACCCATTGAATTCTTTTCTAATGATTTAAAATTGGGCTCCTAAGATTTAAATAAGAATTTAGTGATAGCCACACATGCGTCATTAGCACAGTTCTGGAAATATTACCCAGTATAATAGTTTGGGCTTGCAAAATATATTATGCTGATTAAAAACTAATGACATATATGGTGTTTTGTTCTGGGGAAGAAGAAAGTGTTCTCAAGGTGGGGAGATTAAAGACTGTCTTGTCATGGACAGATCCCTACTTTTTGAGCTTGTACATAAAAGAAGTACAATGACCTTGTCATGGTGAGGAATTAATTAAGATGACCCCCCCCCCCTTTTAGCCTGATGGATCTAGTGGGTTTACAAATGGCATTTTTCTGCTGATATGGTTGGTGCTCCTGTCAATGCCCTGGTTTACCTCTAGAATGGGGAAATCATCTGGACAGTTCACATTATTGCACCTAGGAACCTTCTCTTAGGTCAAGGATCCTGGGAACTCTTTCAGTTTACTGAGGGCTATAGACTGTGAAAAGACAGGGGAGACAGAGTGACGGTAGAGAAAGACTTGGGATGAATCTGATAATGGATGGGCTTGAGCTTGTTTGAAAGCCTACTTTGTGGTGATGGTGGCAGCAAAGAAGCAACATTTTTCTTCTACTATTGTATCTGCATAGTGTAGACCTGCAGAACTATTTTGGGCAGTCAGGAACATATTAGGTTATGGTCAACAGAGGATGTGATCATTTTGCTAAGCACTTTGTGGTTAAAATAATCTGTGTCAACTTGTTAGCAGTAGCAGTTGACCAGTTGTATGGGATTTATCCTGTTGAGTGGGATTCCTTTCTGCTTGTACAGTCTAAGGATGTGGACAGGATTCTTGGAAGTTTGAGACCTGTGTGGATGACCCTTGCACCTCCCCCCGTTCTAAAATTTATGGGGAGTGCGTGGCAGAGAGAGGAAGGAGTTGACTGACTGGGCCTGAGAGACAGTGATTGCATCCCTGAGAGAAGAAATAGTAGCTACTTATTATGTAGTTTATTTTGGGCAGCTTTATGGTCTGAATATTAATCAAGTGAAATGTTTGGATCTGCCATTTTGTTTTGATCTTTTTGTCACAGCTCTTCTCATTGATGGATATGAAGCCTCCTATTTCTCGTGCGAAAATGATTCTCATTACTAAAGCTGCCATTAAAGCTATTAAGGTGAGAAAAATATAGATATGCTTCTGCTGTTTTATATAAAACAATGGCTTATTTTCCACAGCATTTTGAACAATTACAGCATTGGTTGCAGCATTGTCTTGCAAAACCAGTCAGAATTATTTCATTTACTACAGATCAGTAAACTACTTGAATTTTGCAAAACTGTTTTTCAAAATTTATACTTTTACTCTTTTACATGTTCTTTTGATATAACCAAAGCTTTATCACATTCAAGGTATTACAACATGAGTAATATATCCTTTTAAAAATACCTTTAGTTCTGGGGCCTATAGCAGCTGAGATGATTTAGAAGATGGTTGTATCTGGGGGTAGATATAATGAAATTATCCATTTCTTCTTTTACAGTATTTAATATAGTTTCATTTATTTCTTCAGTGCATATTAATACATTATTCTGAACAGGTTTTGGCATCAAACCACGTTTAATTGCTTATAACATACTATTTAATTGTCTTTTTCAGCTTTACAAGCATGTTGTCCAGATTGTAGAGAAGTTTATAAAAAAGGTAAATTTATTAATACAACAGATACTTACATTCAGTCTCAATGTTAACAGCTTTCATTTTCCATAGGATAATTATTTCTGAGAACAACAGAAAATATGATTATAGAGTTGCTACCAGTATCCAAGAAACTTAACAGTAATTGATCAGGTGGTGGTTTTCTTGGTAGTCATTAATTTTGGAGAGACTGAATCAGTTACATATTAAATTTTTTCTCGATGCCCCAGAAAGATTCTGTATACAAAAATAAGATCTGGAGAGGCTAAGGATGCCCAGATTGTGGTGCTGTCACCTAGAATGTGATAGATATTTTTGCCTCCTGATCACTTGTAAAGGACCAAGACTTTAAAGAATGATGAGAAATACAGAAAAAAAATAATTTCCCACACCATCAACTGTATTCAATGGACCATGTGCAAGCCACCACATTTTTATACTTCTTTTCCAGACACCAGTATCTTTTCTAGACTTGTTTTTAAATGTAGAAGAGTTGAGCCTGTTTGTGATGCTGTGTAGATGGGAGATCTGTTTTGATGGGTAAATGAAAGGCTCATAGCATTCATGAATCTCATCCCATGTTGGGGTGTCTGGATTGAAGCTGATTGGCTAATTGTATTAGTGGATTTAGCTCATTCTTGGTTACTTTTTACATTCTAGTTGAAATTAGGACTTAAAACACTGGACTTAACACTTGATTATTAAATGTGGAGCTTTCTAAAAAAAATCTGTGACTTGTGGTCTGACTAGTTTCCCAATTTTGATACTTTGCTATTTACCTTGACTGTGAAAGTTTGCTTTTGATGCTGTTTGATTATCATATTATTACCAATAAAAAAATTATTGACCAAAGCCCTGCTTCTGTATTAGGCATAGTGACTTTAATGAATGCCAGCTCCAGCTCCCAGGTATTGCTTAACTCCATACAGTTGCCATAACATGCAACTGATATATGCACATAACATGCAACTGATCTATATATATAAAAATCTATCAGTGCATTTTTTTGCTGACAGGTAATCTCTCAAACTACTGGACCAATTGCTTTGAAATTTTCACACAACGTCGCATTTGCATGCAGCCAGGTTTCCATACTGTTTCCACACCTCCTGTTGTGTACATGTCACAACTGTGCCAGTTGTTGTGTACATGCCACACCTGTGACAGTTCTGTTCCGCAACAGCACCATCTGCTGGCCATCAAAGCAACACCCTCTGATACAAGGGAAACAACCATGCCTTCCTTGAAAACCACTGCCATCTGGAGTGAAAGGGATGGGGCGGGCCATTTGCACATGGCCCACCCACCCTAGCGGAGGAAGGGGAAGGTGAGGGAGGGTCCAGGAGTTTGCTGGACCAAACACTTTGAAATTTGAACACAACGTAGCTCATGCTTCCCAGCGTGTTTTAAGCTAGATAAGTCACCTGCAAGAGGACGGAGTGAAAGGGACAGGATCAGCCACCTGCACATGGCCTGCCCACCCTAGCAGAGGAAGGGGAACGTTAGGGAGGGACCGGCCAGGTTGCCATGCAAGGGAACAAGAGAGAGGGAGGGGAGCGACGGGCCCCTTGCCTCTCCCCTCCCTTGCAATCATTGTGCAGTGACACATATTCGAACCGTTCGCTTCCCCTTTTCTTTCTTTTCCACTTCACCAGACTCAGCCACAGCAACGTGTGGCCGGGCCCGCTAGTAGAATATATTTTCTGAAGTTTATCACTAGTTTTGGTTAGCATGGATCAGGTGTGTATGTCGTGTTCTACTGAACATAGGTTCAGTCCCTTGTGCCTCTCTGCTTGTTGATTGTGTCCACTTTGCTTGATGTGCACCTAGGCTCCTGTGCATGCACTCAAAAGGAGATTGCCACTGGTATTCAAATTCCAACCAAGGAATTACCTTTAGTGGTACACAGTTTCATTAACTTCTCTTCAACAAACATACATTTCTATACCAATTTGATAGGTGTACTTTATCAAATCATACAGATGTTACCTTTGTATGATGAATATGACTTTGAGTAACTAGAAACTGTGTTGTTCTCTCTTCAGTGTAAGCCAGAGTATAAAGTCCCTGGATTGTATGTTATTGACTCTATTGTTCGTCAGTCTCGTCATCAATTTGGAACAGATAAGGATGTTTTCGGGCCAAGATTCTGTAAAAATATAATGGCGACATTCCAGTATTTATATCTCTGTCCATCAGAAGACAAGGTATATCACAAAGATTTGGGGGGGGGGGTATTATGAAATATTGATTTTACTTTGCAGAAAGTGTTTTGGAAATTCTCATCCCTGGTCCTAGCCTAAATTATCTCATTGTAATTGTATGTTTGATATGATACTGTTGAACTAGTTCCTGGTGTTGAGTATCTCTTTCATAGTGGAATTATATATTTTTTAGCTCCCTATTTCTCATCACTTCAAACCCTCATGGAAGATCTTTTCATTATTATGTGTTCTTATTTAGAATATGGGGTCCATTTATGTGAATAAATACACAATGTATGTATAATATCAAACCTAGTGCAAACAACATTTGATGTGAATGCCAACCATGGAGAATCTGCTGTTTGTGTACATTGTTTTGACAAAAGAACAGAAAAAAAATCAAGCGTTATCCAAGTATTGTGATCCATAAATTGTCTCTGGAAAAAACTGTTGCCAGTGTGATGTTGTGATTAAGAGTGGTGGATTCCAACCTGGAGAACCAAGTTCAATTTCTCACTGCTCTGCATGAAGCCTGCTGGGTGACCTTAGGCCAGTCACAGTTCTCTCAGAACTCTTTCAGCCACACTCACAAGGTGCCTGTAGTTGGGAGTGGGAAAGGGATGGTGATTGTAATCTGCTTTGAAATTCCTTTCAGTATAGAAAAGGGTTTAAAAACCAAGTCTTCTTCTTTTTCTCTTGCATATGATCTCCATTTTGGCTTGCTATTGCTCATATAGTTGATGGGCACTTGCTAAAGAGGTGCACAAGCGGGTCTTTTCTTTATTCATTAAGCATTGCAGAAAGAATTTCTCAGTACTTTCTTTAATATGGGTCAGATATAGTGAACTGTGACTGGAATGGGTTCATAGCACAGATTTCGTCCTCCCTGCAGCTTACCTACAGGTCCCCAAGAGCTGCTTGTGAGGGGTGAAGCAAACACTCAGGAAAGGTGTGGAATGCAGCACAAGGGGCTGCAACTCAAGAGTCAGTTGGCATAAATCATTTCTCTCTCCTCGTGACCAGTCTTGAAAGCTCACACATAAGTGTGGAGGGGTTTCTTCTGCCTACTTGCCAGAGTCCTTTTCACTTCCTCTTGCTCTGTTCCTGAGGGTCTCCTGATCCTCAGGAGCAGTTTTTCATCAAGCCAGAGAGAGAGGGAGGGAGGGAGGGAGGGCGATTGAAAGAGCTTTGCTGCCATCTTGTTCCATTCACAGTTCATTGAGTAGAATACCATACCATTGATTGATTTTGGATGGTATATACCCATTTATTCTCATGTAGCTTTATAACCTGTGTGAGTTTAATTGCTTATTTGAAAACTATGCAGGTTTATTTAAAAAGTTGGCAATGCCGTTCCTATATGAAGAAGAGGAGGAGTTTGGATTTATACTCCACTATTCTGTTCTGTCAGGAATCTCAAACCACAACAGGCATCTTGTGAGATTGGTGGGGCTGAGAGAGTTCTGAAGAGCTGTGACTAGCCAAAGGTCACCCAGCTGACTTAATGTGTAGGAGCACAGAAACATATCCAGTTCTCCAGATGACAGTTTACCTGTTCTTTACCACTACACCATGCTGAATTTCTGAAGAAATTCCTTTTACCATGCTGAAAGAAGTTTCATTATTTTGTTAAACCAGATGTGTTTCTGCACTTCTACATTCTGGCTGGGTGACCTTGGACTAGTCACAGTTCTTTGGAACTCTCTCAGCCCCACCTACTTCACAAGGTGTCTTTTGTGGGGAGAGGAAGGGAAAGGAATTTGTAAGCCACCTTGAGTCTCCTTACAGGAGAGAAAGATGGGGTGTAAATCCAAAACTTTTGTTACTTGAATAATGTTGATAAGAAACTACCAATAAGTTGTCTTTTACAATTTGCATGTTAAAATAATTATCTATAAATTCAAATTACTTTCACTTAAAAATAGTAACAGTTCCATATTAGAAAATGTATCACATTATCTACAAGGGTTTAAATGTCTTTGTTCGTTATTGCAACACAAGTACTTGTTTTGAGAAGAATGAATCAAGATTCTGTGGGTGGAATTCAGGTCATGAGGCCTTGCATTTTGGTAAGCATTCCTTGTGCACTGCAGCCTCTTCCTTGTAAATATAGTACTTTACATCTAATCTGTATGTACTTAAAGGGATCTTGACTTTTAGGGTGGTTGAAATGATCTAATATGATAAATGATTTTGTTTTTATAAGTTTTCTATTTACTAGTTTTGTATGCTTAATATTTAGTTTATGTACTTCTTACCTGCTTAATAAAAGGAGTTGAGTCTTATTTTAATAAAGACATCTAACTCTAAAGTTTTTATTTTGCTGAGAACTGAATCACCAGGTCCCTTGATAAAGTATGCTGTGCTGCCCAGAGTAAGCTCTGGCTCCTTCCGCACACGCAAAATAATGCGTTTTCAAACCACTTTCACAACTGTTTGCAAGTGGATTTTGCTATTCCGCACAGCTTCAAAGAGCACTGAAAGCAGTTTGAAAGTGCATTATTCTGCATGTGCCTCTGTTTCAAAGATCATTTAGCTTACAACAGGCCTGATCAGAGTTCTGTTGCTCTGTGTCCAGTTAGACATGCTGATCTCTGTGTAACTGAACTCAAGTTAATTCCTTGGGTATGAGTTAAAATCTGGCACAATTCTATGTAGCATTCAGTGCCATAAACTGAGAGCAACTCAGAACAAATTATGTTAGAACCAGGATAGTGGAAATCCAATGGAAATCCTTGTTTTGTCTGTACTTGCTGTCTTATGTTATTCACGTGGGGTTTTTTTACATGTAAGTATTATGTTCAAATAATTCTTCTGCACCCTTGTCTGACAGATTGTGAGAGCTGAAGTGGATCTCGGGTTCATGCACTCTTACATCATACTGCTTCCCTCACTGCACACAGAAAGCAGTGCTAGAACTGAAAGGAACCTTTTTTTAATGTTGGGGAAGGAAGTGCATGATCTCAAGACCCCTGTAATGCTCCTGATCTCACTGTACAAACAGAACAGGTACGTACAGGGGAGAGAAATGTTTTATGTTAAGGACCTAGTTTACAAGTAAACAAACTACTTTAAATACACACACACACACACACACACACATATTGATACATCTTTTTTTATTTGAACAGAGTAAGATAGTTCGGGTCCTCAACTTATGGCAGAAAAATGGAGTTTTTAAAATAGAAATAATTCAGCCTCTCCTAGACATGGCAGCAGGAACTAGCAGTGCAGCTTCAATGACAGAAGATACTGCTAATAACGAAGGTAGGGAATTTGAGTTTAACTGTGATATTTGCTTCTGCTACCAGTACTGATAAAGAGAACACTTTAACTGCATAATACTAACTAAACTAATTTCGGAAAGATTAGAGTGAGATTTCGTCAATACTCTTACTTTTAAAAAGAAAATGGAAAATCCTGCTTTAAGTATTTTACTGAATATATTCAGAGATCTGCAATACTGTGAAGTTATAATGTAATGACTAGTTTTGTCTTTGCTCTCAGTGAGGAAACAATTAACTATTGCAGTAGAAATGTAGCGCAGAGTTATGTTTAAATACTTTATTTTGTAGGTTCCCCACCTGCTGCCACAACAATTCCATCTGAGCCTCTCCAAGTTGCTTCTAATTCAGTACCTACTGTGTCACAGTTGCCCAGTTCTGATGCCTTTGCAGCTGTAGCTCAGTTATTTCAGACAACACAAGGACAGCAGGTTAGTTGAAAAATTTTGTATAAAAATAAACTTAAATTAAAGTTACCTAATACGAAATGTAAGCAGTGCTGTTTTCAAACAGCATGGTAAAAACCACTAATAAAATTTTAAGAGTGACTTTCATTAGTCAACAGTGAAGTCCTTTTGTGAAATTCTCTTGCTTACTGATTACTTCTGGTTTAAAATTGGATGTTCCATATCTATAGCATGTGATTGGCAGGCATGCAGTTTGCATGGGTATTGTGAGAGGGAGGTGACAACACCAGCCAGCCCACATAACAAGGGCCCTCCCCCACCAACTGATATGTGAGCAGTCGTTACCTGGTAGACAGCCCCACAAAAGCTTGACTGTGGTCTCTAGCTTGATCACCCACCCAAAAGAAGTAACAGGTGGACAAAGGTAGGCAAGGAGCTGACGATGGTGAGAGTGGGATTTGGTTGTGATGAGAAGGACAGGGTAAAGCAGGAAGAGATGACTAAGGCAGGTGGCAAGAATGAGGATGAGAAGAGGCAGAGACAGAAAGAGAAAGATGACCAGATCAGTAAAGAGAAGCAGAAGCAGAGAGAGGAAGAGGAGGGGATTGGCTTTAGGTTGAGGGATGGCCTCATTTCCCTGTGGTCCGACTTGCCAGAAGAGGGCTGTGCCACCACCACCCAAGACTGAGCCGCTTCATTCGAGAACTGGCTGTTGAGTGCAGCCATACAACAGCTGGGACCTAGAAGAGCTTTGTTGTTAAGCAGTTACTGACTTTTGTCTTTCTGCGTTCCCAAGAACCCTTATAAGGGTTCTCTGAGATGAGTGATAAGTACCCTATCCAAACATCTGAATGACAGACTGCCTTTTTGATTTTCCTGATGTTGATCTTCCTGATCTTCCTTTTGATCTTCCTGATCTTCCTTTTTGGTACTAGTACTTCATTTAAGGGCTAAAGGCAGGTGGAAGGGAGTGCATATGCATGTCTGTAA
This sequence comes from Sphaerodactylus townsendi, assembly GCF_021028975.2. Taxonomy (NCBI): domain Eukaryota; kingdom Metazoa; phylum Chordata; class Lepidosauria; order Squamata; family Sphaerodactylidae; genus Sphaerodactylus; species Sphaerodactylus townsendi. The sequence continues at coordinate 64,876,026 of NC_059428.1, read as the reverse complement.
TCATCATGCATCACTGTTTTCATGCCACAGCAATATGGTAACTGTCCATTATAGTGCTCGCTCTCTCCCTCTCTCTTTTCCTCGCCTTTCATTCTAGCATTGAGGCTACAAAGACAGTCAGCCACAATAGCAGATGCATTAACAGTTCATAAATAGCATGGTGAAGTTGACTTCCTGATGTGTTAACTGGGTGGGAGGGAAAGTGCCCGTTTTTCTGTTGAAAAGGCAATTGCTGTATATTGTCTTTAATATTTGTTTTTGGCTGTACCCAAATTAGGGTTTCTAATATATGTTTTCTACGTAAGCTCCAACAGATTCTTCAGACTTTTCAGCAGCCTCCAAAACCCCAGTCTCCTGTGATAGATAACAACATGATGGCTCAGGTGCAAGCAATTACTGCACAGTTGCAGACTACAACAACACAACCATCAGAACAAAAGCATGATTTTCCAGCACCAGAGCAAAAGACATCTTTTGATAAGGTGAAGAAGTGTTTTGGGTGGGGGTACTTTAATTTAAAACATTTATACCATTAAGATGGGGTGGGGGGGAGAGAACCAGGGCAACCTACAAATTTACATGAGCAACACAAAAGCTATAAAACAAACCCCACCTCGTGACTGAACAGAAGTCCAGTGGCACCTTAAAGACTAGCAAAATTTGTTCTATAATAAACTTTTGTAAGCTTACTTTATCAAATATATTGATGAATTGATTGATGATACTTTGGCAAGCAGTTATGTACCCCATAAAGGTTTGGTATTGCCAGTCAGCGTAATCTATTATCAGCCTATTGGAAACAAACTCAATCGTTAAAAATGCTTCTGTAAAATAATAGTTCCATAGCATCTTTCTAGCAACAGTAAAAAGGATATCTGTTTTGTCTCTTCTGGGAGGATCATTCCAGAGAGCTGAATCTGCAACTGAGAGATCTCAGATTCAACTAAATGCCTATTTTACTATCCTGTGTAATTAAGCAGCAAGCAGAAGGCATTGGAAGAGCCACTGGAAAGAAGCAGGCACACTGGTTCATACACAATGAGACCCTCATTGATCTCCCTGTGATGGAATTGTATGTTGTAGTAATGTTAAAATTGGCTTTTGAGTTGGATTCCAGTTTTACAATCATTACACTTCATCAGACTTGTGGGTTGTGCTGACATTGCTGGACTCCATGTGTTATCTTGGGACTCTGCTGATATACTCAGTATCTCAAGAAACAAATCTCAGTGAAGTAGTGCAAGAGCAGCAAAGTGCAGTTTTACCCTAACACTAGTCTTTTTTGCACAAATCCCGGAAAATGTTTCTGAAATGTTTTCAATCCCCCTGCATTTATCACATTGTATCTCTGTACTCATCCCCTTGAAACTATTCCTAGCCACTATTTTGTGATTCCTTCCTTTTTGTTTGACTATGGGCACTTCTGCACATGCAGAATAATGCACTTTCAATGCACTTTGCAGCTGGATTTTACTTTGCAAAATAACAAAATCCACTTGCAAACAATTGTGAAAGTGGATTGGAAATGCATTATTCTGCAAGTGCGAAAAGGCCCTATGTTACAACATAGTCTGTGCTTTCATGCTTTGCCCCACCTCTGCTTAAAAAAGTAGATGAGGGGGAGAGTTCACAAAGTTCAGGAAAGGCAGAGAGACATGGAAAAGGTCTTAAAGAGACCGCACAGGCAAATAAAGCTGTTTTGAAAATTTTTCAACTAAAGAATTGTTTTAAAAGAGCACACATTTAAAACATTTTGTGGCTGCAAATGAAACATTTAGGGGTAAAAACAATTCAGAACTCCATGGAGGAAACATTTTATTTCCTGCCTCAAAATGTTTTAAAGTGTCTGTGCAGAAAGGGCCACTAATATGCACTGTGGCATCAGTTTTTCTAGGCATGTGCTATACTGCTTTAAATAATAGCACTCAGGTAGCTGCCATGCACTGGCTCTTTGTTTTAGCAGTGATTGTGGCTTTGCTGTTGAGAGACAGAGGCCTCCTTATATACACCAGTTATGAGTCAGTTTGTTAGGATAGGGCAAGATCATGGCAGCAGGATGCAGATTTCTCTAACTTTTCTGCTTCCTTTAAAGTAGCATATTTGTGTTCGGAAGAAAGATAGTGTCCAGGTTGGCTGTGTACACTGTTGCTGCGTTGGTAGTGTGCTAAACAGTTGCAATATTTATTACATTAAAATATTTCTACATCTTTCAAATAATTTTTATGTAGTCTTTCTTTTTTTATTGTGTTAGAGCTATTCCCTAACCTAAGGAAGCGACAGAAGCATCAAGATAATTCATATTTTACTGTCAGAACGCACATCTTTATAATTACGTTGAATACCTGAAAAATATTCAGAAATGTGTCATTTTCATAAAGAAGTTTGACTATTTCTATGTTTTATCAGTTTCTGAAAAAATAGAATTGGCTCAGTGTAATATCTTTCAGAAGCTGTTGGATCGATTTGACTATGATGATGAGCCAGAAGCAGTGGATGAGTCAAAGAAAGAGGATTCATCACCTTCTCCTTCAGTTTCTCAGCAAGCATTGTAAGCTTTGTAAACACACAGATTTTCAAGTTCAAGGTGACATTGTGGAAGTCTCTTAATCTTTAGATCCTTGTTTTTTAGTGTTCCATAAAAAGTTGGTATACACGTTTTTTATCTGTTCTATAATTATTGATACTCTATATAGTACAAGAATATAAAATGTAGCTTTAAAAAGTTGTATGTATTAATGTTCAGTATTAAAAATTCTACTGAAAATCATTTTATTGCTTAGTGGATTTCCAGGAGAAGGCATGCAGCAACCAGTTTATCCACAACTCCCAAATATGGATCAGTTCCAGCATCAGATGCTGGGAATGCAGCAAGATCCTATGCACCACCAGGTACTGGAATTATTTCCTTCTATCATTTTTTGTGTGGTATATTCATTACTTAATATTTATATTGCTAGAGGTTTAGACGGCCGTGCACTGGGTGGAAGAAATGCATACAATAATTTCGTTATGCTCTCTCAATACTAGCATTTAGGTCAGGGGTAGGGAACCTGCGGCTCGAGAGCCGCATGCGGCTCTTCTGCCCTTGCACTGTGGCTCCACGAGCCGAGCCGCCAGCCCCATCCTGCCCCCCCTGCAGGTAGCAGGGCGGGCGCACCAACTGCCCACGGTCGGCTGGGCCGCGCCGCGGGCTTCCCCTCTCACCCGCCCCGTTGGAGTGGGGCGGGAGCTTTCCCAGCGGCCGGCAAGGCCGAGCCGCCGGCTTCATCCTTGCCCGTCCTGCAGGCAGCAGGGCGGGCACATCCATGCGCTTCTCAGAATGAGCAGAGTAAAAGGTAAAAAAAAAACACCCCAATATATATAGTGTTATCTTTATTTTAAATGTCAAAAATTATTTGCAGCTCCAAGTGTTTTCTTTTCCCGTGGAAAACGGGTCCAAATGGCTCTTTCAGTGTTAAAGGTTCCCTACCCCTGATTTAGGTCATCCAATAAAGTGGATGGACAATAAATTTTGGACCGACTAAAGGAAGTACTACTTTATTAAATGAATAGTTAAATTTCTGCCAATGGATTAGACGATGACAATGAGCATAGATAGCATTGAAAGGTGATCAGAGAGTTTCATTAGCGATATCCATCAGTGACTTCTAGTCACAGTGATTAAATGGAATCTCCACATTGAGAGACAGTAATTCCAGTGCTGAATACCGGGGCTGTGAGGCAGTAGCAGGTAAGGGAAGGCCTTGACCCCTGTGTCCTGTTTATTGGGCCTCTGAGGCAGCTGGTGGGCAACTGTGGACAACAAAATACTGGACTAGATGTATCTCTGGCAGGGCTCTTCTTATATTCTTATGATGTTTAGATGTCGTTTTGTTTTAGATCTGAATTAAAAATGTCCATATATTTTTCTGCCTCAAGGTCCCACTCCCTCCAAATGGTCAAATGCCAAGTTATGGCCTTCTTCCTACGCCACAGTTTCCTCCCATGGCTCAGCCTGTGTTACAGACTTCACCCCAAGTGCAGCCATCTTTCCAACCTTCTTTTACAGCGCAAAGTGAATCCCATATACAGAAAGCACATCAGCAGGTGAATAATTTTTAATATCTAACACCATATGTTCTGGATGAGCTGTGACTAGCCCAAGATCACCCAACAGGTTCCATGTGGAGGAATGGAGAATCAAACCTGGTTCTCCAAATTGGAGTCTGCTACTCTTTTCCACTACACTACACTGTTATGCCCATTGAAGCCAATGGATAGCAATGATAGTGTTTTGTTCTTTGCTTTGTAGTGCAGTTGACATGCTTGAATTATAAAGCCAAAGTACTTTTATACAGGAGACTAAAGATGGGCCTTTACATTATCGGCATCAAACAGAAACGGCAGGGAATATATTCCATGTAATATGCAGTCACTGCTACCCTGCTCAACTCTAGTGGGTGGCACTATTGTTCTTTCCATATCTTTTTCAATTAAGTGACATTATTTTCTCTAGAGCCAGCTGGGAATTATGTTTAGTACTGTCATGGGTCATTTGCAAGATGAAAGTAGGATTGGGAGAGTGAAGATGTCTTGGCAGAGTGATTGTTTCCACTGATCTCTACTTTACTCCTATAATATGAGATTTTTCGTTTGATATTGAGTGTGGAAAATGCCAACGTGGACAATTCTTTATCATGCACATGTATTTGATTCTCAACTATAAAAAACAAACTTAATTAGAAATATTTTTGTAGCTTCCGATAAAATCACAGTGATGTTTAGCTCAAATTACATGATTGTGTAACTATGGCAGAGTCTGCTCGGGCCAAGACCAGCCCCCAGACATGGTACAAATGCCATCCCTGGGACGCTATTCGCACGGCTGCTGCCTCCAAAACGAGGCAACGTTGTGCTTTTTCCTGGGAAATGCTGTTTCCCTGTCTCGCTTGATGAGCGAGGCATTTGAGAAACAGAGGTGCTGCTTTTCAGTGCCTCTATCTTTCCCTAGACTTACCTTCTCTCCCTGCGGAGCTCCACAGGGATGGGGAGGCACGGCCATGCTGCCCTTTTACCCCCAGGGGTTGGAGGGGGGCGTGGGCATCCTTCCCTGTCCCTGCGGAGCTTGGCAAGGAGAGAAGGTGAGTGTGGGGAAAGTACATGGAGGCGGCTCCGTGCAAGGCACCTCCATGGGCAGCAGCCATTCTGGGGCCACTCGCACCTCAGCATATGAACGGCCCCAGGGCTCCACCGGCATCATCTATGTCGGTGGAACGCTTCTGCCACCGCCTGTGCGGAATCCGCCAGAGTTAGAGCTGAAACAGATGTCCAAATGAAACTGAGGTAACAATTATAAATATTCATTGAATGTTTTAGGAAATGGAAGTGGATCAACCTCCTGTTCAAGAAGTAAAGAGGCATGAGAGCAGGAAGTCAAGGTCTAGATCTGCATCAAGGTAAGCAGTGCAGATAATCTCAGTACTTGAGGAAAGAGGGAATATTGTATATTTTGTGATTTCAGTATGCTAAGAGTTAAAATATTTTGTATTGAAGCCATGCTTTCAAACAAAATTGGTTTTTAAGGCTCCAATGAGAAAATCTATTCACTGTGAATTGCTTTTAAAGTGTTCTTCTCTGGTGGTATATCAACTGCAGTGGTGCATACTTTTATTCCTGGAAATGTTTGAAATAGGTCTTTTTAAACTCTTCCCCAAAACTACCAGCATGAAATGTGACTTACCATTTCAGCAAAGTAGACCTTTTCCTGGGCAAAAGGTTGCATTATGGATTTCAAGCCAGTTCTAAACTGGGAAAATGTGGTTTGCAATGGCAGCTGGAAGTATTGCTTTTAAATAAGGCCCGTTTGTGGGGTGTTTTCTTTTACTCAGTAATAGTCTTCATTTTGGAGTGAGGAGAATTCATTGGTAGCTAGCAAGGAATCTAGTGTGTGTGTTTGTAGTGTGTGACTTATGGCAACCCCGTGGGATTTTTAAGGCAAGATTAGTTTGCCTTTGCCTTCCTCTGCATAGTGAGTCTCCCTTCCAGATACCAGCCAGGACTGATCCTGTCTAGTTTCTGAGATCTGACAAGGTCAGACGAGCCTGGGCCATTCTGGTCAGTTCAAGAAATCTAGTACATTAATATTTTTGTTTGGTACCAGGTCACCCAAAAGGAGAAGATCACGGTCGGGTTCTCGTACTCGAAGATCACGCCATCGTCGTTCTCGTTCCCGATCTCGGGACAGGCGCCGCCATTCTCCTAGATCTCGATCCCAGGAAAGGCGTGAAAGAGAGCGCAGAGCAAAAGGCCTACCTCCAATCAAACCAGAGACTGTTAGTGGTAAGTCCTATTTGTTTTTTCTGAAGCGAAATAGGATGGTATTAATATTTGCTTTTTGGTGTCTTGAAGCCTTTTTAGGATGGAGATGTTTAGTCAGTAATGGACCAATTAGTGGTGATAACTGATCCTTAATTAGTAATTAAGGATTAAACCACAGGTGGAGCCATCTTTCCTTCCCTTCTCCTTGATTTCTTTGTGTGTTTTCAGTCACACTGACCTACAACTGTAACACAAGGTTTTGGAAGTGTACTAAAATAGAACGCATGGGCCGGGATGTGAAATTACTATACCCAAACCCAGTTTTTCAGTGCCTTTTCATTGAACCACAGAATTTCCTGATAATTTCTAACACTAATAGCTAATTCTTGATATGTCCATTTACAAAAATTGGAATTGGACTTACCATAACAGGCCATCTGTTCTGCCTCTGGCCTCTGGCCAACTTGAGTCATTCACTCCTGAACTGAGAACTAGTGAAGGATCTAGAAGATCATCCAGTTGTGCTGTTGTTTGCAGGTTTGCTGAGTACTGTGGAGGTGCAGCTTGGGAGGAATGCAGGAACTTGTCTGTGCTCTGTTGCACTTCTAAAGTGAAGAGAAAGCAAAAAACAGCTTGAGGGAATGTATTGTCTGTTCACTCATTTGAGTCAGGCTACAGATGCTTGGACAAGTTCCATCCATTTGGGGGGAATTGGAGAAGGAAGGAGAAAGGTTCTTTCTGACTTTATGTATGTTTTTGAGATGTTTGATGTGTCATCGTAGAAGAGACCTCAAGCTTCCTCTCTTGTGGAGGACATATTCTTGGTGACTAAAAATGTTATCTATGCCAATATTTGCTCAGATTTCATCAGCTCACATTTTGATATACTTTACAGAGTTATGTGGGTCAACCTTAATTTATCAGCAATATCAGCCGGTTTTTCTCCCTTGTTGTTTTATTTTAAATGTTATGTTATGTTGTTTTAAACCTTAAGGGACTGATGTTGTATTATACAATATTAAAGCCCTTCAGCAGCTTAAATTTGTTTACATAAAAAGATACCGTATATACTCATGTATAAGTCAACCCGCATATAAGTCAAGGCACCTAATTTTACCACAAAAAACTGAGGAAACTTATTGACTTGCATATAAGTCAAGGGTGGGAAATGCAGCAGCTACTGGTAAATTTCAAAAATAAAAATAGATACCAATAAAATTACATTAATTGAGGCATCAGTAGGTTAAATGGTTTCGAATATTTATTTCAAAGAAAAACAGTAAACTAGCTCTGTAAGCCCTGATTCTCCCTTTAAATCCACTCAGAAGGTGGGGGGGGGGGGGAATGATTTAAAGGGAGAATCTGGGGAACATTTGAAGGTGCCTGTCAGGGGAGGAATGTTTATGTTAGCAGTGCCAACATTTCAGAATATCTTTAGGAGACCCTCCTGATGATACCAGCCAGGTTTGGTGAAGTTTGGTTCAGGGGGTCCACAGTTATGGACCCTCAAAAGGGTAGCCCCATCTACTATTAGCTTCCATTGGAAACAATAGGGGATGGGAGCACCCACTTTGGGGGTCCATAACTTTGGACCCCCTAAACCAAACATCACCAAACCTGGCTGGTATCATCAGGAGTGTTACCTGATGACAGCCTGAAATTTTGGTGCTGCTAGCCTAAAAACTGCGCCCCCTGGTGGCCGACAAAGTAAAAACCCTAAAATATTTTTTAAAATACAGCTGACTCACGTATAAGTTGAGGGGGGCTTTATCAGCACAAAAAATGTGCTGAAAAATTCGACTTATGCGAGTATATACGGTATTGAAAAAGTTATATTTCTCTTCAAAGATTGCCTCATGCAATAGTTAAAGAATTTCTATACAACCTTTCTGTGTAACCTGTTTGAAGCAGCTTGCAATGCAAAGCATAAGAACAAATGTAGCAGTAAAGTACTAAAGGCCCAGTGTTGAAGGCCCAGCAAGAGCAAGAAGATGGTCTAAAAGACGTAGCACCTTAAAGCAAGGCTGATAAAACATTTCTCGAGCTAGATTAGAAGAACATTGCAAAATGATCTAAACTAATCAACCCCTCAATTAAAACCTTAGTTTATTTCTGGATGGTATGCCAGAGAAAAAAACATTTTTCTTAAATGAAAGGAAACTAATTAAATTATTTTAACAAGAAATTTAAGATCCACCAGATCTTTGTTCTATTATGCTATCCATTCTAAGTAGCAACTAAGGTATGTTTTATACAAATGATTGTTAGTTCCTTATTCAATTTGCCACAGATCTTCAGTATATTCTGTTATAGTCTTGAAAAGTGCTTTCAAGTCACTGATCAGCCTGCTTAATTGCATTGAAAGACAACTTGTGCAATTGGTTTAAGGAACGCTTTACAGTTCACCGTCCACCTTTAAACTACCATATATACTTGCATATAAGTCGAATTTTTCAGCACATTTTTTGTGCTGAAAAAGCCCCCCTCGACTTATACATGAGTGAGGTTTATTTTAAAAAATATTTTAGGGTTTTTACTTTGTCAGCCGCCAGGGGGCGCAGTTTTTAGGCTAGCAGCACCAGAATTTCAGGCTATCATCAGGTGACACTCCTGATGATACCAGCCAGGTTTTGTGAAGTTTGGTTCAGGGGGTCCAAAGTTATGGACCCCCAAAGTGGGTGCCCTATCCCCCATTGTTTCCAGTGGAAGCTAATAGTAGATGGGGCTACCCTTTTGAGGGTCCATAACTTTGGACCCTTGAACCAAACTTCACTAAACCTGGCTGGTATCATCAGGATAATCTTTTGCTGATGCCAGCTAGGTTTGGTGATGTTTGGTTCAGGGGGTCCAAAGTTATGGATCCTCAAAGTGTGTGCTCCCATCCCCCATTGTTTCCAATGGAAGCTAATAGCAGATGGGGCTACCCTTTTGAGGGTCCAATACTGTGGACCCCTTGAACCAAACTTCAACTAGGTGGTGTCATCAGGAGGGTCTCCTAAAGATACTCTGAAATGTTGGTACTGCTAACATACAAATTTTCCCCAGATTCTCCCTTTAAATCACACCCCCTTCTGAGTGGAATTAAAGGGAGAATCAGGGCTTACAGAGCTAGTTTACTGTTTTTCTTTGAAATAAATATTCAAAACCATTTAACCTACTGATGCCTCAATTAATGTAATTTTATTGGTATCTATTTTTATTTTTGAAATTTACCAGTAGCTGCCGGATTTCCCACCCTAGACTTATACGCAAGTCAATAAGTTTCCCCAGTTTTTTGTGGTAAAATTAGGTACCTCGACTTATATGCGGGTCAACTTATATACGAGTATATATGGTATTTTTGAAACAGTTATGTTATGTGACTTTCTACAAGAATATCCTTCTGACATAACCACAAGCATTTGAAGTCTTTATTTGATGTTGGATTTTATCTGGAGGACCACCTAGCTCTGGGTTTTTTTGTTATTATCACTCCATTGTATATTGTTGCATAAATCGAGTATGCATTTGAAATTGCATTCTGTTGTTCAAATAATGTTGTCTCTGAAAACATTGTGGTTCATATTGCTTGAGTTTCATCTTAATGAATATATAATCATAACACAATTTTTCAGGATGTTGTAATCAGTGCATTACAGGTGATCCTGTATTTAGTGCATATTCTTTGTATTGCTTAGTTGTATTAGACTTCATTACTTGTGATTGTGGAAAAGGTTGCAAAAGGCAAAAGTATACCTTAGTTTAATCAACACACTGAAGTGAGCATACAATTTTTCCCCCTTTTAGTTTGCAGTACTACACTGTGGGTAGGACAGCTGGACAAACGAACATCACAGCAGGATGTTGGCGGTCTTCTAGAAGAGTTTGGCCCAATTGAATCTATAAATGTGAGTATGAAATACAAAAAGTGGAAAACAGTGAGAGGTTTCTTACCTTATGTTGTAGGAGCCTCCTTCCAGCTTAAGTATTTCTTCCATGGGAGGAGGATTCACAACAGTCAGGGGAAGGCTCCTTCAGCTAAAGGAGGTCTTCAGACATTGCTTAGTGCAGTGAGTGGTAGGATACAGGCCATTAAGCACCAGCTTAGTAGAATTTTAATTCCTGGGTAAAAGTGTGTCTTCTGCTTTCAGTCCTTGAAAGGGGTACACCTTAGCTCCATCTTAACTCTACCATCAGAAGGTTGGGAGCTGAGCTGTCTTTCTCTCTCCACCCTCCACTTCAGACCTTCAGAAGTTTTGTTTTGATCACAACCAAGCTACAGTGTCCCTTTAACTGACTTAACTATGAAGCAAACTTCTTGGGCGGGGTGGGGGGAGAGGGGTGATTTGTGCTTCTGTGCCAAACTTGTATATGGAGGCTGCCTCTCCAGCTTCAGGGCTCTGTTTTGCACCTCCATGTGGAATGTGCTTTTCGTTGTTGTTTTTCAATTTGGCTTGGAAATTATCTTGTGAGATTGTTTGTAAAAGTAGAAATCTATTTCAGAAATATTAAAAGCAGGCAAATTTCATTTTTCATTTACTAGAGCTGCTGGGGTTTTGCTCTTTTTTAAGGGACTTTTTTAAAGGTATTAGCACTTAAAATTCTTTTTAAAAAATCTTTCTTGTAACATTGGTTTTCTTTGTCTAATTTTTCCATACTTTACAATAGATGATACCACCAAGAGGATGTGCCTATATTGTAATGGTGCAGAGGCAAGATGCTTATCGTGCCCTGCAAAAACTCAGCCGTGGAAGCTTTAAAGTCAATCAGAAATCTATAAAGGTGCTGTACTGATAAAATTCTACAATATATAGAGCTTGCAGTAATTAGTATCCAGAGTGGTTTTCAGAAACTATCAAAATTCTTATTAGCTTTACCTCGTGAGATGCAGTGTGGTGTAGTAGTTATTGCTGGGCTAGGATCTGGGAGATCCAGGTTCAGATGCCCACTTTCCTGTGGAAGCCTTGGGCCAGTCACACACGGTTGTTGTGGAGATAAAATGGGGAAGGGGAAAATTTTGTGAACCACTTTGAGCACCAATTGCTGGAAAAAGTGGAGCATAAATGAAATAAACACCTGGCAGGCATTTTAGGCATTTTAATCATGCTACTGGCATTGAAGCAGATTTCCTCTCCTTTTCCACTTTTTTTTGGTAGGATGCATTAAGAAATGACTCTGCACCTTTAAAAATCAGTGGAAATTATTATACTTATCCCAAACTGTTGATGAAAACAGCTAATCAATATAACCCACATTGTTGTATAATTGAAATTTTTGGACTGATTATTAATTACAATATCATAGATACCTATGGATTTTGCAGCATTAATATTAGTTCTTGCTTAATCTAGATGACAACAAATTTAAGTATCTGAGCTTCTCCCTCTGTTTTCTTCTCCCTCTTTTAGGCTTTTTATTTACATACAATAATACCTATAAAGGTCAATTTCTGGATTTTTTATTTTTATAAATGTTTCTATGTATGACAACTGACGAGGACTGAATGAGCCGAAACATGTGTGGTCCTTTGTTGGTCGCTGACTTATTTGTATCACCAACAGAATTTGGGATACCTACAACCATTTCCACATATTTTTAAAAGTGTAGCCTGAAACTCGGACCTTGTGTTGTTAACTAACTTCATTATGTACACTATATAATAAATAATTTTATTTTGGTATAGATTATGTAGTTTTCAGCTCAACCGTTGTGGTTCTCTGTATTGTCAGGTCAAGTTCTTTTTCTGTTTCAGTGCTTGATATACAACTTTTTCCTCTCAATACATTGTCACTTCCAAATTAGAAACATTGTTCCCAAAATACCTCCACTTAAAACTTAAGAGTGTTTTGGCACCACGAGTACAAAAAATACCCTGAGGTACAAGCAGCATCAGCACTTATTAATGTTTGTACCTCATTTGAAAGTGTATTTTCAGGTGCTGGCTGTTTAGGTATCGTGAAGCACAAAGTCTTTTGCTATGACAAGTTTGTTGTAAAGATCTGCTAGTTTGTTTTACAGATCTGCTAGTTAATATATATGAAACCCTGTAATATTTTAAATCGATGAGGAAGAATCTTTAATTGTTTGATCGTCGTTACTTAAGTATGTTCATCATGAGATTTGTCTCAACATAGCTGTGAGCTGCCTAGAGGAATTTTTAATGGTGGGACAAAGACAAACCTGATGGTGGGAATGATTTACATTGGCTAATTTGATCATGATGGCTCAAAACAGCTGTTTTGTGCAACGATTTAAGAGACTTTCACATGGCAGCTGTAGTCTATAATGTACTGTTAAAAAGATTTTTTTAATGAACCACATTTTTTTACAGATTCCCCATTGCATTTGGTATATGTTTCATTTCTTGACTTTTGAATTGTATTGCTTTGAGAGAAAATGTTTTCTGTGTAAAATAGAAAAATATCTCACTAATTAATGTTTCATGTTGCCATTCTTCCTAAAGATTGCATGGGCTTTAAATAAAGGAATTAAACCAGACTATAAGCAGTATTGGGATGTAGAATTAGGTGTTACATACATACCATGGAGCAAAGTTAAGCCTGAAGACCTGGAAAGTTCTTGGGAAGGAGGAATGTTGGACAATGATACACTTAGTCCTGGTAAGAGCTCTCTTTGTAAAGCATATCTTTCTTTAGGGGAAAGTGTTTTTAGGTGGAATATGTTGGGTTTGACAAAAGTAGTGAACTTTTTGGTCTTTCTTTTAAGACTGAGTTGCATCAAATGAAAGCCCAGAGAGCCTCTTTTAACGGTATGCAAAGCAGGTGAAGTTTGGATGGGGAAACAGCTCTGTATGTGTGCATATACCTTTCTCAGGGAAAGATGAGAAGAGATGTGGATCAAACTACCACATCTTCCTGCCCCCCCCCCAAAGATTCTCTTTAAAGATTAAAGAAGCTAACTTACCCTACCAACTTCATCAAAACTATTATTGTTGCAATGTTAAACATAGCGCTTTGATAAAAGAGCATCTATAGTGCTCTGGACAACTACAACAACGGCCTTTATTGGCATACAAAAACAACAAATTACAAAACAGATATGTATGATAAGAAGAAATTACAAGTGAGGGAAAAACACGATTAGAAATTACTATTCTCAAGAATGAAATTTGCAACATTCTCAAAAAAAACACATCAGAACCATTCAGGAGATATGGAATTTTATGACACTCTTGCCATTGGGAACACTGCAAAAAACGGAGTTCATATATTTTACCTGTATCTTATCATCTTTGGGGCATACAAACAAAGAATGGTCAAGTGTTTTGACAGTAACCGAATCACAAGAACAAACCCTGTTAGAATGTTCCACATTTTTGTATCTCCCATCCAAAAGGGCTGATGGTAACACATTACATTTTGCAGTAGCCAAGGCTCTCCTCTGGGTGGGATTAATCAAGATGCGAAGATATGCTGCCATAACTCCACGCTCACGTGGAACTAATAATGTGGCAGGGGAACAAGTTGTCTTAGCTGCAAGGATCGAGTTATGGAAGTCAAGATCCAAGAGTCTGCCCTTGACTAACCTGCAGGCTTCCACATTCGTAAGCATGAGAAGTGATTCCAAAGGCAAGCCAAGTGCTTCAATCTTGCTGAGAATCAGAGTATACCACTCTGAAATAAAGTGATCTGATAACAGAGAGGAAATGTAGCTATTGGAACCTGCTTGAAAGTGTATATGCAGCCAAAATTTTATGGCCCTCATCCATGCCAAAGTTTCAAGAGTAGTTTGGCCCATCTCTGTGTACAGCACAGCGTAAGGCATGCATCTAGGGAGCCCAATTAGTTTCCAAAGAAACTTAGGATGTAATAAATTAAATGATTTATTTATTGCCGAAATCCAGATTTTGGGGGAGGGGAGGGATATACGATAACAGGGAACCAATCCTAGCCTCAAAAACCTTCAGGGCAGCAGGAATGTATCAGTTACCCTTGTATAGATAAAGCGATATATTGCCATAAAGTTAATATGTGCAGAAGCAATTGCTGCTTGTTGCTGTGAGAGCCATGACAAATTATATCTAAAGCAAATACCAAGATATTGAAAATATTTGACCTGTTTGATTTTGTGGACTTAATCGGCCAAGACATGGGCTTCCACCTCTTGGCAAATATGAGAATTTTGGATTTAACATAGCTAATTTCCAGTCTATTCAATTCGCAATAATTGGCAAAACAGTGTATTAAGTGTTTAAGGCCAATAGTGGACAAAGACAATAATTCAGCATCATCTGCATACAAGAGTAAGGGAACATGGGTAGAATGTAGCTTAAGACTATGACCATTCACCAATGCTAGACCATGAGGTAGATCATTCAAAAATAAATTAAATAAAGTAGGAGCCAGTATGCAACCCTGCTTGACCCCATGTGTAGTACTGATTCTACTAGCTAGGTATCAGAGCATCTAATTTGACAAGTAGTATTGGTGTACAACTGTCTAATCAGAAATAGAAGTCTGGGGTCAACATTTGATAGCCTCATCTTGTTCCACAAGAGATTTCTCTTTACAAAATCAAAGGCTCCTTTTAGGTCAATAAAGGCAGCAAATAGAAATTCACATATTATTTTCCTATGCAAACTTCTCATCAAATCTCTTCCCGTCTCCCTCTTGCCTGCTTCTACTCTCTCCCCCGGTATTATATCTGAGCTCACATTACTGTTTTATTTTATTCCTGTAGTTTCCCTTGTCCCTTTGTTTATATCCTCACACTATTACTCTGCTGCTTTTCCGTTCTTGCTCAGGGATGTGGATTTGGGGGTGGGGAGTAGGAATAGTGACACAGAGGCTCTCTGTTTGCCAATTATTTGTTCCAGGGCATCTTTGGCTGTTCCTTGCTTTACTGAGCTCATTGAGCTATAAGGAACCAGTATCTCTGATTCTGCTCTCATGGCCCGTGTTGCTAGCTGAATTCTAGAGCTGATATTTATGTAGTCCCAGTGCTTATGTGCAGACAATAAGGATTTGAAGGCGGTTGGGGCAAAGAAGTGTCATGGGGCATGTGGGAGATATTTTCCTTTATACCTGGGAGTTTCCACATATATGTAGGACCATGTCCAGCTGTTGTGTTAATTTCATTGTTTGAACAAAACCAGGACTTCAAAATGATACTTTGAGAATCGCTGCCATTGAGGGCATTAAATAACATGAACTTAATAGACAGCGATGTAACCATAGCAGAGAGTCGTAGGATAGGTTTAAACTAATGTTAATATGTGTTTTATAGTTGAAATATTTACATTATTTCAAGTGATGCTCATATGTTTTGTAGAATGGAAAGGAATTCCAAAAAAATCAGAAAATCAAGTAGCCCAGAATGGAGGAGCTGTAAGTGAAGCTACTCACATTGAACAAACATCACCTGTAGCTAAAACTTTATCCATTCAAATGCCTGTTCCCATACCTGCTCCAATAACAGTGCCTCCACCACAGGTGAGATTGTGTTTATTCTTTTTCTCATGAAGCTTTGTTCATGTTGCTCTTCGGAAGCAAGGTCAAATTCCATGAGTTTTTTTGACATGGTATTGTCAATGTGAGATGATGCTACATCTTAATTTTTTGTATTTAAGTTTAGAACTAACTTTTCAATGGCACACCAACCCAAAATGATGTGAAAACATTACTATTTTGTATCTTGCTCTATGAGACTCTGATCCAAGAATGGTGAAAGAAATTTGCAGGGCTGGAGATCTGACAATATGTAATGGCAACAGATCAGATGTGTAGTACAAACTTAAAAGCAAAAGCAGCTGAAGACTGCATACTTTAAGAAATATTAAAAACCTGGATAAAAATGTAAAATAAATTCTAAAAACTTTTAAATTTATTTTGTATTTTAGCACTGAACTGTTCTAAAGAAGCCATTTCATTTCTGTTAATTTCATTAAAATGAATGCAAAATGTGTACTTTGTTGAAGAATTCTAGAAACATTCAGGTTGAATTCAGACTTGGGTGTTTCTTTGAGTACAAGGATGTCCAATATGGAGCTCAACTCCCTCTCCCCTTCCCCCAGCAGCCTGAAATTCCCCATCTCCATTCTGTTGCTAGGAATCTCTTCTCCTTCAGGAAGAAGGGGGGCATTTCGGGATGCTGGGGCGGGAATTTGTACTCTGTGCGCAAATTGTGCATCATCTTCAGATGTTCCTATGAATGTGGTATGACATCTGAGACATCATCTAGGATGGTCTAGGTGGTATGACATCTGAGATAAGAGATAAGAGATGCCATGGGGTAAAATGCATGTGAAATTATCTCTTTCCTAGCTGTGGTTAATCCAAGAAGAGTTATTTAGTTAAAGAAATAAGTAAACAAGATATTATGTAAAGGGAAGGAACCTTACTCTTACAATGACAGGGGAAAGTCGGGGAAATGGAAATTGGTCAGGGAAAGTAATGGAAATTGGTCAAATGTCAGGAAACTGACATTTGTAAATTAAAATATACTCAAATAATAGATTTTTGGAAATGCTTCTGTAATTGTGGCAGTTTGAGTAGAGAAGTGACAAAATGCTAGTGTAATGTAATGATGCACATATATTTGGTAATATATATGATTTTGCAAATGTTTGATTGCTGATGGTTATCAATAAAACAGAATAAAATGACTTTGTATGTGACAGTGTTATGGAGAAGCTAGATGACTTCTTGAAACGAGGATTTTTTTTAAAAAAAGAACTAGAGTCAGTTTAAGTCGATTTGAAAATGTGAATATTTTGACAGGGGCACCAAATTGTGCATTATTTTTGCATCCAGCAGTAAAGTCCAGTAATGTCACAATACTACAATAAAACTGAGTTCAGTTTAAAATCATATTTTAATGCAAGCTATATTAATTTTAAAGAACTATGTTAAAATGTTCATTATGTAAAAGGTAGCTGTATTTCCCTTGGGAATTGTACCTCTTGCATTTTGTTCAGGATCCTGGGGAGGTGGGATTGTACTCTGTGTGCAAATTGTGCATTATCTTCAGATGTCCTTATGAATGTGGTATGACATCTGAGACTAGAGCTGCCATTTCTTCTCAGTCTTCACTAAAAATGAGGTAAATTGCATGAGGGGTGAAAGCAGATTGGTTTTTGTTTTAAAGGCAGCTGTCTTCATTAGCAGTGGGAAAAACTACCAAAAGTTATTAATCAAATCTTCATTACAGTCATAGACTAGCATAAGGTAAAACGGTAAGCATAAGTACTAAAAAGGGTAAAAAGCAGGATAGATATAAAAAGACAGTAAAATCATTAAATTGAAGACTATAGCTATCAAGTCACTAAGCCTACTGAGTTGCACAGACCATCCTGCAACATATTTCAAGTGCTGTTACACAGAACTTGGCCACACTATATGTTATGTTAGAACTGATGTATGTAAGCAATGTTGTGATATAAAATTGATCTTTGTAATCTGGGAATCTATACAACAGTGGTGAAATAAAACTAATACGTATATTTTTGTAAAACTGGCAATGGAGAAGCACATGTTCTGTTACTTTTATGTAGCCAGATCCACAGTGGCATTTTCTTTCCTGATAAGGAGTCTTCCTGTATTGGCCTTCCAGAACAGCAGAGGGAAGGGCCTGGCACCATTCTGGTGTAAAGGCTCTCCGTTGTTTAGGCACCCAAAAGTTATTAATTTCAAAAACGTATATGCTGACTCTCCAGCAAAAGCCTGGATAAAAAGAAGTGTTTTGGCCTGAAGCCTCAAAGAGAGTAGGGTTAGGGTTAGAGTAGGGTCGTTACCAAGCTAACTTCAAGGAGAAGATTGTTCTATAGGTACCTATGGTACCTATTTCTGGTTCCTACCCACTTACTTTACCTTTGCAGGAAGAGGCACAGAGAGTAGGGCTTGAATGGAGGATATTAACTGGTATATTGGACAATATTAGATGATTTTTAAAGTGTGAACCTTTGCTTTTAATTGTGCGTAGAAACAGATAGACAGCCAGTGCAGGTGACTGAGCTCATAGCTGATATAATCCCTGTATCTAACTGATGGTAGCCTGCATGCTATATTTTAGATCAGCCAAAGTTTCTGGACTATTTTTGGAGACAGCCCCTTATAGTGTGTGTTATAGTAACTTAATCTGTACATAATCAGAACATGGCTCACCCTGGACAGAAAGTTGTATCTGTGTTTGCCATATAAGTTGCTCCTCTCCATTATGACTGAACCTTTAAAAGAAAAGTAAGTGTAGAGAAGACAAATGAACCTTTTTTGGCGGGAAAAACAGAATACAGTTAGAGAAAGGTTTTCATAAGGTGTAGCTTATGTGTACTTATTTTGAAGTGGAGAGATTCTGCCCTGTTCAAATGGAACAAAGATCACACATACTGTAGATTCACATCTAACTATCTCTAACTATTGAAGTGTATTAACTTGAGTATTTTCTTTCCATTTTAGGTTCCACCACATCAGCCTGGTCCTCCAATGGTTGGTACGCTTCAGCCACCAACATTTACCCCTCCCTTAGGAATTCCACCTCCTGGATTTGGTCCTGGAGTTCCTCCACCACCATTTTTACGTCCTGGCTTCAATCCAATGCATTTACCTCCAGGTAACTAAATACTTCCAGGAAGTTTTCTTGTATATGAACTGTACATAATACTGCAAAGAAAATCCTTTAATTCAAGGATAAGTTGAAACCACTGTTTATACTGTAATAGTGATACTTTACTATTTCTGCCTTCATAGGATTTTTGCCTCCTGGACCACCCCCGCCTATTAATCCTCCAGTCTCAGTTCCTCCAGTCTCAGTTCCTCCTTCTCCAGTAGCAAATATCCCAAATTGTAAGTATACTTTTATGTTGTTAAATTTGATTGTAACAGAAATGTATGTGTCCCATACAAAAGGTTTTTACTGTTAACATTTCTCTGTTATAGCTACTATGGCCAATATAAATGAGGACATTACAAAAGACTCTTCACTGGGAAATCCAATTCCAACAGTAGTTTCTGGATCTAGGGCAAATGCTGAAAATGCAGATAGTTCCAAAGGATATCCAAATGCTCCTCCGCCTGCAACTTCTACTAGCATACCAGCTCCTGTCACCCAACCTGTCCCACTCCTTGGTAAGTTTGAGTTTCAGTTGTCAGCGTCTCATTTTCCCTCCAACATACTTGGTCTCCTTTTGATAATATACAGAAACCAGAATTACAGAAGGCAAAATGTTCTTCTGTCCATTGCTGTCAATCCTATATAAACTGGTAATTGTAGTGGCAGATAAAGCATTTAGTAGGTCAAGGCTCTGCCTGCAAGTATTGGAAGACTTCATTCTTTCTACCAATCATTAGTTGGAGAGAGGAGTAAATACATTTAGTAAAACAAATTCAGATGGCTCAAACAAGCATACCATTAGATGTTAAAAAAAGCATCATCAGGAGTTATGTGTTTATTTTACCTAAGGCTTTTTTTCCTGTTTGCACTATACATCAATCTAACCCTGAATAGGTAGCAGATACTTACTTTACTTTCCCTTGAGTTCAGCTCCTAATATCCCATCATTGAAGTCGGCCAGTTCTAATGCTTTCCCTATATATAATGTTTGTTTGCTGAATCAACTGATTTATTAGTTTTCTCAGAACAGTTGTAGAAGTAATTTCAGAGCATCATTTATCTAACAGAAGATGAAGAGGTTTTCACTCCTCTAAATGTTCTAGAAGTCCAGTGTGGACTACTCACAGATCAGAGTTTGTGTACACACACAAACACACACACCCATTCCAAATAGGATATTGTCTTAATTTGTGATATGTTCAGTCATGTTCATTGTGTTAAATGATACCAAATTCTTGAAGTGAAATCTCATAAGCATTAACTGTGAGGAAAGAAACACTTTTATACTAAGCACTATCTCAGGAAAAAACACACACATTGGAATTGGTAGCAGAAACAAAGTACCGAGAACTATGTACATTATTCAGTATTCAATATTTTTATATTCTTTTTTAAAAATTACTATGTTGTCCTTAGTTCCTTATGCCAGCGGCGAAGCTCCCAGGGGGCAGGGGGGTGCGCGACGCACCGGTACACAAATGTAGGTCACGGGGTGGTGCAAAATCCCCCGGCCCCTCCCCCTTTCCCCTGCCCCCTGCGGTGCCCCCCCCCCGCAGCGCCCCCCCCCACTTATTTTAGAAAACCGAGCAGGCTGGAGAACAGGCCTTCCTGTTCTGGTGGGAACTACATTTCCCAGGGTCTCCTGGGAAATGTAGTTCCCACCAGAACAGGAAGGCCTGTTCTCCAGCCTGTTCAGTTTTCTAAAGTAAGTGGGGGGGGGGGGAGCCAGAGTGCGCCTCGGTCGCACTCTGGCCCAGCTATGCCTCTGCCTTATGCTGTTTTTCTATTTCAATACCAAATCCATACTGCTTCAAATCAATTCAAATCCAGTTTAAAATTTCAGATTTTGCTTTTTTAGTGGTAAACTGCTGGATTCAAAAAGTAATATGGCCATCCAGAGTTATTAAATAAGATCTGGGCGGTCAACAAATCTTTTCCATCTTGCTTTATTATGAAAATGTTACCTATCAATATGGTATTCCACGCTTTATTTAACCAACTGTTCATTTTGGACAGATATTGTTATCTTGATGCAACTAGCAATTGCCAAATTTAGAAACTCTTAATTTTAGGTAAAACATCTTCACAGAATTCTAACAAATATGTTATTGATATCATAGAGTTCCAATCCAGTAATCTGGGGAACGCCCCTTTCCCAAACTTTCAGCACACACTGGAAACATTATTAAATATTTTTCCAAACTCTAGGGTGTAAGGTAAATTTGTTTTCTCTAATCTTTGTATTCTTTAACGGTGTTCATTCAGAAAAAAGACTTCGACATTTTCTCCTGAAATCCTTGCCCTTTTTTCATCTTACCTTACTTTTTTCAATGATATTTTCTTTCTTTGTAATAAAAAACATAACTTTTGAGATTGGTTCTTTTTGCTCCAGCCAGCATGATGTAGTGGTTAGAGTGTTAGACTACGATCTGGAGACCCAGCTTTAAATTCCCACTCTGCCATGGATGCGCACTAGGTGACCTTGGGCCACTCATACAGTCTCAAACTAATCTACTTCACATGGTTGTCGTTAGGAAAAAATGGAGAGATCAGTGTAGGCCATTTTCAGTCCCCATTAGGATAAAAGGTATGATATACATGGAAGTAAAAATAAAAAATAACAATTTTTCCAAGTCAGATAAGGAGCTCTTTAAATTATATTTGTCATCCATTTTCTTGTGAAAATATTTCTGTAGTAAATATTGCAAATGTATTATTAGAGCCTTTTAGAGATTCCCAGGAAAAAAAATAATCCTTGGGAAGAAGAAAAAACCTCCCCACCTGCCCTGGTGGTAAGAGCAAGCAGTATTTGTGTAAATGATTATTTAATATTACATTTGGTTGGTCTTAAGAAAGTTGCTGTAATCAAAGTACTTCCGCTGGAATAGCCACTGCAATGGTTTTGCTATATACGGATATGGCAGGGACATCAAGGTAACTAGAGTCTGATGTCAAATAAACGCATACACATTTGTTTGTGCCCAGAAAACTAGGTAGTCAGTGCAGACATGCTCATAATGCACTTCTGCAAGTTGCCTTTCTCCTGAAGAGGGTGTCTGAATTTTGTCTGAACTTTATCCTACTTAAATGTACTATATTATTATTATTGAATGTATTATAACAGCTTTGTCTTCAGCTTGTATTGCTGAAAATGATGCAAAGGTCTACATGAGAACCACAGATCTGCGGGATTACAATTGGAATTGGTAAAATTTCAGACATTGGCCAGAATCCACATTAGTTTAAAGGAATGCTGTGTTTACAAAGAGTGCTTTTAGGTTCAGTTCAAGGCCCCTCCGGGGCAGTTCAAGGCCCCTCTGGGGCAGCATCCCTTAAAGTAAGAAGAGCTGCTGTTTAGCTGCCCCCTTCCTTTGTGTGGGTGAAAGTGCTTCATCCATGCTTATTTGGTAAAGGTGGGGGTGTTGGATGTTGCTCATTGATCCAACTAAATAAGAGAGGCTGCCCCATATCAATAATAGTCCCATATCATGACATGGTCGTGCCAGCCATCTCTCCTATATTCAGTGTCTTTTGGATTTCCTGCTTTCCCTCTTTAGGTTGTTCTATGTAATTTTTGAAATTGCAAGACTGTGTTTGATTGGATGGCAGGGGAAAAGATGGCAGACATCAAAATGGTGGTGGTACCTTACTTCAGATTAGTTCATGAACCAATATCTTTGTATTACACACATTCCGAACATGATGGCAGTAAGATCCACTTAAGAAATAGCGAACAATGACAAAACAAGAGCAGAAATAGGAATCAAAAGGTACAGTTTCTGTTGTTGATTATCTACCTATGGAAGATTGTCGATCGACACCATTATTACAGTTTCAGTATCATCTCAAATAGGAGCTGCGTGGTATAGTGGTTGTACTGCCACTCACACGGTCAGGAGTTTGAGCCCCCTGTGGGTCAGATATCCTGGCAGCTGGCCCATGGTCAACTCAGCAATCCATCCTTTCCGTGATCGGTAAAAGAGTACCTAGCACATAGCTAGGGGGTAAAGCATAGCTGGGGAAAGCAATGGCAAACTACCCCACAAAAACGGCTTGCCTATGAAACCACTGCTTGCAGTGGTACCCCAGGGTCAAACACGACTGAAGGGGAAACTTTACCTTTTTATCAACTCAAGATTTGCATGAGTTTGGGAACTTGATAAGAACCAAGGGTATTAGAGCTGCAAGGCATCAGTCAACTGGCAGTCTCCCATAAGGAAGGCAGGGTGTGCCTGGCTGGAGGCTCACTACTGGGATTAAATAAGTTGTAAAAGCATCTAGTTATTTAGCATCCTGCCATCCTGAGGTGTGTTGTTACATCCTTTCAGCAGTGGTTGTCTATCTTCTCATGAGTGATTCTCCTGTTTGTATGAGTTCTTCCAAACATCCCGTAGGTTGACCACACAAGTTAAGATGTCTTTTGAAAGGGCAATCCTGAGGCTTCTATAATCATTTTTAAAGCTGTGATCTAAATATCAACACACTATCAGAGGATGCTTAGGCTTAATTTCTGTTTCCTGTTTGT
The DNA here is from genome assembly GCF_021028975.2 of Sphaerodactylus townsendi. Classification (NCBI taxonomy): domain Eukaryota; kingdom Metazoa; phylum Chordata; class Lepidosauria; order Squamata; family Sphaerodactylidae; genus Sphaerodactylus; species Sphaerodactylus townsendi. Next base: position 64,852,658 of record NC_059428.1, on the reverse strand, counting down.
AGAAGCGTGGAAGACTTCAATTTTTCAAAAAGTGGCTTACTGTGATCCTTTGTAAATTAGATTATTCCCTTACTACCTGAACTCTATTATTGCCATGAAGTTTTGTGTAAGTGAGTGATCCACTTATCTCTGGTTGGCTTTGGATTTTACCATTGTGGCACAGTTCCCACACCTTGTGTGGAGAGGGATGATATGTTGCAATACGCTGTTCCAGAGGAACACCTACGGATTTCACAAGCATTAGAGCTAGGAAAGTGCACTGGAGGGAAAAAACACACACATCATTTTTCAGTTTTGGATTTCAGAAGCATACTGGTATTCCTCAATACTTCTTCAGATTTCTTTTTTGGCTTTCCAAATTATTGGTGTCTAATATTCCCTATGGGGTATTCTCTTTGTGGGGCTAAGGTGGCTTTTCTTCCCCAGAAGATTGACTGGTTGAGAGAGCTCACCTTTGCAGCACATGAGCTGGCTATCATGCTTGGCAAGGCTGCCCTTTTGATGAGTGGGTCACACATGGTTGCCAGCGTATAGATCTTCTTCTGGTTAAGAGGTTATAGGGGGAACCTGTGCCTTTATGTGGTCCCTGGCAGCCCTAGAGGATACCATGTTCCTGCTAAGTATGATGTGAGCAAGGATATTCATCGTGGAGCAGCATGCGAAACCAAGCATCTTCAATCGAAAAAAAGGCTGCCCATCCAGAGCTTTTATTTTATTAAATGTGGTATGCTGCCCTTTCCCAGCTGGGGCCAGGCTCAGGACACTCTCACACATAATTAAAATAGTTGTAAAATCAATTAAATATTAAAAATACAGTTGTAACTTTAAAAACGTTATACATACAAATATCAAAGATGGCATAATCTAAGTGTCCATATTGATCTTTCCTAGCCTGTAATACATTATCAACCCCATCCCATCTATTCCTTCAGATATTAACTTTTGGGATTGGGGGGTGGGGGGAGAGCAGGGGACCTGGTTGAGAGGCCAGCAGATGGAATGGACTCAAGTGCCCAAACCAAAGGCCTTGTAGAACAACTGTTTTGCAAGCCCTGTAGAATTGAACCAGATCCTACAGGGCCCTGATGTCAGTTGGAACAGGTGGGAGCTAGACCTGAAAAAGAGGCCGAGGCTAATCAAATGCCCTTGGGACCACCATGAGATTCCCTCCAGAGGATCGAAGCCTCCTTCATGAGCAATAACTGCTACCTTCACCAAACATTCTGTCAGATGTTTGGTATTCCTTCCCTATATGGAGGGCAGAACAGGTTGTGAAGTGGTTTTCTTATTACGTGGCTGCTGGCTGCCCAATCACCTCATGAACCACCTTCTCCCCGTGAAGAAACCCTGCCTAGTGGTGGCACTTTAAGTGGTTCTGATCAAAGTCACTGAGAGATGACCCTGACCTTTCTGTTGACTGATCCTAACTGAACAGCTGCAAAATGGAGAGCATCCATTGAGCTTCCAGACTATAAAGGAATAGGGAAACTGTACTGATTAGCAGTTGCAGCCACCACCAGAGCCAATTCCTTGGCATAGGCCAGACATTGGGGGGGTGGGGCAGGGAGGGTATCAGAAGGAACTGCCCAAGGAAGAGTGCATTCAGCCCCCCATCCAACCTCTCTTCCTACCTGGCATTGAAATGCCTGCTGAAATCTGGAGGAACTGAAGTGTCTCCTCATGTTCCACCAGCAGACTCTGGGGTGTGCCTGAGATCCCCAAAGATCAGCCCAGGCTACTCCTTCTCTAGCTGCTGAGTCACAACAGCTGGAGGAGGAGAAGCCTGAGTAGCAGATCCAAACCCAGTGCCAGCATTTAACTCAAGCACTTCTGCTGGTGGTGCTCCAGATGGAAACTAAATGAAGATGACTTTGAAAGACCTGTCAGCCAAACCAGAGGTTTCTGCACATGTGGGACAAAACCAAAGCCCACTCCTCCACCCCACAACTTTCCCCCAGGTCTCCTATTTGATTCCTTTAGATCACATGATTCCTTTAGACTACTGAAATAAGGCAGTTGCTACTCTAGGCTACACTGCACAGAGTCTGCACTAACTAGCCTGCTGCCCTTCATTGTTTCTCTCTATTCTACGTGCTAACCTGCAATTGCCTTTCCCCCTCAAACCTACCAACCTAACCTTTTTTTTTTTTTTGGTAAAACCAGACCCAGGCGTGCTTCAACCAAATTGTTCTTAAAGATCTGATTTTTTTCTTGTCTAAAAGCTGGCTAATTTTTGTAACTACAACCTGTGATCACAGTCTGAAATTCTGTCCAAAACGTTCCTTTTATTTTCTATGTCTACAAACAAAGCCTACCTCCCCTTCCCCCCAGAAAACTTGTTTTCCAGAAATTCTGATTTCATTTTTTTGGGAAGTCTTAAAGGTCTTCTCAACCCCTGTTTACTAACCACCTGTTTTCTATTGTTTTGAAATCCAGGTCAGCCTAATTTTTATAATAAACCCTGTGCTCCAATTATTATTTTTTTAACAAAACCACCTGACTAACTTTTAGAAGCCTAACTAAAGCCTATTTATTGAACCCTAAACTGAATTTTGTTTTTTTAAAATATCTAAATGCTCACTTCCAGTTAATTTCTGTTGAAACCTAAGCAGAATTTTTCTTCAAAACCTGCTGCTGTAATTAATTTTTTTCCCAAAAAACCAGTAAGAACACCCCCAAAAATTTAGGTAACCACCTCTAAAACACAGTACCAAAAGTTTTTTAACCCCAACTATAGAAAAACAACTGTTAAATCAGAACAAAAGGAATGTAAAAATATAAACTTTCAAAAGCAATAACAACTTATAAAATCCTTCCAAACACAGAAAATGTCTAGTATAAAATTCTAAAACAAGTCAAGAGAACCCACAGCACAAGCCTTTTAAACCTTTTTAAAATCTGTATAAAACAAAACCAAGGAAACCTATTTTTAAAAGCTGTTCTCTCCCCAACTGTAGTCCCCTAGGCAAAACCTAACAAGACTGAAAAAATGGAAACAATAGAACAAAAAGGAGGTCTTCCCAATCCTGCAGCAGCAAGCAGCAGAAATCAGAAGTGCAGATCAGAGCAGTACTGAACAAGAAGCAACACTTGAAAAATGTAGCCCTGAAATGCAGTCAAGCTTCAGGCCTGTTTTTTATCCTCCTTGCCCATGCTTAGAGAGCCATGGAAAACTGTGAGAATTGTCATGACTAGACAGATGATTCAGGTGCTTCCCCATTGCTTGGGTCAGTCTTGTCTTGTCCCCCAGTTGCCTAGGAAACATCTAAAATGGAAGAAAAACAGGCCTGGAAACCTTAAAACACCAGCCCTGAATTATTCAGGAAATATTTGGGACGCATTTATTGCTACTTCAAGAAACCAAATATCAATCTGAAGAAACATATATCCCTAATGAGGACTTGCAGCCTGTGTTTTGCTAGATCAGTGATTCTCAACCAGGGTTCCGTGGTTCCCTGGGGTACCATGAGCACGTCCCAGGGGTACCATGACAATGCTACCACCTGCCCCCCCCCCACCGGAATCAAATAGATTTTGAAGGGGGGGGGTTGGAAGCTTCATGGGCTCCCTTTAAACAACACTGAAAAACAGCATTGTTTTATTTGCCTAAATTTGGTGTGGATTGGGGGGGGTAGATTTAAACGGAGCTCTCCCTTTAAATCCCCCCAATCCATGTCTAATTTAGGCAAACAAACAACGCAGCTATCAGTGCTGCTTTCCCTCCCCTCCCCCTGCTTGCCACTCCCCCCACCTACAGGCCAAAAACGGAAAAAAACCTAAAAAATGCAAAAAAAATCAAATGAACCTCAAGGGTACCCTGAGATATGAAGAGCGAGGTCAAGGGTACCACGATGTTGAAAAGGTTGGGAAACACTGTGCTAGATGAATGTTCTTATCAGTCCCACAGTCATAACTTGTAGAACTGGTTTCCTGTTAACATCCCTAATATACTTATAAAATCTGAATTCACATAAAGTATAGCAGTGGATGTTACAGTCCTTCATAGCCATCTAAATGTTTGGGTGCATTCTGGTACAGACAGAATCATGATGTCTGAACTTGCCTAAATGGAAAGGTTAAACTAATAATACACATTTGCTTCAAAGAAAAGTTTTCTCAATTGTTACAACCTGCAGTGGTTTTAAATGGCACAAGAACAAATGTGTTGGATCTAAATAATATAGTTGATTTATGTGATCTGTTTTTTATAAAAAAATTTCCTCAATCTTGAAGTTGTCCAAATATCTTGAGGGAATTTTGAACAGCATAGCAGAATGTATCAGCTCAGTGAACTGCAAAATGAAGAGGATTATCCTGAGAAGAATGCTTATAGTTGTCTAATACTGGTTTGGAATCTTTCAGAAATGCTCTAGGCAGACCTGTTTCTAACATTCACAGACTGTGGATTGATCCCCCCACCTTATGAACTCTGCCCTGTAACATGTCTATTGCAGTACTTCTGGGATACATTAGGGAAATGATTTTAGATACTGGCCAAGCCCAGTTTATGGATACAGTTCTGAAAACTTCTGTGGGTTACTAATTCCCTTATAACTTCTAAATGGAGGTGCACATGTATTTGCTTTAAACAGCACCATTTTTGTGCATACAACTGGCTTGATTTTATGAGCTTGACGGCCCAATCTGGCAGGGGGGCGAATTTACTGTGGGGTGCAGCAGAGGCCTGCACTAGTGCATTTGCTCCCTCTGCTGGCGTAAGGGGCACCCATGGTGACAGAGTGGGCAAAGATTCTGGTATCCATCCATCCCACATCTCCATGGTGGGCAAACCTGAAAGTGGACACCATCATGTAGCTACACTGGCATGAAAGCGGATGCTGGCAGGGGGAGGGGGGACAGGCCAGGGCATTCGCAGGCATGGAGCTGACTTTAGTCGGCTTCCACCTGGGCTTTCGAGCCGGGAATGCCAACCAAGGGTACAGTTCTGTTGAGCCCTATAGAGGCTTTCCTGGTAGCCTGGGGGAAGGGGGTTCTTTTGCTTTGCTTCCCCATGCTGCCTGAAAGGCCTCTTGAGCGGGTGCAGCTGCAGCACCATCCCTGGCCACCACAGCCCTGTGGATTGCAATCTGTTTAGAATCCCATCAAGTCTGTTCAGTGGGACTTACTCCCAAGAAAGTATTTTTAAAATTTCATTGTGAATGAATTAGTGAATTCTTGCGTGATGTAGTTTTAAAATAAAATTTAAACCAGCTTAAATTCACAAGATTGCATTTTTGTATGTATAACAGCCATATGAACGTATTCTGTCCTAAAAGGATGAGAATTCTGCAGCCGATCATAGTTCTGCAGTCTGTATAAATTATACAAATAATGAACATTTTTATAATTTATTTTCCTTTGATTTTCTAATTTTGTTCATTATAGTGGAAGCAGCCAGAAAGGCTAGAAAGTTGGCAGCTGACCATGTTCTGTGCTGCTTCTGCCTTCCCATGAAATTGTATACACACAGCTCTGTATGCTGAAAAGCTTCCTGTGTTTTTCAGTCACTCAGAGCACTTGTACTGTGCACATGAATGCAGTATGCAATTACAAGTACAATTTATAGCAGTCAAGATGACAGTTTAAAAGTTAAATGACTACAGCTTGGGCCTACTAATAACTATGATGGTTTTAGTAACAGGATTAAAACTATGCATGTGTGAAGGGAGTTTGTTTTTGTGGGTTTGACTTTTTGTTCATCTTAACACTTTTTGACCACTGGAAGTTGTTGAAATAATAAAATGAATAACCATAAAGTTCTTGAATATCCTTTCTTTTTTACAAAAGATAATCTCAACAATTAGGTTTGTGCCACTTTTGAGCAATTGAAATTGTTTCTGTTCATTAATCTTGAGAACTATTTTGTCTGCACAATAAAAAATGGGTTAATGTAATCTGGAAAGTTTGGTCAACTGTACCTCAAGTAGGTAGATGGTTATCATTTGAAAATATCTGCTGATGTTCCACTGCATAGAACTGGGTTTTTCAAATCACCCTAAATATATCTAAATTTTCATTAGCATCATTTTTCCAGTTTGACTGCAACTTGTTTGTAGGTTTTCAATAATATCTACTGCAGCCTATGAAAATACATGTGTCTAAAGAAGTACAAGGATTTATGTGAACACACTTAACAGCAAAAACATTTTTGAGAAAAGAAATAGCAATTGAGTGATAACTAAATGGATTGCAAAGGAATACATTTATCCTTCTAGTTTGAATAATTTATTATGCTTTTCAAGTTCTGTACCACTTTGAGAATTTGCTCTTTGCTGTGTTTTTCAAGAGCTTACCTATGTTTCTTTTCCAAAGTTTTCTAGAGCTACAGTTTAAATCATCTTATTATTTTAGCAATTTGTTGTTCAGTCAGTGTAAATGATTTCTCAGACACATTGTTATTTTTATCCAGTCTGCCCCACTAAAGTATATGTCCAGTAACTGAGCAGGGTTCACATGGTTATTTTTCTTTGCTCATTTTTAAAAATGCACATCAGCAGCCTAAATGAAGGCCTCAGAAATACACACGCCTGTAAATGGAGCACTTGAGTGCTCAAATGTAACAAGCATACAAAAATATGAAAAGACTACATTTGGAAGCTGGTGGCAGGGGTAACAGAGTGTGCTGAGTGATACCCTGTATGATCACTGAGGAATGGAGAAACTCCAGAAATTGACAACGTGAAATATTTTAGTAAGTAATTGGAGGGAGGGAGAGTAGACCGCCTCTTCTGTGAAATTTATGTTTCAAAGTACTTGTGTATCATAACTACCTAACATACTACACAGACCTTTAAAATGTTGCTGGGAGGTACACCTTTTTTCCAGTTACAAAATATAAGCATTTTATTGGAAAATGCATAAATTGCACTTAGAAATGTTAAGCAACTGTTTATTAATGTTGACATATTTCCAAGTGTTTTCTAATTATCAACCAAGACTGAAATTATAGAATGGATGTAGGCTCTTGTCAAGTTGTCCTGCCACTGTGCATTTCCTGCGCCAAAGGCATCTTCAGTGCAATCACATTAAATAATAATAAAAATGGGCATACATGAATCATTCACCTTGTTTTGTAAAGTTGACATCATGCAAACAGTCTTTATGTATGAAGTATTGTTGTATCAAACATTGTTTGTACTGCAACGACCAGTCAACAGGAATGATGAAAGAGGTAAGGTAACAGATTAATATTTATTGGCAGAAAAAGTATGTAGGCTTTCAAGTTGCAGGCGGGATTATATTATAGTATCCACGAAGTTTTACAGAAACATAAGCAGGAATAAAGTAAATTTGACTTGTCTTGAACTTTTGCTTGCACAAGACCTCTAGCACAGGTGGAAATTTTGCACTGGTTACAACTCATCCTCTTTCACCAGACAAGCAGAATTGAAAGCATTCAGGTATTAATGATAAAAAGAGGCTATTTGCCAGTGTGATTTATAACCTGCCTTTGTTCCCAATGAAGACTGGAAACAGCTGACATCATTCGCTTTTCTTCCATTTTGTCATCACTGCCACCCTTTAAGGTAGGTTAGGCTTAGTGTATGACTGGACCAAGATGATCACGCAGCAAGTGGCTATGGTGTAATGAATATCTGAACTTGAATCTCCCAAAAGTTTTTTTTCTTTCTTTAAAAAAACCCAAACAAAAAAAGAACAAGGGGAGATGAAACTTAGAATTCACCTACTAAATAAGGTTAAAAGAACAAAAGGACAGTAGAGACAAAAATATAACAGTGGTGGCAGATCTACACATACATTTCTATAAACAGTTTTCAAATATTTAAAAACAAGTTCATACACAATTGTTGTCTAGATGCCGTGTGTTCAAATATTGAGTCCTAAGGTCATCAATCCGTTGGTTTACCAGAAGTGGATTTTTATCCTACCAGTGGTATAATACATATCTTTTTAGCTGTAGAAAGGGCATTGAGGGTCTATTTTTTTGTTAACCAGGGGTTAGCATGCAATATATGGGCTGATGTTTTTAAAGTATATAATCATCCTCAAGAATCAATGAATGTTCTAATACAAAGTTGATGCAAGTAATAACTTCTTTCTAGAAAAACCAAATGACTGAACATGCTCAAAGCACATACTTAAGGAACTTGTTCTGTAAGCTACACTCCCATTAACGCTTTGCTTGGTGTCCAGTATATCTTCAACTTAAGGTTTTTTTCTGAATGAATGACAACTTAAGATCCATGGAGAGAGAATGTATAAGCTTTAAGGCCACATCCTATTGCTTTGGCAAAATAAGGTGATTTAGCATTTTTGAGACTTTTCATATCATACTGCCTTGATTCAACTAGAGTGTCCAGGAGCAAATGGGACTCTGAGACACTTAATGCTTCTGGGTCTGATTTTTCAAAATAATATATCTTCCCTCAGTGTCTCTTGGTTCTTCTATCTAAGACATCAATTTGCAAATAATTTATATAAACTGCAGCTCATTTTATTAGGCTAGCCGCTAGGACATAATGAGGAAGGACTTTCAATTCCTGGGCTCCACAGATGCATACTCATTAGGCAACTGGTGTATGCTAATAATGGCCCACTAACATGGCAGTTATCATTGTTTGAAATCTGAGGACCGTAGTCTTCTCTGAGTTTATGGAAGGTGGTGTTCCACAAATAAGCTGTGATGTGATCTCATTTTAACAGTTTAAACCATGGGGAAAATCTGGAGCTAATAATGATATTCCATCTAATGTGGCACCTATATTATATATCTGATCATCAGTTTTGAAACCATCCAGTTATTGGATAACTGTAGAAGAGCCTATGATAACTGAAAGCCCAAAAGGTGCCTTTCAGAAGCTGGATAAAGCACTGCCTGGAAACTTGACTTTCCTTAGTATTTAGTTAAGGTGACCTAGACAAGAGTCCTCATAGAAGGCAAGCCAGTTTTGGCTCGCAGCAGGGCAGCTGGAGATCCCTGAGGCAAAATCAGAATTCTCCTTAAGAAGGAATTTTATATCATCTCCATCTTAATACCCTGTTATCATCGCAATCCCTGATCTCAGCCCCATACAGGAGTTGGGCATTGACTTTACTTTGGAGCACTGCCAAGGAGGCAACAATCAAGAATTCACCTTTTGAGAGATAGAACTTGAGGATAGCCCCACTCAATCTCACTGCTGAAGACTGTCTCGCCATAGGAGCCTTACAAGAAAGATTTTCTAAGAATGTTACCCCAAGGTATTTTAATCTTCGGCACTGTTCTATTGGAGTGTTGTCTAAATGCTGACAAAACTTGCAGAACTTCTTTACAAAAGTTGATCATATTCTTTACAGAAGTGGCTTCGCCTGTGCAGTGTCCTTCTAAGGCCAACTCATGTAAAAGAGTAGAATCATGTCAGCAGCATATATAAGAATAGGTACATTTCTTTGGCCAAGTGAGGTTGAGATAAACTCTAGGCTTGTCATTCTTGCCACTGTATCAGTGAGGAATAGGTTGAAAAGTATAGAGGCTAAAAGGCACCATTGTTTAATCCCTCTAAGGACTGGAATATCCTCAGTTAATGATCCAGAAATGCCTACACTTATTTTGGATGTTAGATCAATTTGAAGTTCATGTAGCAAGAATCAGAAACCTTCAGTGGCATTTAAAAGGCTGATTGGGCCTCATTACATGAAAAGTAAAGTCAAAATATAAATAATACATAACGATAACTACTCCAGATACTGCATTGTCCAGAAGACTAATCCTCATTTTTCTGATCCTCTTTTAAGTTCAAGATATTCTATTGAAGATCTTTTGATCAGTACTGTGGCCAGAAAAAGTGCCACTGAGGCTATTGTCCTATCCCTATCAGTTAAAAGGGTTTGAATAAGTGATCTTATTTCCTTTGATAATTAAAGGCCTGATTAGATAGGAAAGAATCACTTTATAATGTAGACAATTTAAGATGATATGTAATATTGTGTCTGGTGTGTTAGTGCCACATGGACATAGCCTCTCATGAAAAGGAATATGACAGATTCTGCATGTCATCACTGATAAGAGGAAGGCATTTAGTCTTGCTAATGAAAATGCTGCTCTTTGTAGGGGTATGGTGAATAAGGTCTGATAATTTGGTCATGAGCTGTACTTCACTGGGATGCTTAAAGCACGCGATGAACATACCCCTTGGTGTGTGTGGCAACAGTAACAGGAATAATACCTGTTTTTCAATCTGAAACAGCCAACTTTGAACAAAACCAACAGGGGCATGTCTATCTAAAACAGAACCTAGGGCAGGGGTAGGGAACCTGCGGCTCTCCAGATGTTCAGGAACTACAATTCCCATCAGCCTCTGTCTGCATGGCCAATTGGCCATGCTGGTAGGGGCTGATGGGAATTGTAGTTCCTGAACATCTGGAGAGCTGCAGGTTCCCTACCCCTGCCCTAGGGCAAGCTCGGTTGCCGCAACCCCCCCCCCCTACAGCTGTACCCCACCCCACCTCCAGCAGGAGGGGTACATTTGAGAGTTGGCACATGGAGATTACAAATAGGGTGAGTCCTGCTTGTTCTGCCCTCCCTCCACATGGAGCATGTGGGGCTCACTCATTCTGCTTTCCAAATGTGTGTTGGGTGTGAGGCTGGCCCCACAGCTGACTTGCACATGGAGGGGGAAGCAGCAGGGGCCATTTGAGTCTGGCTGGGGCCAGGCTTGGACCCAGCCACTGCTGGACTGAAGCCTCTAGCTTTGGAGCCTTTAGCTTTATACTGTTGGCTTCCCCCCCAAGCTTCACCTCCAGTCAGGTGAAGCTTGGGGAGGGGGCAGATTGAACAGTATCAAGCCAGAGGAATCAAGAACAGCTGGCTTCAGTCTGAGCTCTTTTGAGGCCAGATGTGGATCTAGCTCTAGGCTGCAGACTTCAGCTTTGAGCTGGGTTCAAGCCTGGCTTTAGCTGGGCTCAAACACACCCTTGCTGCTCCCATCTTCCCGTAGAGAGCCGGCTGGTTTATTCACAATCTCCATGTGGAGATTGTGAATAGGCCATGCTAGTCGGCCTTCAACTGTGCTTCAGAACAGAAAGTTCCCCACTGGGGCACAGTTGGGGATGGGTAGGGCATGGCTACAAGATGCCCCTCCCCCAATATACACTACTGAAAGATGCTTCCTGTTTACTGAGGCATGGCAGCTTTTAAATCAACAAATGCTGATGTTAGGGCCAGTAATGAATTGTAAGACAAAATGATATAAGATCAAGCATTGATTGAGTATGCTGGTTCAGTTCCTCACTCCTCCACATGAAGCTTGCTGGGTGTTAGTCACAGAACTCTCTCACCTCACCTACTTCACAAGATGGCTGTTGTGGAGGGAAAGCAGTCAAATCAAACCAAAAACCTTTAATGGCATAATAGAATACATAAAAGGCACATTATAAACATCGTAAAAGCTTGTTTACATGAAAGGGTCAACTTATGAGATCAGCTTGGTGTTATAGGCATATTGAGATCGGTCCATCGTTATTATAGATAAGATTTGAGCCATCGTAGGTGTGGTTTCATTCTTATCTGCTAACAACAGTTTCACATGTTCCTTATCCAGAAGTTCTTTCTGATCATCAAGTAATTGTCCAAGGATAAGTGTTCAGACTTATTCATGTAAAGGGTAATGAAGGATAAAATGAGAGTATCTGGTTGATTAGAATCACAAATATGCTGAAAATGGGATTTGTAGAAATCTCCCAAAAGTGACTGCAGAGGGGAAAAAGTTGAACCTAGTTAGTGAGAATGCTCTGCGATGAATTGGATTACTTAGTGTGATCAAATATTTTATGGTTGAGACAGCAAATGTTATTCTAAACGCTCCAGGCAAACATTCTTGGTTTATGAGGATATGATAAATGTCATTCATGGTCTGTTAATCTTTGATTGTTTGATATATTTTTTGTCACATAATTGCAGGTTATCCAGTGCAATGCCTATTTTAGTTATTTTGCTATAAATAGGTTTAGACCAATTTGTAAATTTTGCGTCCTTAAGTAGGAATGAAATATTATCTTCATTTGAATTAAAATGTATTTTCAGCCAGGATCGGATTGCAGATAACCATCCTTTGGACTCTTGTAATTGTTGACCTGTTTCAACACAAAGGGTCATATAGCTTACATATTTAGGGGTGCCTAAAATTTGTCTCAAAAATTTGGCTTTTACCCGTTCAATATCCTTGTAAAAGGAGTTTACCCAAATTGGGATGCCATAGAGTAATTGTGAAACAACCTTAGCCGGAAAGATCCAAATAGCAGCTGGGATACATTGGTTCCCCTTTATAAAGAATTTTTTTTTACTTCCAATGGCAATACAATTTGCTTATGTAATAGCTTTTTCCCACTGAGTTGTCTGTTTGAGATTAGTGTGAAAGTTGAGTCCTAAATATTTAAAGGATCTCACCTGTAAGTTTCGCCGAGTTTCCATGTATAAGAGAATCTTTTTGGATAATCTCATGATTTTGGATTTTTCAAAATTGATTGAAAGTATTTTTCTGACAATTTTGAAATATTGATGAAAAATGTGTAGCTTTTTGTAGATGAAATAATGATGAAAAATTTGTAGATATTGGATAAGCCCATTCCTTGTACGAGAGAGGATGGCAGTCTCATCAGCGTACAGGAGTTGGCCGATTCCCAAGCATTGGTGGATGACCATTGACTGAAGTAATTGTATGGGTCAGATCACTTAGAAACAAATTAAATAGATGAGGTGCTAATACACAGCCTCCTTTGACACCTTTCGTGATGGGGATTTTTGGAAAGCAGTCATAAACCACCTTGGGACCCCTTTCAGTAGAGAAAAGTGGAGTAAAAAATCTGGCTCTTCTAGGGGTAATCCTGGTGGAAATTGCTTAACAAAAGTGTGTTAAAATTGAAGATGTGCCCCTTTATGGATCACTAGTCATTAGAAGTTAATAAACATTTCCAGATCACCCAAATGGAATCTTGCAAGTGCCCTGGTGGCAGTTCTTGTGCATATGTCAGTTTATATGTGTAAATGTGTGATTTTCTTCAAAGCATGTTGAGACTGGCTTTTCCACACAAAAATTCATAATGTATTTTTCAGAGATTTACATGGAGTAGAATGTATACCAAATGTATTTGAGCATTGCCCTGGACTCTTAAGACGCTGTGCACATTGAGGATTTGTGTGTTCTGCATTCATTTTTGGGCGCTTTAGCTGAATAAATTGAAGCACCTTTGTTCTTAATGTATAATGTAACATAAAAATACTTTTTAAAGACAAATCTGTGAGAGATTACTTTGGACTAAAATATACTTGGATTGAACTAAAACTGTTCCTCTCTTAGCTTGTCTTAAATTTGCACTGTACACAATCAAGCCAAATTTAAGCCCTACAAATTCCACTGATTTCAGTGGGAAAGTTAAGTAGATTGGTAATAGTGAGAATTAAAACTGTTTACCTGTAGATTGTATTCAGTGTCTAATTAGGTTAAACCTGATACTGAATGTGAAAGCTGGCAGTTGTGCGGAGATAAGAGTAGGTTGAGCAAGTCTCCTGTCCTGTGGAATCACAATGTACATACGCAATGCACAGAATTACACAATGTAATATCACAATGTACAGAATAATTTTAATGCAGTTAGATGTGTCACTTGTCTTTAGTGTTCATAAAATAATTGGGATTGTAGGCTTTGTCTTGCAGGAATGCCAAATATAAAAGCAAGCTGATAATTTTCTTGAGACTAGCATATTTATGAACGTGTCTTGCACTGATTTACAGCTGATTTTATTTCTTTTCAATATCTAGGTACTCAAGGAGTTACACCTCCTAGTCCAGTGACTGGGCTGCAGACACCTTCTACTGGCCTTCTTGGTGCACGGCCTGGTTTGATACCACTCCATCGACCTCCAGGAATGCCACCACCTCACCTGCAGAGATTTCCAATGATGCCACCTCGGCATATGCCTCCCCATATGATGCACAGAGGTCCACCTCCAGGCCCAGGACGCTTTGGGATGCCTCCACCTCATGGGATGAAGGGACCTTTCCCACCACCCGGTCACTTTGTGAGGCCTGGAGGGGGCCCTGATGATAATAGAGATGGAAGGCAATTTAGGAATGATAGGCAGCCGTTCAATCCAAACAGAGACCAGGAAAGATTTGGAAGGAGATCTTTTGGAAATCGAATAGAAAATGAGCGTGAGCGCTATGGTAACCGCAATGATGATAGAGAACATGAGCGACTTGGTAATCGTGAAAGGAGAGAATGGGGAAGAAGAAGCCCTGAACGTGATAGACACAGAGACTTGGAGGAAAGAAATAGGCGTTTCAGTGGACACCGAGAGAGAGATTCTAGGGATAGGGAGTCTCACAGAGAAAAAGACGAAAATCGAGGAAAGGAGAAACCTGAGTTGACAGACAAGGTAGATGGTGTCAAAAACCATGAATCCCAGAGCGGCAAAGTGGAAAACACAGACACTGTTTCAGAACTTAAAGGGGAGTCAGAACTCACAGGTGCAAAGCCTGCTGAGTTAACATCCGAGGCTACCTCATCTCTCGAACAACCTGAAAAGTCTGCTGGTTCAGTTACAGAGACACCTCGCTAGAGACTGGATTTTTTGTCAAAAAAAAGTGACATTGGGAGTGTAGAGCTTTAGAGTTGTACAGTATGCTGTATATTTTGCTTCTGCTATATCACAACTCCATAGTTTATGGGGCTATGTAAGCAATTTAATTGCGCTCCTATTTAAAAAGTTACAAAATAACACAAAAAAATGAATAAACCATTACCCATTTTTGCTGTAACTTTTTTAAAGTTTTGACTTTAAAAAGTTTACAAGTCAGAATTAGAAGTGCTTTCTATTTTTTTTAATTTAAGTGAAGGTAACGGTGAAAGCTCCTCAAGACAAATAGGGATGTGTTTTTAATAAACTCTATTTTCGTAACAAACTTTAATGTGTGCTATTCTTCCTACACTGCACTGAAGTGGTAAAGGATTGTTCAACATCTTAAAAAGTTTGAACTGTTAATGCTGTATTGGAGTCTAAATTAGACTTTGTTTAAATTTGTTAAACATGTTTGTATAAAAGTTCACAGAAGCTAAATATTTGTAGTAGTTACATTGATTCTTAATTTCTGCATTTTAATTATCTACATGACTATATTAGATTAAAAATTAGTAGCTTTAAATGTTGTTTTAAGACAAATTTTAGTGTTTGCAGTGGAACCAACTTTTTATTTTTACTTTTGTTTTCCACAGTCCAATTGATGCTATGGTAAAATGTTGCCCTAAAAACAAATTTCTGGATAAAGTGACACCTTAGAAAACACATCAGCATATTTTTGTAATTGAATCCATCAGTGTATTTAAGGGAGGCAAGGTAAAAAAAAACCCATCAAGTTACCACTGTATTCTAACATATGTCATGGGTAGAATATTTGAAAGCAGATTTTTAATAAGTCTTCAAATACTGTCTGTTTTACCAATAATTTGACTACTTCATAACCTAGTCATACCATCTGTCCAATTACTTTTAACTGAAGAAACAAATACTGAATATATTAGCTCCTATACAGCAATTTTTAAAATGCAGGCAGTACTAACATGGCAGCAAGCATGAAGAACTGTACACTTGCTGTTTCCGTAATTAACCCCATGCATAAGGTGAGACCCTGACTCCATTTGCTGCAATGAACAGTTAAAGCTCTTACGCTTTGAAAAATAGCTTCCAAGTTTGATTTTCTGTATGTTTTCTGTTCAGGCTAGATGTGGTAAGTTCTGGTGCTGCTCCCATTTAGGGTGAAAAACAACAACACATGGATGTTTCCCTTGTTCAAAGGTGGGATTTAAGGAAGAAACCTTTTTCTTGCAACAGTAGAATAAAAAAACTTCATATACTTGTGAAATCAATTTCCCTGTGTTGAACTTTTGTTTCCAAACTATATTCGTTAGTTTTTAAAAAACTACTAAAAACTACTTTAACTGCACTTACATTCTTATGCAAAGGGTAACTGAGTATTTAGTAGGTACTGGACACAACTGAAGCCAAATAGCTATGAATAAAAGCTCAAACAAGAATAAGGTTGCCTTGAGGGGACTGTGGATGTCTCAGGTTGTTATTTCAAAGCCCTGTATGAAACGGAAAAAAAATTCATCGACTTTATGCTGGCAGTTATGTTTTGGGAGAAAATGTGTACAAGGATATTTAAATACAGCATAAAATACTGGCAAAACAATCACCAAATTATTTTGGTAAGAAATGAGTACTATCTACATTGTTCAAATGCAACATTGCTAAGTCTACAATTATTTTTGGTAAAGCTTTTCTTTCCAATCTTAGTCACATAGGTCCTCAAATATGCCTACATGCTCTTTAATTGCCAAAATGTTTGGAGACCTTTGCATGTAAAGTGACTGGTAAATTTAAGCCATACACTTAAACAGATTTAACAGTCCAATCTAGAGGGGGTGGGGGTGTGAATCGACTCCTGGATGTGGTGTGGGCCTGCTCTAGCATGTGCTTTCTCTGGGGCACTTACCCCAGTGGAAGGGAAAAAACGCCAGCAGGTGGATACTGCAGGGCTCCAAAATGCCCAAACATGGGACACTTACACACCGTAGCTGGTGCCACTGGCAATGGGCCCGGGGCTGGCATAACTCCATTCAATCCTATGGAGGGCTTTCAGGTGGCTGGGGATTTTTTAAAAAAAATTTGCTATACCCCTGCACTGCCTGAAAGCCCTCTGAAGGCAGTGCAGCTTCTGGATTGGGCTGCCTGGGTCAACTGGGCTTCAGGTAAATGGGTTCAGGTCTGCATTTAACGTTTTAAATCAATTTTAGATAACTTTGTCCCTGTAATTTTTCATAAAGTGGTTTTCTTTTGTACCACCACCCATCAGGGTCAGCTTACTATTAGTCAGCACAAACCAGTGTAAAGCATGAATGTAAATAGGAAAGTAGAATGTTGAAAGCTCATGGGTACATAAGACAGATATGAGGTCAATTGACCCTGTAAAAACTACTATCAGTTTCAGCTTTATTCACATAGCTTTAAATGGGTTTCATTGTTTTCTGTAGCGCAAGAACAGGCTTGGATTGTGAAGAAGCCTACAGCTACCTAGATGAAGTTGAATAAAGCACTTTTTGTCATTGCAATTTAGCAGAACTGTAAACTTTTGAATTTTTGAGAGCAAAGGTAGGGAGAAGGAAACATTGATTTAGAACCCAGCTTTAAGTAAGCCACAAACTTCCACTGCATGTTAATTCAGAGCTAAAATAAACTCAAGGCTTCATTTGAACTCTTGCAATGTATTTAAATTTGGTCAAAGAATGAACTATATAACAAGGTTCAAAGTAATATTACTTCAGCTTGTTATCACAATAGTGAAATTCTAACTGAATATTAGTATTGATCCATATGAAGATCAGGGACAGCAATGAAAAATCCTTCCATAAGAGTGGCTGGTCAGAACTGCTAATATAACTTCAACCACTTTCTCCGGTGAAAGTGAAATGGTTAAGTTATCCCAGAAGACTTTATCTGTGAAAAGTAATAAACTGGTGTCACACCAGTCTCTGCCTACTGGCAATTCGTCAAACTATGTTTCATTGCTACTTTAATTACAAGATATATAAAACAAACTTGTCAGTTTAAATGGAATTTAACAGAGCTATGACATTAAATGGTTATTTTTCACCCTAATTAACAGCTGAACTTAAATTTCACAGGTACATTTACATTCCATATGATGTGCTTAAAGATCTAAGCCTTAGCAAGGCCAATCACACCACAAGCTAAACGAGGACCAGCATTTCCAGTTTTCAAGCTTTCTTCATTTCCTCCTTTACCCAAGTCATCTTCTTTCTGATGAACCTAGAAATAGCAGATAAATCAGAATTATCGCTTGTTTTACAATAGCAAACAACTAAATTGAATCATTTCTTAATTCAACAATGATCTGAATATAAGCAAAAACAACTGGAGAATCTACAACCCTACACTCAAGGCAAACTTAAGTCCAGTCTCTATACATCTGGGCCAAGGCAATAACTACTACATTTCACAAGTAGTTTTGTCTGCATATATCAGGAAAATAATCACTTTGTTCAGACTGATGATTACAGTGTTTACATTCTTAGTGCTAATCTGTCACAAGCATTCTCAATGCACTCAGGTAACTGAAGATCCAATCAGATCCCTGCATTATAGGTGCTGGGTTAGCAGGAAACTTTAGCCTTTCCACTTGTGGTTAAAAGAATCAGTGCTTCCCATAAAGCTTATACTTTCAGGGTACGAGACTTATCAAAAGCAATATTCCCTATTTATACATAAGATTTAAGTACAACAAGGTAAGCTTCTGGAGCAAAGTATTCAAAACACCCTGTGAACTGCATGGTTCTTCACCTCTTATGTTGTTTACAGCAAGAACACTCAGAAAAACATCTGAGCTTCAAGTGTGTTATTTCTATTTATGCAGGATCTTAAGTTCAACTTTCTAGTTACACAAACCGGTGTACTGATTAGTGTCCGATTAGGATCTGGGACACCCAGGTTTGAGCTTCACTTTATTACAGAAGCTACCTGGGTAACTTTAGGCCAGTCACACTGTCAGCCTAACTTACCTCACAAGGTTGCTGAGAATATAAAATGGAGAAGAGTAGAAAAATATAAGCTGCCTTTGGTCCCCATAGAGGAATAATGCAGAGTATAAACAAAGAAAATGAGAAGCAACAGTTCTCCATATAACTTTACATCTGCCAATAACATGACTTGGTACTTGAGAGATTCAGCAAAGATCTTCATCAGGAACAGTCTCCTAACCAAGAACATAAATCTGACACTTTTCCCCCCACAGAACCTGTAGCGAAGCAGATGTCCAAAATAAATACTTACCACCATAGTACGCCCAATAATTGAATTTGGTCCTTCGAGAGAAATCAGATTGTCCCAAGTTTCAATTCTTGTCAATCCTGAGGATTCTACAT
This sequence comes from Sphaerodactylus townsendi, assembly GCF_021028975.2. Lineage (NCBI taxonomy): Eukaryota > Metazoa > Chordata > Lepidosauria > Squamata > Sphaerodactylidae > Sphaerodactylus > Sphaerodactylus townsendi. The sequence goes on along the minus strand of NC_059428.1, from coordinate 64,833,722 downwards.
TCACATTTCCAAGATCCCCAACATGCCTAGAATATAATTATTTTAGTTTATTTTGCTAGCAATCGCTAAATGTGGTTCTGCTCAGGTGCTATTTACCACACTCACTATTAAAAATTGAAAGCTGGTGGCTTCAGTGAACTGTTGTCAAGCATTATTTTATTCAATTTGCTATCCCACTCTTCCCACCAGGTTGGCTGAGAGTGACTAACAACCTACATAAATACAAATATAATACACATTTAAAAATTTAAATTTACTGACATAAAATTCTAAAACATATGACTAAAATCTCAATATGATAATAGTATTAGTAATAGGGGGAGGCCAAAAGTTGGTAGAGGTCATTGCTCTCACCACTTTCACCTCAACTGGTGAAACAACTCAGTCTTTACAGGTTCAGCAGAACTGCATCAAATTATCAACAGTTTAAATGTTGAGATGGTCAGGCAGTAAAGCAATTTACTAATAGTTTATTTTCTGTAACTGAACTATCAAGTCAATATGGCTAGAAAAACACCATTCTGCCCGACAGACAGGAGAAACTGTGGTAGAGGCAGAAAAGGAAAAAATTCAAATCTAAGATGCCAAAAAGGTATGGAAGCATCCCAAAAAAACCAGTAGTAATAGAAAAAATATTCATAAGACAACATGAATAATGGATTGTGACTGAAGCAGCTAAGTAAGAAATTAGCTTCCAAAAAGTCTCACAGATGGCCTTCAATGAAAAAAGGTACTGACAGGAACCAGTGTGGTGACAGGGGCAGCTGGGTGGAAATTTTGGAAATGCCAGTGTGACCTTATGAAAGTGTGACTTCAAAGAATTTACTCACCTCTCTGAATCACCTGGTCCACCATGTGTTTTGTTCTCAGGATTGAAGTGAGCACCTGCACTCATACATCCTGTAAAGAGGTTCCAAAACATCAGCATCTCTCCATACACAAACTTTTACACAAATCAGTATTGGTAGTTCTTTCCATTAAACCCTTTGTAGTAATTTAGACATTTAAACTAATAGATTTAGTCATTTAGAATGTGTGAATGAATACTCACCTATTTTCATTTACTTTTTCTAACTATTAACACTAATGATTTACTACAATGTAATAATAATTCAAACTATTATTTCATAAATGTCAACAAAAACCATAAAGGTAGCTATCAAAAAGTACTATGATAATGTTACTTGGTATTCGTCCTAAGAACTTTCCAAAAAAACATTATGTTTGTATGTCAACAGCTGCCAGAGCGTTAATAGCATCTAGCTGGATGACTGAGAGTTGCCCAAATTTAGAAACATGGGAGGATAAAGAAAGAATATGCTGCAATGTTGAAATTGACGAACTCTGTAAGCAGAAAGTCAAAAGTGGAAAGTATTTGTTCAGTATCAGGCTGAATCAATAATGTAAACATGTTAATAGTTAAAGTTATAAGTATTTGTTACATTGATATATATCAATGGGTTGTAATGAAATCATCTAAGAATAGAATGCTAGATGGGATAAAAAAGACAGAAGGCATTCTCTCTTAAAATGGTATTATAGCTACCGTAGATACTCATGTATAAGTCGAATTTTTCAGCACATTTTTAATGTTGAAAAAGCTCCCCTCGACCTATATGCGGGTCATTAATTTTTTTGTGTTTTTATTTTGCCGGCCAGCAGGGGGTGCAGTTTTTATTCTAGCGGCACCAAAATTTCAGGGTACCCTCAGACCCTCAGGGTACTCCTGATGATACCAGCCAAGTTTGGTAAAGTTTGGTTCAGGGGGTCCAAAGTTATGGACTCCCAAAGGAGGTGCCCCCATTCCCCGTTGTTTTCAATGGGAGCTAATAGTAGATGGGCCTAGCCTTTTGAGGGTCCATAACTTTGGACCCTCTGAACCAAACTTCACCAAACCTGACTGCATAAGCATTTTATTGTCATTGTGCACGCACAACGAAATTTACAGCAGCATTCCTCGATGCACACAATTTCAGACTCATACAATTTCAGACTCATGCAATTTCAGACTCATACATCATCATCCTCCACCCATCCCTACATAGCCCCAAATACATCAATATGAAGCAGCGGAGTTTAGCATAGCCACAGCTCTAGAGTAGAAAGAGAGTCTCTCAAGAGAGTCTCTTTATGATACCAGCCAGGTTTGGTGAAGTTTGGGTCAGGGGATCCAAAGTTATTGACACCCAAAGTGGGTGCCCCATCCCCCATTGTTTACAATGGAAGCTAATAGATTTTCTATCTATCTATCTATCTATCTATCTATCTATCTATCTATCTATCTATCTATCTATCTATCTATCTATCTATCTATCTATCTATCTATCTATCTATCTATCTATCTATCTATCTATCTATCGCTAACAGTGTTTTTGTTGATGACAGTATACCTCAGTAACTGCTGGGCCAATTCATCTGAAAATTCCCAGCCACTATAGTCAGCCAGGCAAGAGTGTTTTAAGATGTTCATATACCTGAAATTTCACACCTGGCCCAGGTAAAACGCCTTTTTCCTGGCGCGCCCTGGTGAAGGACATGCAGCTGCCAGTGTGTAACTGTCACCCTTAGAATGTTCGTGCTGCTTAGAATGTTCACTCAGACGGCCAGATATGAGCAGTGGAAAAAGTACATAGGCAGTAACTCGAGTGGAAGTGAAACACATACACACACATACACACGAGGGAAAGGGAAGGAAGAGAGAGGGAGGGGTGGCATGCAAGGGAAGAGAGGGAGGGAGAGGAAAGGGACAGAGGGGGAGGCATGCAAGGGAAGAGAAGTGAGAGAGGGGAGAGAGTGAGGGGTGGCATGCAAGGGAGGGGAGGCAGGGGGCCCAACATCTTGATATGACCCACCCACCCTAGCAGAGGGAAAGGGAAGGGAGGGAGGGGGAGGGGTAGCATGCAAGAGAAGAGAAGTGAGAGAGGGAGGAGAGGGAGGGGTGACATGCAAGGGATGGGAGAGAGGGGCCAGGCACCCTAGATTCCCTGAATACTGCGGTTACAGTTAAAAACAGGCACGCATTACTCAGGAGTAAGCTCGGTACAGCAACTGTGACATACTTTGAATGGCTGCATCGTGCCCCTCAGAGGGTTTCCTCAGAAGCGACACCCATTGCCACCAACCAAACTTACTCCCAGGTAAAGGATCATGACCAGCCAACCTAGATGTGTGGGAGGGGTGCCTTTCCATCCCCCCCCCCCCCGGGAATGCGGGCACACACATCAATGACATCGCACAGTATCAGGCTGCGTGTTTGCATGAGCACATACTGCTGGCCTCTGCAATTGATTTGCTACTACTGTTCCTTTTCCATTTCACCACAATAAGCCACAGCAACACGCTAGTTTCTGATAATATCCCTCTTAAAATCGAAGTTGGGTTACATTTGGACATGTATGATGATGAGGAATCCAGTTTTGAAGGATTTTAACTCTTGTGTTTTATCTTGGTTGCTGATTGAGCTAAGGTTTTTGTACTTATTGTTGATACTGTATTGTTCTTGTTGACCCTGTTTTCCACTTACAGAGCTAGTTTACTGTTTTTCTTTGAAATAAATATTCAAAGCCATTTAACCTACTGATGCCTCAAATAATGTAATTTTATTGGTATCTATTTTTATTTTTGAAATTTACCAGTAGCTGCTGCATTTCCCACCCTCGACTTATACTCGAGTCAATAAGTTTTCCCAGTTGTTTGTGGTAAAAATAGTGCTTCGACGTATATGCGGGTTGACTTATACACGAGTATATATGGGTGTGTGTCAATTCATTAGAATACTAAGTTCCATTTGGTTGTTGTGTTTAAGTTTAATGGTTAAAAAAAATTAAAGCATGATTAAGTTGTTACCATTTGTGTTGTCTCCAAATTCGTGGACATGAAATCCATGCTTTCCTGGAGTCAAGCCCTGAATACTTCCTGATATATATACTGGTCCATTACCCTGAAACAGAGACCAAACCCAGGTATTTGTCAGAAAGCATTTCTAGCTCCAACACAACTAGAATTATTTTATGTGTGCACAGTAGTTTGATCTGCTCAACATTTAGCTAAACAAGAGAGACCTACCACTCTGATTAGAAAACCAATTCTTCGTAAAGTGCTGTTCTATACTAATTTTTAACTGCCTTCTCAACACAAGCAGGAAAACCTTGCTTTCTTTTTCAACAACTGGGTTCCAGTAACATACTGTACAGAGGTATAATTGTTTAACACAAATACTGGCTTAATCACACGTCTGTTCCAGTAAGTCACCAGTGATGAGCCAAACAGCAACTGGAAACTCTTATACATCACACCTGCTTTGTCACATGCTCGTTCAGAGGCGTACCTGGGCCGAATTGTGCCAGGTGCAGACTCTGCGTTTTCCGCCCCCCCCATGGGCCCCGCTCCTGCCCCGCCCCCACCACTTCTCTTAGTTTCAGGCTGAAAAGTGGCCTGTTCAGTTCAGGTTGAAAAAGGCCTGGGTGGGAACTACACTACCCAGGAGCCTTTGGGGCTTGCAAGGTCTCCTGGGTAGTGTAGTTCCCACAAAGGCTTATTTTAGCCTGAACAGGCTGCTTTTCAGCCTGAAACTAAACCTGAAACTAAGATTAAGTGGGGGAGGTGCGAAGGGGGGGGAAGGGGGCAATCCCAGTGCAAAGCACCCTCCCCCAGCCCCCTTGTAGCTTCACCTGTGCTCTTTCACTAGTTATTCTGGTGACCTCTACATGGTATCCAATGTTTAATATGGATTGCAGAACTTCCAGAATACACTTTTCATTGCTTCCTCCCCACAGTTCAAACCGAAGGGTTTCTGGATGGTGCATTTATTTATAATGTTAAAACTAAAAGAATGCTGTAAAGAGCTCCACAAGAACCTCTACAAATAAAATAAATGGACAACAAAAACCATAAGATGCTAAAATCAAGGAAGAGCAAACTAATGCATGAACCAAAAAATTCTTAATTTCATGCAAATGTTAATTATACTAGCACTGACTAGCTAGGGAAAAATGTTGGTTGTAGTGAGTGGTTCAAGGAAAACATGCAGCAACAAAAAGGCAAAATCCCTGGTAGAAATACAAAACAGGCTATTGTATTCTAGAAAATATATTTATTTTGAATACTGGCTGCAATGCTGGTCATTCATCTTAACATTTCAGAAAGGAAGCAATGACAAGGAAAAGAAACTGCTCAATGAAGTGGAAGTATCTTTCCTAACATGAAAAGGTGGCTTGCACCTTTAAAAGTTATATTATATGCCAGCGATGGTGAACCTTTTCAAGACCGAGTGCCCAAATTGCAACCTAAAACCCACTTATTTATTGCAAAGTCCAACTTAACCTGAATACTGAGGTTTTAGTTTAAAAAAACAGTTGGCTCTGAGGTGTGCGTTACTCGGGAGTAAGCTTGATGAAGCAACCGTGCAACGTTTCGAATGGGTGAATCACGACCCTGGGAGGGTTTACTCAGAAGCAAGCCCCATTGCCAGCAGCCGAGCTTACTCCTAGGTAAAGGATCGTGCCCAGGCAAGCCTAGATATGTGTGTGTGTTTCGGGGGTGATTTTCCGCCCCTCCACATGACGGACTCTATGCAAGCGTGCCCACAGAAAGGGCTCCGAGTGCCGCCTCTGGCACCCGTGCCATAGGTTCGCCACCACTATATGCAATGTGGAGCGTGACCATTTCTCATTTTAGAACTCAGAATTACATTATAGAATTGAAGGACACAGAAGAAACTTTACACAGAATGTACACTTAACTTAGAAAACTTGCTGCTACAAAATATAGCAAAGACCATTGGCTCAGATTACTTTAATGGGGAATTAAAAACATTCACAGAAAGCAGTTCTACTCACAAATATTAGCTTTGACAACTTAAACAGAACCTCTACAGTTGCAGGCAGTATCTCTCTGAACACTGCTCAGTGGAAACCAACAGTGAAGACTGGGTATAGGCTTCATGACCAGCTTATAAGGATAGTAACCGGGACTATAACCAAATAGATGCACTCGGCATTCCACTCTAATAAAATGTTTCTTATATTGACATAGCTCAATAAAGGTACTATAAAATCATCCTTTTGTCCAGCAAACTTGCTGCTACATATGTCAGACAGAAACAGTGTTATTTTCCAAAGTTTACAGTGAGTTTCATGATTTAAGCAAGGATTTTAACAAGTCCTTCTTATTCCCAAAGCTACATAGAAGAGTAGTGCGTGTTGCTCAAATTTACTGTATCAAGCAAAGAAACCTGGCCAATATGCCAAGGACAAGCACAGTTTCTTTAATTTAACATACTCCAGCAAAGAAACAAGCACACTAAATAGCCAGCCTCCTTAAGCTTGTACTTGCACCTTTACTTCTTAGACAGTGACTGTGCTTCATTAGGAACACATGTACTTATATATTCTCAGTTGGCCAAAGAGGCTGCATTTAAGTATTGTACTGCATTGTTAGAACCATGGGGCATAATCCTACTGCAAAAGATAGCCACATATCGAGTCATAACTCAAGCAGCAACCAAAGAGTTTCCAGACCAGGAGCAAGAAACCTCCAGCATATGTGCCAACATCAGTATACTGCACCATTTTGCTTGGTGCTCAGGTCCACGTAGCTGCTCAAGCAGCAGCACAGAAGGAGAAAACAGTATGTATGGCTTATGTCCATCACCACCTCCCAAACTTTCACAGCCACCTGTTGAGGTCCTAGCAGATTTGAGGTGCTAGCAGTTCCACTGAGGGCTGCCACACTCCAAGCACGTCTGGCCCAGTAGAACCATTATCCAAAAGGCTGCTTACCTTTGTTCTACACATTTGGAACTGCAGTCTTACAAATTATCATAGAATAACTGAGCCTAACCTCAAACATCATTTCAACTATTTTCATGACCTGTAGAATCCTACCGAATCACAAAACAAGTTCACAAATTGTGGTACATAAGAATTGAGCTATTTTACCCAATATGTAAGCAAGGCTGTACTGATTATAAATTGTATGCGTGTAAGCCAAACTGTTCAAATGTTACTGAAGAAGTCACTACCATGTTTATTTTGTAGAATATTAATTTGTAGAAGAGTGGACAGTACAAATAACAGTATCCAAAAGACCACATAATCCATCAGTCATAGGGAATATATTACTCCAGTCTTGGCCTATTATACTGCCTCCCAAACTGTCTCCTGGCACAATTCACGGGACTAACAGTGACCTGTAATGTCTTTTTATTAATAATTTTAATTGATTTTCACAGTACATTTGACAGGATAGAATTAGAAAAATACCAGAGAATAGATGAGAGTTACACAGAGAAGACATCTACCCAAAACTATATTGGTTAAACATTGCATAATGGATCCGTTGGCCTCTAAAGTCTTGATCTATTTAAAGGAGGAAGCCTATGAGTTGTGCTCAGAATTAACACAATGTTGTGTGAGTATCTATTTAAATGCAGATATTCCTGCTCTCCCAGCAAAAGAAAAAAAATATCCATGCCAATATGCAAACAATGCTTTTGAGATAAGTGCTTGTTATGTGCTATTTGATTTTGCTGGCAGCTCAAATCTGCTATCCGATTTTGTTGCCAAGTGAACAACTATATTTAATAGTCATTACATGCATTTCCTATTCACCTTCCAACATGCACAACATATTCATACAGTGCTAATCGCACGGCCTCCTAAAATCTGTTTGCCCAACGGATTACGGCTCAAAAGGCACTCTACTCTCCCCTAGTTCTCCTACTTAAATTGTTCTCCAGCAACTATGACTCAGCAATTCCCTTTCTTAGGGGTGGGGAAGAACAACGCACACAGCACAACTCTCCCCTTTGAGCTACGATGAAACAAACACGCAAAGAACCTTGAGACTCTGCTTATGGATACACAGCCCCATGGGCAGACGAAAGTAAAGAGTCAGCTCAAAACAGTCAATTGTTACCACTGCAGATCGCTGTTGGGGAAGTTTCACTTTACAAAAAAAATTCGTTCAAACAAAAGGGACGAAATTGTAAATATGGTTCCTTGTACTGGAAACCCCTGCTGTACGATTCGGAGAAAAAAGGTTTCCATTGGCGGACACCCCCACCCCAGTAGCCTTTGAACACTTTCTCCCGGTTGATCTGCGTTGGTTGCACGATAAAATTCGTTAACATAGAACACCTGCTTCGTAAACCCAGCTTAAAAGTGTAACTAGTCAAAAGCCTCCACGCTGGACTTTGCCCCGGCTCAGTATCTCACTTAAAGTGTGCGGTAATTCATGCAAAGCCAGCGATGTTTTTTGCACGCCGGAGACCCAGGCCTCGGGAGTGCAAACATGTATGTAGCGCACAGGTTGTATTTTTGCTATTTGCACGCCCGGTTCCCACGTGGAGGCTTTTAGCGTAGCCAGCCTCATGTTTCCACTGAACCCACTTGACACACCCACTCCCCTACCCCCCACCTAGCTTGAGTCCAGGACAGCAGCCCCGCGCCCTCCAAAAGGCCAAGTCGTACCCGCGAACTCAGGATTGCCCCTGCAGCCGGTTCATGGCAAGCCAGTACTTTGCTGCCCAACGGACGGTCACTTTCACTTGCAGCTCAAAAACGGTGCACCTGTATTGCACCTCCTGCAGATTCCTACCCTCCCCATATTCCCAGGAAAACCTGAGCAGAGAGGAGGGCTGCTTTCGGCTGCAGCCCCCCGGTGCACGCAGTGGAAACAACCCGAGAACACCCAAGAAACCGAGCTGCGCTCCCCTCGGACAAATGCTGCGGAGGGGCCCAGGCCTTGCCTGCTGCTCAAAGTAAAGGACGCCGCTGACGTTGTCCTTGGTGACGTTGGTGTCCGTGGCCAGGACACACACAGCCTTCTTCGTCGCCATGTTAGCCGTCTTCGTCGCCATGTTTCCCCGGTCAGCTTCTCGCCCGCACCAATCCGGCTGCCCCAGCGCCTGCGCCACGCGGCCCGGCCCCTCAGCGGCTTCTTATAGCCTCCGGTCGCCGCTTCCTTCCAATCACAACGCCGGGGTGTTTCCATCCCCGCCTTCAAAGGGTTATGCAACCGATCGATCTGCAGTTTTTATCCAACCAGGAAGGAGCCTTTCCCGCCCCCTTTCTGATCTGGGTGAGTGCTTCGAAGTTGTCTGGCCCTAAGAAGCTTTCTAGTTTCGGCCGCCAGTGGTCAAAATTGGAAGCGGACCTGTTCGGTCTTTCGCTACTGAAGAAAGCGGGCCGCTCTCGACAAGTGATTTAAGAATCACGGCCTCAGTAAACAAACGGGGAAAGGCCGTTCCCTTTTTGCCTCGGGTATCCGTGGTCGATGATCTCTCGGCTTCGAAGTCAGCGTCCTGTTTCCTAATCGTGGCTGAAGTGGGTGACAGGTCGACGTCTGTCTGCTTGTTGCCCCATTTTCGCGGAATTTTGCTTCAGGCATTGCAGTTGGAGTAAGGTGTGTGAATGACCTGAGGCGACTGTTCTTCGGTAACTTGTTCCCTTCAAAGCAAACTCCCTTCCCGTCTTCCTTTATGTGAAAAGAATGACTACAGTCTTTTGTTAATTACTATTTGTTTTCGAATAAAGTTTTGAAAACTCATGCAGCCTCAAAATTACGTTGTGACCTCCATCAGTATTTCATTTCCATATACATTTCAGACACCACCATAAGTTTTACGATTCTACTTTAATATTTTCAAAATTTTCCTTTGAACAAAAGGTTTCTCCAGATGCTAGGTTTTCCTCCAGTAAGTCCGTATGTGGTGTTACCTGACAATTGTATTTCACTGTATATGTCTGTCTGCAACTGGTTGATATTTCTCAGTTCTGATAGAATATTTATCTAATCCCCTGCATGCAGACAGCATGTGTATTATTATTAGGCATTTTGTAACTTGCGATGCAAGCCTCTGCGCCAGTGATTTGACTGGAGCTTCCAAGCAAGAATGGAGTTGGACTCTCTTGCATCCAAATTCACAATGATTGTTCTGTTGGTATTGTGATCATTGAATAAATAATTCATGAAACATACACTTTTGGAGATGCTCCATATTAAATGAAGCAGTCTCTGCAGATTGAGGATCTGAACAATTCTGACACATGTATTTAACATCCATTTATGAACTGGATTTATTAGTAGTATGCAGCCACATGCAGTGAGCTGAGGGAGAATCAGCTATACCAAGGACTGGCATCAACATTGTAAATGATGTTATCTTATTCTTTTAGGTATAGATGAATTCATGTGATTGTCTTATTATGCTGAAGATAGAGAATGAAATGGACCCACCACTGTTCATATGGCAGTGCAGCAATATGATTGCCTGAACACATACTGGTACTTAATTTGTAATTCAATCCCTGTTTACTGATGGGCTGCTCAATGCACTTCCAGAAATGCAACTGTTTACCATATAGTGAATTCTGTATTAATTTGCTGAACATTTGCCATGATCCATGGGCCTAGAGAACATGGGTTGATTATTATTAATTTTTATTTATTTTATTATTTATTTGTTCAACTTATATACCGCCTGCCCCATCTCCTATTAGCTCCCATTGGAAACAATGGGGATGGAGGCACCCCCTTTGGGAGTCCATAATTTTGGACCCCCTGAACCAAAACTCACCTAACTTGAGTGGTATCATCAGGAGAATCTCCTGAAAACTCCCTGAAATTTTGGTGTTGGTAGCCTAAAAATTGTGCCCCCTGCAGGCCAAAAACTGAAAAACCCTAAAAAATACAAAAAATAAATCTGAAATTTTTGCTGCCCCCCAGGCGTGCGCCCGGTGCAACGCGCACCCCCAGGTCCCCTTGTAGATCCGCCTCTGCCTGCCCATTACCTTCACTCCCTCAGTTCTTCCATCAGCCTGATCTGTCAAATAACTTGCCTTTATCTCTTGTAGTCTCTTATTGCTGAAATTGCCTTCCAAATACCAGTGTGTTGCCACCTCTCTCAAATACTTTTTCATTAAGATTTTGGAACAGCCCCTTATTCATTCTGAAATTAAATATAAGCATCAATAATTGAAATGAGCATATATTCTTCTCCTGTTTATCTTCCCACCCTCTCTGTTGTCTCCCCTATGTCAAAGTTCAGATTGAAATTCATCTTCTAGCTATATGATGATATTTAAATGTAATCAGTAATAATCAAGGAATAAAATGTCAAACTGCATTTCCAGAATGGATAGTTACAAATCAATCCTTTTGCTTGTGTGTGTGTGGAAACTGATGCTAAGTCATGACTGGCTTATGGAATCCTAATACATTTTCCAAGGCAAGAGACTAGCAGAGGAGGTTTGCAATTGCGTTCCTCTGCACAGTGACCCTGGTATTCCTTGGTGGTCTCCCATTCAGCTATTAGCCAGGACTGACCCTGCTTGCTTCTGAGATCTGATGAGATCAAGCTAACATGGGCCACACAAGTCATGTCCCTTTAGTTTATACTTTATACCAACCATAGGCCGATTTTTCACTGTCAAAATGCCCCATGATAGATTCAAGAGCGTGCCTACCGCTGTGCTTTTGACCCTGCCGTTGACTCTGCACTGCACCCTGGTTCTTTGTAGGATTTGTGGCAGGGCCGGCATGTTATGCCCCAAATGTTTCTTCACGAGCCCGATCTTGCAAGCTTTTCCACAATGTATTCCATGCATGTGCAGACAACCTCTGTTTCATGTGTTCTGATTAGCTGAATCTCCCCCTGTTCCCCTCACTCACATTCACTATTCTAGTTTTAAATGAACACAAAACAGGTGCTGAGGATTGGCGCCCTTGCCCCCGTCTAAAATCCTTGCATGTGTGATGGAATCGCCATCTTACACCTCCCTCTGTCTAAAATCTAAATCTAAAATCCTTGTGTGTGCGAGAAAACCACTGCCCTCCTGTTTGCAGCACCTGCTCACACCACTTTTTAAAAACCAAGGTTTCTCCCTCCGTTTTTTCCCCCTCTGCAAGGGGGTAGGTGCCGATTCTCAGTGCCTGTCCATTTGTGGGGCTGGCCAGAGTGGCAAGGAGAAAAAAATGCCCCTGGTTCTGCTACCGAGAAGTTTTGCACGGCAGTGGAAGCCACCAGAGCAACAAAGGGGCATTTCAAAAGAACCTCAATCTTTGCGGTTCTGGAAATTTGTGGAGTAAAGCCAATGCTGCGGGGTGGCACCGGGGCAAAAACGTGGCAAACATGCTGCAGCACCAGGGGCAGTGCAGAACTCCCAACTGCATTGGGGCATTCCCCGTGCCAACAGAGAAGCAATTTCATTGTGCAAAATGGGCCATAAATTGCATAGCTTTTCAGAATGAAACCTGAAATGACCATGACAAAGACACAATCTAGCCCTTGTTTGTATCTCAGCATGGGTTCATAGTAAATGAAAAATAAGATAAAAATATGACTAATTATGAAAGGAAGCTCATGTGTTGTGATGAAATTACTTTTTCTCGATAGCTTGCCTAAAGCTCTTAGGAAGTCATGGCCACAGTATGTTATTTTCTATTTGAATTGTGGAAAATGTCATGAGATGAACAGAGATGAATAAACTATTATAAACTTCCTTCAAATACATCTGCATGATAACATTAGCATGAAATAGGTAATTCATTCCAGTGGAAACAAATATATTTTTGTCATGTTGGAGCAAGCTTGTTTTCTGCTGCTCCAGAGACTGGACGAAGTAATGGATTCAAGGTACAGAAAAAGAGATTCCACCTAAACGTTAGGAAGATCTTCCTGGCAGGAAGTGGTGTTTGACAGTGGAACACACTGCCTCAGAGGATTTTTTTTTAACAGAGACTGGGTGGCCATCTGTTGGGAATGCTTTGATTGTGTATTCTTGCATGGCAGGGGGTTGGACTTGATAGTCCCTGTAGTCGCTTCCAATTCTAAATCCATTCAAGTGAATCATAGAAGGGTGTAGCTCTGCTTAGGTTTACCTCATTAGAAAGCGATACTAAACTTTCACACCACTCAGTATCCTACTCAAGTATAGGGTTTACTCCCAGGAAAGTGTTCTTAGGAGGGCACTGCCAATTACCTCCTGGATTATATTTGATATTTCCATTGCTCTGCTTCAGTTTCCCTGAGAAAGTAAGACGCGATTATCTGCATGAAAAAATTAACATTTGAAATTATGCCAGATTTCTTTTAGGTGTCCAGGTACAAAATTCATATGCATCGCTTCAGTTGTGAATGATGTTTTACATTTGCTTTTCTCTGCAAACTGTATGGCAGTGACAGCTGGGGAAAGATAAGGCCCATAGCTTCCTGGATTTTGCACATGGGTTTATCACAACTGACGTGATGCTAGAATTACCTTGGGGAAATATTTGTTTATGTCACTTATAGTCCACCTTTGTCACAGATACTCTTGTTGGTTTACTGCATTAAATGTCAGAATTTTTTTGAAATGGTGGCACTTCTAGCACACTTCTAATTTTAAAATCTGATTATATCAAATACTGAGAACAATGATGTGAAATTAATATCCCTGATATGTCATATCAGTTTTGGATTATAAAGTATTTTCATTATTTCCCTTTAAAGAAGAGGGCTCCAACATTTTTGAGTCTGCAGGCACTTATGGAATTCTGTCATAGTATGGTGTGTGCAGCCCCAAAGGCCTGCCACAAAATGGTTGCAGGAAATGGAGTCAGCCACAAATGGCAGCCACAGGTTACCTTCAGTCGCCCAGTGAAGAAACTGGTTTTGTGGCGGCAGCTGCTGCTAAAGCAATATCTTTAAAAACTTGGCTAATCAAATCTCCAATGGCCAATCAGAAGCCTTGTTGAGCAGAAGCCCCACCTCTCCTCAACCACTTTCTAAAAACACTTAGTATTCCTCTCTGCTCTCTCAGCAGTGTACAGCCATGCCCCAAAGCTGGGTACATCTCGTGTATCAATTCTGCTCTATGCAGATGATGCTGTCCTTCTTTCTCGATCCAGAGTTGGCCTTAGACGGTTAATGAAGTGCTGTATGGATTACTGTGAATCCAACAGACTGACAATTAATTATGAAAAAAACAAGGTTTGGGTCTTCTCTAGGCGCTTTAAGAAGCTCTCATGGGCAATGAATAGCATCCAAATTGAACAGGTTAAGTGCTGTAAGTACCTTGGCCTTTCATTCCCCTATAACCTTTCATGGGCAACCCATAGGAAGGCCGCTCTCCTTGCTATATCTAACAGTATGTCAGCATTACTATGTTTCTTCTACAGCTGTGGCCATTCTTTTATTCTTCCTGCCCTCAAATTTTTCAATGCCAAAGTCGCCTCGAGATTGCTTTACAGAGTCCCAATTTGGATTCAAGCTATTAACCACTTCTTGAATTCCCTTCAATCCAAATTTTTTCATAAGACAACTGGACTCCCAAATTGCGTGCCCTATGCAGCCCTTTGTCTGGAGTTAGGTCAAAACTCCTTGGAATCAGCCACTTGGCTGAGGGCTTTTAGATTCTGGCTGCGAATACATTTTCCCTCAGACTGTAATTCCCTGGTCCACCGTCTGCTCTCTGACACCCATCCCAATCCCTGGTTTTCCATAATCGAAGAAAAAATGGCTTCTATTGGACTGTCAGTGGATTCACTTTGCCCTTTGTCCTATTCAGAAGCCTATAGAAAATTAAAAGGTCAACTATTGGATAGAGAGTTCTCTACCCTAATCACCGCAACCAAGAAAACATGCTCCCCCCCTGTATTTTTCTCTCCCATTTGAACAGGGCCACTTGGCACACTACCTGTATTGTTTAATAAACCCTGCTCAAAGGAGAGCCATAATGCTTGCCAGGTTTAATGTTATGCCTTCTGCCTTGTTACATGGCAGATTTAACAAGCAAGAAAAGGCTAAAAGATTGTGCTCGTGTAATGATGGCTCAGTTGAATCTCTGGCCCACCAATTATTACACTGTTTCAGATTCAAGGAAATCAGATCCAAGTATGTGAATCTTCTTTACATTTACCCGATCTCCCCGATTTATTTAGATTACACTACTTGCTGGACAATCCTGATCCTTCTCTCTGTATGATAGTGGCAGACTTTCTCCTGGAAATTACTAAATGCCAATAGATTCCTCCCCCAGCTTCATGAATCTAAGTGGTGGCGGGCAGTGGAAACTAAAATACTTTCCCTGGGATTTTCCTGGGAAGCCTTGCAAATGCTGCCTGCTTCTGAAATCTTGTCTCAATCAAAAAGGCGACTGCTAGATCAAGAGTTTCAAGTTCTGCAGGACAAGGCGAGAAGCAATTGCTCCCCCCTCTTTTTTAATATCAAATTTAAAATCAATCACATGGCAGATTATTTGAGTTTACTTCAGCATAGATGGATAATCACTAGGGCTCGATGTAACTTTTTCCCTTGCTCTATGCTACAAGGAAGGTTCCGAATAATCGACCTGCAAGAGCGGAAATGTCCTCATTGTACCACAGCGATTCAAACCATGGAACATATATTGCTCGACTGCCCCAAATATGAGGGATCTAGGACCAGACTTTTTGCTCTTTGTCCTGTAATCTTTAATGAATACTCTACTGTGGGGAAGATTATGTTTCTACTAAACAATTCCGCCTCCGAGATTTTAACTTTTGTAGCTAGGTTCCTTATAGAAACTTTGAAATGATTACCTGCGATGGTTCTCATGTATGGGATACTTGTTTGGACAATGTTGGCTGTTATATGGATTCTATGCCTAATAAAGGTTTATATATATACTTGCCAGTAGATTTCCCTCCACTTAACATTTATTTCCTGTACTGTATATGTTTTTTTAATCAGTTTTTTTTACTATTGTTGTACTGTTGTTTATGCCAATAAAGGCTTGCTTGCTTGCTTGCTTGCTTGCTAAAAACACTTAGTGAGCACCAGGAAAAGTGTTGTAGAGTGCCATGATGCCCACAGTTGCCACACTTGAGACCCTGGCTTTGTAATGTTACCAGTTCGTTTCTTTTAGACATTATTTTAGTGAGGAGATCTTGACAATAGTAGGAGAAAGCAATGCAATGAAAAAAACCCTCTGTGTGATCTGAATGTTCTGCTTGGAAGCAAATTCCACTTAAATAATCTCTTCTGTAGTGAGAAGGAGATGCTGATTCTCCCCTGGGCAGAATTTAACCATTTCAAATAATTTATTTCCCTGGAGCTGTTCAAGGAGAGGTCAGAAGCTAGATATGATACCAGAGATCCTGTTGAGGCCTGTTCAAATTTTGTTGAGAAATCTTGCCTAACCTGTGGACTGCCAGTGCAGTATTGCCATGCATCAGTTTCCTGACTACTTGCCAAGTGAAGAGATTATGATAGTGTGTTCTATGATCCTTGGTAGTTGCTTCAGCTTTGGATGTTTACTGTAATGCACTCCCTCCAGGCTCCCATTCAAGGGATTTCTTCCTACCTCCGTTTTTGAAACTACTACACAATCTACTTGGTTCAACTTTTTGATAAACAGGCAGGGATGTAGGTATAGATTTTTATGGGGGGTTCAGGGGGTGGGGTTACACCCCCAAGCCACGACCCTGGCCTCAATGCTTATAAAAGCAGCTCTCCAAGGCCAGGGACGTCAGACTCCCCTGCCCCACCTGCCCCTCCCTTTCCCCCACTGGCTGGGCTTCCAGCTGGCAGCCAGCAGTCCCTTCTGCCCTCCCCTCTGAGCAGAGGCGTAGCTAGGGAAAATGGAGCCCAGTACAGAATCTGAGCTTTGTGGGTGCCCCACAATGAGCAGCCGCTGTGATGCTGGAATCCATCCCCAAACAGCATCACTTTCAATGGTGTTTAAACTAAGGAGCCCAAATTCTCCTTTTAAATCCACCTTAAAGGGAGAATCTGAGGTCCCCAGTTTAAACATTGGAAGTGATGCTGTTTTGAAACGGCATCACTTTCAATGTTTAAACTGGGGACCTCAGATTCTCCCTGTAAATCCATGCCAAAGGGGGTGGATTTAAAAGGAGAATCTGGTGAAATTTGTGGGGTGCCTGCTGTCAGGGGTGCAATTGTTAAGCTAGCAGCACCAAACTTTCAGAGTATCTTTAGGAGACTCTCCTGATGATACCACCCAGGTTTGGTGAAGTTTAGTTCAGGGGGGACAAAGTTATGGACCCTCAAATGTGTAGCCCCCATCTCCTATTAGCTCCCATTGGAAACAATGGGGGTGGGGCATTCCCTTTGGGAGCCCATAGCTTTGAACCCCCTAGACCCGTGGTGGCGAACCTTTGGCACTCCAGATGTTGTGGACTACAATTCCCATCAGCCTCTGCCAGCATGACCAATTGGCCATGCTGACAGGGGCTGATGGGAATTGTAGTCCATAACATCTGGAGTGCCAAAGGTTCGCCACCACTGCCCTAGACCAAACTTCACCAAACCTGGGTAGTATCTTCTGATGATACCACCCAGGTATGGTGAAGTCTGGTTCAGGGGGTCCAAAGTTATGGACCCTCAAATGTGTAGCCCCTATCTCCTATTAGCTCCCATTGGAAACAATGGGGGATGGGGGCACCCCCTTTGAGAGTCCATAGCTTTCGACCCCCCTAGACCAAACTCCACCATACCTGGGTGGTATCAGTAGGATAGTCCCTTGAAGATACCCTGAAATTTTGGTGTTTCTAGACTAGAAAATGTGCCTCCTGCAGGCCAAAAGCGGAAATAACACAGGGGAAAAAAGCAAATACAAAAAAAGCACAATGTACCTTCAGAGCCGGGAGCTTATCATGTATATTAAGTGGGATTGAACTTCCTTGAGGGGGAAAAAACCCTTACCTATGTCCTTGTTAGGAATGTAATAAGTTGCATAGATAAAATGGAAAAGGTGCAGGTCAAATTGTTGATGAAGCATGAAAGTATGATGGTGTTTATAAGAATTTGTGATAACAGTTTTATTATAGTGTGGCTGTCCCTAGTCCCCTCTGATATTTGACTTTTTGCCTTTTTTCATTCACTTCATTTGGTATAAAATTATTGGTATTTACGCAGCAGTTCTATGCACATCTAATTGAATGTGTTCCATCATGGGATTTGCTTCTGAAATAAACATGAACTAGCTTGGGTTGCTTTTATGAAACTAAACGGTGTACAAGACTTAATTTCAGTCTGCATGCCTCATCACTTTTACTGACTAGTCTAATCAAAGTCAAACATGAGTATTTAAAAGGTACCACGGCAGGTTTTAAGACAAAGGAAAGGGATCTTAGGAAATCCCAGCAGAGGGCACTCTCTGCCTCTCTTGTGCCAGATCTTGTTTTAAACCTTAGTATGCAAGTATTTCCTGATTAAATGCCTTTCACTTACTGTTGTATGAATGTATCGTCATGCTGCAGAACTGTATCAGCAAGGCAAATGGGTCCAATGAACAGCAAATTACAAAACATTAAATCTGAAGGTTTAGGCCTGAATAGTTACAATTTGCATATATTTGTCCTCATTACTTTTTTCCCAGTCTGTGATTCTAATCACATTTATGTGAGAGTAAATACTGACACAAAACATTATAGGCCCCAGGGGCAGGCTCCTGGAACTGCTTCTGCGTGGCAGGAAATTTCATCTGGCATGTATTTGAAAGTATCATATCCCACATGAATGGTGCAGATTGCCTGGAAAATCTCTATGATGCTAATTTCTAAGTCCCGTTCTGCACTGGCCAGTGAAGCAGCTGCACACAGGCACACATGGTGCTAGTGGAGCCCCAGGACCGTTTGCACGCTCCCAAGCAGGTGTCCCCAAAGCAGCCTTGGTCTGTGGAGGCACCTTCACATGGAGGCACCTCAGTTTTGTTTTTCAACTTCCCTTCTCTTCCCTGCACAGCTCCACAGGGATGAGGGATGCCCCAGTAGCCATAGCAACACCTCAGGAGTCAGAGGCCAGGAGGCGTGTCCCCTTGTCCCTGTGGAGCTGCGTGGGGAGGGAAGGTAAGTTGAAAAACAAAATGTTCTCACAGCACCAGCTGCAAAACGATGTTTGTGAAAAAAAATCGCTCATTGAACAAGTTTTACAAACATAGTTTCCCCACAGATGGGGGGGGGGGGGAATACACAGTGCTGCCTTGTTGCAGAGGCGGCAGCCATGCAAACTGCTGCCCAAGAATGGTGTTTTTCTTTTACTTCAAGTTCCTTGGTGCTGCTTTTGTCCGTGCAGAAACAGACCTTAAGAGTGAGACGTAGGAGCGAGGCAGCAGGTTGGGCAAGAGGCCTGTATCTAATCTGGAGGAACCGGTTTGATTCCTCAACTCCTTGCCTCCTGAGCTGTGGATTTTATCTGGGGAATTCAGATTAGCCTGTACACTCCTACACATGCCAGCTGGGTGACCTTAAAGGGCTGGGGCTAAATACAGCTTCTCAGAGCTCTCTCAGCCCCACCTACCTCACAGGGTGTTTGTTGTGAGGGGGGAAGGGCAAGGAGATTGTAAGATCCTTTGAGTCTCCTGCTGGAGAGAAAGGGGGGATATAAATCCAAACTCTTCTTCAAACTCTTCTTCATATATTTGAGCATTCTTTCCATATGACAGGATACACTTGAGCTATATACAATTTCCTGCCAGGAAATGTTATTCATGTAAAAGATCTATCATATATAAAATTGCCTTTACCAAGAAGAGATCTTGCACGTCGGAAATCAGGGGAGTTATGGTTTTCTTTTAAAAAAAATATCCGAGTCTGCCTCTTGGTTCAAAGTATGCTTTGTTGACAGCCAGAAAAATACACAAAATACAATATAAACTCTCAATAACTGTTTTAGTGTGTCATATCCTCCATATCTGTCTCTGTGTCTAAAGTGCTGTCAAGTTGAACTCGACTTACTGCAACCCCCAACAAGGGACTTTTAAGACAAGTGAGAAGGAGAGGTGGGTTGCCATTGCTTTCTATTGTACATTATATGGGCTAGTTGGACTATTTGACCCAAGTTGCCCAAGAACTGACTCCAGAGGAGCATGGAAGTTGCATTCCCCATCCCAAAAGTAAAAAATGCCAAGGTAAAGTGACTTCCACCAGGAAGTCCACACCATGGGCCGAGATATAATATGTCATTCTATGAAAATGGTACTTGCGCGATGTTATATATAGTTGAAATGGCCTATAATACGGCATTATCTCCTATATGGCAAGTTACAGCCGAAGCGGCCAGCGCCCTTGCTTGGGACAAACCACTCCTGAACACTCTAGACCTGCCCACCTGCAATTTTTTTGATCAAGTTTAGCTGTGGCTGCCAACTGTAGGTGGCACCTGAAGATCTCCCACTATTACAATTGATCTCCAGATGATCAATATCAATTCCCCTGGAGAAAATGGCTGTTTTGGAGGTGACCTATAACAGTATATCATGCTAAGGTTCTACTCAAAACTGAAAAGGAAAAGGAAGAAATGCTGGGGTTGGCCCTGGCTGACTGGTGACTGACTACTTTTGAATTCATAGAAGTTTTGCAGGGAAAAAAATCCTTTCTCTGCAACTTTTACTCATCGTGGGTTATGAACAGACCAAAGAAGCAATTGAACAGAATGTGGCAGAGATAGAGTGCCAATGGGATCTAGCCAGGTGTTCAACTTTTATTGCCAGTGAATCTAATAGGTACTCTTACAGGAAGACTCCTTATAGGGAGAGAAATGTCCCTGTAGATCTGTGCACATAGAAACAATAGAACAGGTGCTTCTCCACTGTCAGTATTATAAGCATACCTGTTTAATTTCACCACTGCTGTATAGATTCCAAAGTCACAAAGAACAATTTTATATTTCCATGCTGCTTATAGACATCAATCCTGACACAACATACTATGTGGCCAGGTTCTGAGCAGGAACACTTGAAGTGCATTACAGGATAGTCTATGCAATGAAGCAGGGTTAATGATTTGATAGCTGTAGCTTTCAATTTACCAATGCTATTGTTCCTCTATCCCTATTCCCCTTTTATAGTTCTTTTACAGTTTTTCAGCCTATATTTTGTGCCAACATGACCTGTGGAGAATGGCTCCTTCCTCCTTCAAGTTTCCTTTTCATCCTCCTTCCAACCAGGCACCAGAGATTTGTATGGAATTTGCAAACCTGCAGCACTGAAATGCTACCTGACCTAGGGGGGAATGATCTGACCCAGCCTGACCATGAGGGTGGGCCCTGGGATCCGACAAATCGAGGGAAAGAGAGGGCAGCCCCTGGCTCAGGGAGCAGAGCTCTTGCCTTGAACTGGGAAGGCTGCAGCTATTTTCTGGACCCAACTAAGTGTGCTCCAGCTAGTACTGTGGAGCTCTTTTGCCAATGGCAACATTTAAGTTTTAAGGACTCACCCCTGCTTTTACCCATCTTAGCTAGGGTATGTACAAAGGATAGGGGAAAAGAGGATTTAAGTGCTTTATCTCCTTTTTATTTGTAACCCTTAAGTAAATCTAGTAAAAGCAAACATATGTACCATTTTCTTTTTCTTAACAAAATTTTAAAACCTTAGCTGTGAAGAAAGTTCTCTTAAAAAAATTAATTTATGCCCTCACAGCCTGGATATTTATTTAAATTATGGTAGAGGAAGGCTGGAGCAGCTTTTCCTCCAGGATCTCCCAGTCTACTCCCTGCAAAACCCAGGAGAGGGGAACCAGGGAACCTGAGTAGCCCCATGCAGTTGGAAAGGAAACCCCGGGAACTTGATCTCCCAAGGCAGTCCTCAAATGATCGGGTGGTGGCAGCATTAAAGAGAAAGTTAGCCCTCCCAGAAAAGCCTGCAACCAAAGTGCTATGAGCAGAAATAGGCTCACAGCCAAAAGCAAGTTCTGCTTCTAACAACCTTAATAGTAAAGATTGATTGGTTACCGGGAAGCTACTTCATTATTTCATTTTATCCTTGCTAGACATAGCTGTCTCATGGTTCTCCCACTTGCCTGCCCCCAGGTGTATCATTAGTCCATATAGGAGGCTCCAGTAGTATGCCTAACAATAGAAACCACAGTGCCCTGCAAAAGAAAGAAATAGCCAACTAATACTGGGAAATAGTAAACAATTAGTAAACAATTACTTGGCAGGATATATTTATTTATTGGTCTGTTGTTCTTGGGCAGCCCAATTCAGACTCCTGAGACGGCCAGGGACAGTGCTACTATGGCACCACCCTGCCATCTCCAGAGGGCTTTTCAGCAGTGTAGGAAGGCAAAACACACACAAAAACCCCACCCTACAAGCAAAACTCATCATAATGGACTTAGCCACCTTACTGGGTGTATAGTCCATGCCTGAGAGACTGTCACTGTCATGGAGGCAAACAGATGAAAGCCAACCAAGGCCCAGCTCACCCCCAGTCATGCCTCCAGCTATATACTGGGTGTATCCTGCTCTAATGGGTTGGGAAACAGGTTTGACCCATGTGTATATTTCACAGATAGGAGCCTGAGGCCTCTTGTGAGACGCTTAGATGTTGGAATTGTCAGTCTCAGCATGGGCCACTGGGCCATGCTTGGCAGGGGCCGATGAACTTGTATCCAACAAACACTGAGTGCCAAAGGTTCGCCACCACTGTCCTAGGCGCTTGTGTATCTGGCCCCTCTGCTAGCACATCTGCTCACTGTGCTGGAGGGGTGGGCACCAGCTCATGGCTGCGCTGGCTCCAGAAGTGAATCCACTCCCCACCCCCACCCCACGAATTAGGCTCTTAGTCATTGCTTTTTTTGCCAAAGGTACTCAAAGGGTGGAGACATTAGCTATTGTCACAGTAGTTTCTGGAGTCCAGCTCTAATTCACTGAACCCTGTATGGTACCACTAGAGTCCTGTCCTTTGCTACCAACAAGAACTCTAAGTGGCAACCTTTCAAATACTTAAAGAGAGCAATCATGCCCCCCCCCCCCTTGCAACCTTCTGTTCTCCTGGCTGAACATTTCCAAGTCCCTCAGCCTTTCCTCGTAAGGCCCCTAATCATTCCCAGCACTCTCCTCTGTACCTGCTCCATTCTGTCCACAGCTCAATTTGGTATCATCTGCAAATTACATAAGAAGTCCTTCAACCCCCTCATTCAGGTCATATATATAAAATATTGAAAAGTACCAGGCCCAAAACTGAGCCCTGTGGCACCTCACTGGACACCTCCCTCCAATCAGATGGAATGCTACTGACAACTACTCTTTGGGTACAGTTCCCAGAGTCTAGAGTTGGGAGCAGATATGAGAAACACTAGAGAAGGGATCAGTTACTTGCATCAATCTTTTATACATTTGCTAGGTTTGAAGGGGTGTGGCTGATGTGCCAATTATATTCATACCCTAATAAAATGTTTGGCAATCCAAGGCTCCTCTGCTTCTGTTGCGCACATAGAACTCTGCACGAATGGGTTTTTCCCATTTACGTCAGCAGTAGTCAGAGAAGCTCTATGTATTACCCACAATGCTGGAGAATGTTTCTTTTTAAAAACATGATCTATTTTATTTACTTCTTAAAAGCTACTTGCAAGCACTCAAGACATGTTACAGTCGTAATGATAAAAAAGAAGCATAAAAACTCAGTTTAAAACCACAAGGCCAATTACTGAATAGCCCGACCATCAACAGAGAGAAACAGCAGAAGTAATTAAATGTCAGTTATATATGAAATAATAATAATCTATATTTCTTTTTTAAAAAATCTATATCCACTGAATATAGTCTATGGATACTATGTGAAGTCACTGAGTGCTTCAACCATGTATGTATATCAGATTATTTCATATAATGATTGTGTTGCCTTCTTGGAATTCTTATGAAATTGGGTGTAACCCATTAACAAAGAAGTCAGGAAATCCAAGGAAACCAGTGCTTGCTTGCTAGCAAAGACCTTAATTGGCACACCACAGAATTTTCATTTGTGCTTTTGGCTCATGCCTTGAAGCATGAGTGCAGAAAAGATTCTTCAGAAGTGTAAACAACCCCATTCCTTTAAACAATTCTGAAGCAATGACACAGTCATAAGGCAGAGAGGTTTGATTGTTACACAGAGTTAGGTGGGAGAAGCTGAAGGTGTGAAACCTGTGACTTCTGTGGGAGCATTTAAAGGCATAGAGGCCCTGCTCTTTTTGACATGCTAGCATCTTACAGAAAGATTTTCTGGGTGAAGGTGGTGTAACAGCATTTACTTAGCAGTTTTTGTGCTGGTAAATCTGCATTACTCAAAACTGGCCCCATTTCAGTGTAGTGATGAGCACGCGCATACAAATACATGCAAAATTAACACGTAGTAATTTGTGCTCCCATGCAGTATTCTGTGCTCCCATGCAGTAACATGCAGTATTTTGTGCTCAAACCTTGTTACCTCATCTGTGTGTGTGGTGATAACAATTCAGAGGTTCGTGGTCTTGAAAAGTGCTGCTCTAACATCTTAACAAATTATGTGACATAAACTGGTTCCAACAAGATGCTGGGAACATGAGATGCCACATAGGGTTTTTTGTGTGTGTGCATGCCTGCACACTGTGACCCAAGTCAAACTCCATAGAAATGTACATATGGGGGAGGGGGTGGGAATCTGGTTTTCCCTTTCTGACTCTCCTCCAGCTTCAACCTATTTGCATGAGTTGGATTTATGTATTTAGATCCTGGGTGGAGATCAGTGCATGAAAATCTGAGTAGGCCAGTAAGTGTAATCTAAATTTATCCTTACAAGTGCATTTCTATATAGTTTGACCATTTTCACAGGGCTGGTGTCATATTTAAACCGAGACCTATATTCACACAGTATTGAACCTTTGGCTCAATGAACACTTTGGAGGATGTCTCCTTTATAGCTACAATGCTACAAAGCATGAGAACGCACTTCTGCAATCTTTCTGAATCATTTTCAGTTTTCCTTTAAGATAAAGGATGGAAGGTGTGTCAGGTTTGCAACACAGTTTGAGGTTTAGCAGCAAAAACTACTGAATCAAAGCCAGCATGTATTTTACAAGGCACTGGATTATTGTCTAATATTTTTAGATTTAGGGTAGAGAAATATCCCATTCATTCTCGTTTTGCCTGAAGTAGAAGGATGCTGTCTTTTAAAAAAAAGTTAACTGTCTTGAATCAACAACAACTCTTTTGAACTATCTACAGGCTAAAATTCATAAAATAAACAAATGCATTAGAACAGCCAGAATGTTTAAATAAGAGAATATGAGAACTATGAGAACATGCTGAGGCAAGTCTTATGCTGAGGACAGCATGAAGGCTGAAAAGGAAATGAACTTATTGTTGGCTATTGTTGTATTTATACTGATGTTGGTGATTTATCACCTTACCGATTTATTATAGTTTTTCTTGCTGCCTTGCACCTCTGGAGAAAGGTGCAATAGACACATTCTATCAAACTAAGATATAAATGTGCTCATGATTTTGTCACTGTTGGGCCAAGTCGGCTTTGGGAAATCAATAGTCCTTCCATGTCAGAAACAGCCAATACATCATGTGAGTGAGTAGAATAACCCTAGAACAGAGGAACACCACAGCTCAGACAGCCCCTGTAACCAGTCCAGAGGGTAGCAGGGCACAGCAGTTAAAAGATATGAAGTTTCCTGGCTCTAGTCCTGGTGGCTCTTGACACATTTATAGTTTCTACACATCGTTTTGTGTAAGTGAGATCATAAATCTTGGTGGGATTTTAATGATGTTTTCATTGCTTCCCCTCTAGCCAGTGAGTTTGCTGTGGAATGCATCTTTCATCCATCAACAGGAGACAGAAAAATACATACATCACTGTAAACTTAAATTTAAAGGTGGCTTAATGTTAAAGTAAACAAAACTTTCTCAACTTACAAAAATTGCTAGAATGTTAAAGTTACTGTGTTATACTGCAGGCTCCACTTTCAATTGGGACATCTTTTGAAATCGTCTTGAAGTGCCTCACATAAACTTTGAAATTGTAAATCATAATTTTGTCCTGAGAATCATAAATTTAAAACTGAAATCAATCCACAGTTGTCATCTTTATAACCTGGTTGTGCTGCCACAGCAGTGTTTACAAAGCATCCTCTTTGCAGCTCTGACAGACTGTCGCAGAATAAAACATTGTGTGGTCTCAAAGCAAAATGATGCTGACATTCAGGTAGGGAGGCTACAGCAGATATTTAGAAATGGCATGGAGAAATGTAATGGTCACCTACATAGGGCAAGTCTGTTGACTTCACTGACATTGTATAATAAATGTTTAAAAGACAGTCTCCAATGGGATCTCAATCATTGTCATGCGGTGCTTTCAGCAACCCTAAGGATACTTTCCTGGGGGTACTTTCCCCATTGGATAAATGTTAAAAGAATTCTAGTAGACCTGCTTATGATGCTACTGATAGCAGTGTAAGTGTAGTAATGATGGCTGAATTAACTGAAACTACTCATTCTTGATCTACCAATAGTGGAAGTCAATTTATTTTGCAGGTAAACAGTGAGTATCAGTTTTCATGATCCACGACATCCTGATATGTCTCTAACTGAATCAATCCTGGATTCTACCCAAATTGGATGTGGCAGTTCTGACTTCAAAATGAATAATTAATATAGTTTGGAAAAGGGACATGCAAGCAAAGGTTTCACTACATGTGTAGTAAATGGGAGGTAGGGATGCCCAGTGTAACTCAACTAACCTATTTTTTTTCTTCAATAGTGCCAATGCAGCAAGATTAAGTCACAGAAGATAAAGTCTTCTGCCTGCCTTCCATGTTAAGTACTCACCTTCCTTGGTCTCCTATTGCCTAAGGAGCTGAGGTTTGGCAACCAGCTGGCTCAGGGACAGATGAGGGCGGCTGCTTTTCCTGGTGCATTGAGGCTAAAAGTAAAGCAAGAGTCAGGACTATGGCCTTGCAACACTAGAGGCCACAGCTAAATTACACAATACATGAGAACAAGTCTTTAGGTTACTGGTGCCACTTGAATACGTACTACTATTATTATTAACTACTGTTTAATTCCAGCAATATGTCAGGTGACATAGGCAGGATGGACCCTGATTAGTATTTAGATGGGACACCACCAAAGAATTGCAGGATCATTATGCAGAGGAAGGTAATGGCAAACTACCACTCAACATCTCTTGCCTTAAAAACTCTATGAGGTTGTCACAAGTCCACTGAACTTGGTGGCCCTTTAGACATACATACCTAGTCAATATGCAATATTGTGTGTGTGTGGGAATCTTCCAAGAAAAAAAAAAAAAAAAAAATATATATATATATATATATATATATATATATATATATTCATATATATATACACTTCCAGTCAATATGCAATATTGTGTGTGTGTGGGAATCTTCCAAGAAAAAAAAAATAGAGAGGATAGAAGAACATATATATGGCGTATATATGGATTGGTTGGTTATTATATTCATATTCTATGAGTTCATTATATTCATATATATATATTCATATATATATATATTTTCAAGTCTCCAAAGGGCAAAATACACAAAGGGGATAATTAGAATTAGCTTTGCAAATAATCTATATAATAGCAATGTGTGATCCCCATCTGCAGATATATAACTATGTGAATTGAGACCACACCTACGCTAAACAGATTCTTTCCCTCGATTTTTACTCTTTGAACTGGTGTTGACCACTTCTAGCCACTGTGGTAGAGGACGCTGAATGTGGCTCTAGACTAAGTGTGGGTCCCTGGCACCTTCACTATTGCTGGGCTTAAGGTAGGTGGTGAGGGCGTGCAGCAGTGATGGGAATGGAGTATGGTGGAATGTGTCTGACTAGTTAGTGGTATTCCTCTATCCATTTCCTGTTGTTACATGCTTAGAACTTGCTGGGGTTGATGGGAACTGTTGTTCTGTCTGCCTTCAAAGCAGTTTGGAAGACTGTGAAAACTACAGTTATCAATCCTGGTAGGCAGTCATACTGTGGAAAACTGGAAGGGTATGTGTTAAGTCTATAGCCATTGATCTCCAGTCCACAGAGATCAGTTCCTCTGGAGTAAATGGCTGCTTTGGAGGGCGGACTCTGTGGCATTTTACCCTGATGATGTCTCTTCCCTCTCTGACTACCACCTTCCCCAGGATTCCCCCCTCCCAAAGGTATTTCCCAACCCAGAGTTGGCAACCCCGGTAGGTCTTTCTGTATTAAATTTTTATACCTCACTTTTTACCATTTAGATCTTGAAAATGTTTACAAACATGTTTCATTCCCAGTGGTGCATTTTCACATGTAGATCTTCTTCATCTGAACAAACAAGCGGAGTTTCACTTGCTCTACCAAAACAGCATGCCACAGGGTCAATCGAGAGGAAGTTTAGAGAAGGCAATTTATGGGGCCTGTCTTCTCTTCAAAGAATCATTTTCTACAGCAGGTTACTCCATCCTTCAGAATGGTGGTTTGGAGTGGCAAAGAATTGGTGAAAAGAGTGTTGGCACTTGTATATTTGAGCATGCATGCACCCTTGTACATGTCCTGTTGAAGCTGCCTCAAATGTTTGCTGAAAAATTTGGACAGAGAAGTTTGCAAAAATGTGAGGGTTTCAGGTTAAGTATGGAGGTGTTCGTTCAGTCACCAGTTATAGCTGGAAGGCAGCTGCAGTAGAGGTTGGGATGACTGGATCAACAAGACAATGATGCTGTGATGGGAGTTGCTTGGTGGGGAATGGCTGTGACTTGCTTATATGATTGCAGTGGGTGTGTAAAAAAATCTGATTTCTGAGTTTCAGATATATTCCTGATAGGACCCTTTTCATCATTTCCTAAAATCATGCTAGCATCTGGAAATTCATACTGAATATTTTTGCTTTAAAACTTTTCAAATTATTTGCTCTTATGATCTCTAACTTTAGTTATGGTATTTAGGGTCTTATGTTGACAAACATGGGGCATGTATTAAGCATTGGATGGATGGGGTTGCCTTGCAAATCCCATTGTATTCCTGGGGTGAAATTAAGAACACTTCTGGTATGATTGACAGCTGCACATTGATTGGACTAGAAGGCAGCCTGGCTACATTGCAATTATCAGGAAGAAACATTGAATGGCTGAGCGTGGGCCAGCAGTACATGTATATTTTAGAGAAATAAGCCAGCTATCTACTATTATAATATGTAATAATGTAAAATACTTACTACTTAACTTTGCAGTTTATGCTGTTCTAATATTCTGTATTCTTGCTGTCTGCGTCACTTCTAGTCTGTTGGGAAAACTCTCTGGTCTAAAACTCTTGCTGTAACATGTTAAGCCCATCTTGCTTTGATAATGCAGTGAAGAGTTCTAAATCTTTTGGTGCCAGACAGCACCAGGATAAAGATGCTCTCAGCACAGCCCTAATCCTGACATACACATTCATTTGAGAGAGACATAAAGAATATGTCCTCAGCTCCCCCAGGATCAGACAGGCTTTTCAGAGGTTATTCACAGCCTTTATAGCATATGAGCCTGTTCAGATTTTACACTGGGCCCAAGGTAATGGAATTGGCACAATCAGACCAGCTGCTACTCTGTGCTCTACCCTAGTTCGACTACTGGACCAACCAAGTGTTTTTACATCCTAAGGTAGGTCATCCTCCTTTTAGCCAAGGTAATTCCCAATGCACAAATAAGAGTGTAAAGCAACATTTCTAGAAAGGAAAATGGCCAAAGTTCATTGTAAAGATTTAGCCCAACTTATAAAAAAATAAATCACAAGAAACATAGAGACTGTGAGAAAGACAAAAGAAACATATATCACTGATATTTCCCCTTTTTCCCAGTGACACACTTTCTGCCTTTGATTTTTTGATGACAATGACCAATACTCTCTGTTATGGGAGAGATCATTATCATCATCAGCAGCAACATTTGTCCCTGGTTGTTCCTTAAACCACCCTCCCGCAACGTGAGATGAATGGGAAAGATGGATGGGAAAGTGGGAGTAAGGCTAGTAATGCTAACCTCTGGGAAAACTGCCCAGTTCCAGCTGCAGGCTTGTTCATGTTTCAAAGCTTATTTATGACTGAGTAAACCTGTTCCTTTGAATCTGTATGTTACCAGAAAGGCTGTTCAACATTTCTTTTAGGTATTTTCAGACTTATTGTTCATTGAATTTTCATTATTTCTACTCTATACTTTACATAACTTTTGTTCTACTCTATATTTTACATAATCGTCTTTGTTCTAGAATGCTCCGCTTGGGTCCTACTGCCTACCTAATTCAGTCCCCAAGGAACCAGGACCTAAGAGGAGCACTCTAGAAAAAGAAAGTCTAGGAAATGGCAGATGAATTCACAAATCTCCTGTCTTCTTTATCCTGAATAGTTCACCTGCCTTTTCACTCTCCTCTAATAAGTTATTCCCCGCCGTGGCACCGTCCCAGGTGTTGTTCTGTGTGATTTAGAGAACAATCCTAAACAGGTCTACTTAAAAGTAAGTCCCATGGGTTTATTCCCAGGGAAGTCCTCTTCCGAATGCAGTCTTTGAGAGCAATCCTAAATTGATCTGCTTGGAATCCTACCGCAATCTATGCTCCCAGGAAAGTGTTGTTAGGATGACACTGAATAGTATTATAATAAACAAGTAACTGTAAATTATTTCTGAAGTTTTAAAGACATTGTGGCAAATTCCAATATATTTATATGATATAAGATTAAATTCCCCTGGGAGAGTGTTAACAATACTTCGATCACTATTACTGTGTTTATTTTTCTTCATTTATACTCCATCTTTCTCTTCAATGAGAGACCCAAAGTGACAACACAGTTCTTGTATCTTCCATTTCATCCTCACAATAGCCCTGTGAGTTTGGTTTGGCTGAGAGTTAGTGACTAAGCCAAGATTCTGTGGCACAGAATGGATCTGAACGTTGGTCTCTCAAATCCTAATTTGAGTATACCACTCTAGTTCTCTAAATTTGTCAGTGGTGTTTATGAACAAAAGCCATAAAACTTAAGAACATAAGCAGAGTTTGCTAGATCAGCCCATCTAGTCCAGCATACTGTTTCACACCACAGCGATGCAGATATCTGGAAGGGCCAAAGAGCCCAAGAAGGAGTTAAGAATTCTGGCTCACTAACCTCCTTGTGCTACTTATCTACTCAAAATCAAATCCTTTCAAGTCTGCTTTTCGTTTTTTAAAACAGTTGCGAACTTGTTATTTACAATTATGTGTAAATACTAGCTTGGTCTGTACCATATTATTTAAGTTCTGCTCTACCCACCATTTATTTCTATTATGCGCATGTGCCCTGAAAGACTAGCCTGCAGATCTCTAGAAGTTTGAGAGAACAAAGCTATGAGTAATAGATTATCGCTACAGGTGCCTTTGAGCCAAAAAAAGTTATGCAACCTTTGCACAGAAGAAGGCTGCCAGGCCAATCTGCTTGTGTCTTTATTGTGCTTCTGTGTGTGGTGTGAGAGAATGCATTGTGACATGATGTAACACAAATTGGGAATAATTGTGGACAAAGTGGACCAGCAGAGGTTATGGGGAAATGATGTAAGAATACTTTGAGCTAAATGTGCAAAAAGATGCTAATTAACGTATCTGTGTGGTTAATTTTTCATAGATCATGTGACTTCTTTCATCACATTCTAAGCTACAGCACCAGAGCTGTAAAACATGACAAACCACTTTAAGTTCTTGCTAAGCTAGCTGTTTATTATGAAGAATCATCACAATTATGGCCCCCAAGGCACTTTCAGCTATGCCCTCAGAAAGCAAGCCTGTATTCTTTTCTGTTTTCAATTTGAACCAATACTTTTGGAGCCTCCTAAAGGTTCGGGCAAATTTGTAGCCAGGATGGATCTAGATAGCAGGTAGGAGGGGCATTATGGAGAATGTATGGCGTGAATCAGCTTGTACCAGTAGATTCAGCAGCAATGTCTGCAGTTTTCATAGTTTCAGATAGTATTTGGGTGACTGCAGAAAGTGGTGCTTAGAGTATTCAGATAGTACTAACATGAATATTATTGTTTCTCAAAGGCTCACTGTTCATGAAATAGATCTCTGATCAAGATATTTGATTCTAAATAATTCCGTTGTTACATCCTAGATGAGCGAGGGTGCCATCAAGTGGTGGCAATTAACATACCACCTATTAACTTATAGTGATGCCCCCTTAATAACAGTGTAATGATGCTATACTAGTTAACCCCCAATCCAGTTTGGTTTGTTAGTGGCTACCTAGAGATGCTTTGTAAAAACTCTCTAAGGGTTTGCTAATGCATTACAAGTATAATAATTTAATATATTCTTATCTTGTGTTTTCTCTATGAAACTCATGTACAGCTGGCGCCTTTTATCTCTTACTATCATGTTAGGTAAACTAGATTGCAAGATTGTAACTGAACCACTATTATCCCAGAACCACTATTATCCACTCACTCCCTTCCTGGGCCAAGCCAAGTAGCAGCTACTTACCAAAAGACACTAAGTTTGATTTCGGGGGGCAGCCTGCTTGCCTGGGGCACTTAATACCAAAGCCAGGCACTGGAACGAGAACCGCTCTGTGGCACCTTGCAGAAAATGAATTAAGGTGGCAAGCCCGGAGCATGATACTCCAGGGACTCCTCCTGCAATCTGTGCCTCCTCTGGTGAAGCGGCCATGGCTCAATGGCACCAGAGAAGGAGGGGGTGTCTTGGCGAGGTCAGGGCCTCCTGGGCAGCCAAACACATGTGGGAAAATTGCTCTACTGGCCTTCTCCCTGGTAGCTCTCTTTCCTCCCTGCATGTCTGCATGGTGAGGGAGGAGCCAGGCAGGCAGCAGCAAGTGCATTTGTCACTGCTGGCCTTTTCATATGAGGTTGACTTCCAAGTGAAGCCAGTTTCTCACCACACCATGGCAATTGGGTTTCCCTCCCCCTTTCATTTGGAAGCCACAGGCATTCCCAGGTATCAAAAGCTGCTCTTGAGGCAAAACGCCTCTCGTCTCTTAGGTGCCATGCTGTGTGAAACAGCTGCCTCGGGCACAGCCCCGTCAATGCCAGTGATGCCCCCTTCCCTTGGCTGCCTTCCCTCACTTACCAGTCACAGGAGTTACTCCAGCAGACCAAAGGTAAATTCACTGCAAGGCAGAATGCAATGCAATGCATAAATGGCCATAGCTAACTAGATAAATTGGAACATTTCTCCCTGATATAATTTTAAATTTGCCACAGACTTTTACATGGAGAAAGATCACAAATGTGACCTCCACACACAGCCAACTCTATCACCTTAGAACTCAGCATCCCATTTTGTAGTATGTGTAGACCAGGCCTGGGTGGCCTTTACTTCCAAATAAATATACTTTGAATCGGGCTTTAGCTATTTAGCCATAGCTCCATCATTCTTCTCTCATCTCTGCGCTTGCTGCCAGTGCTGTGATGTCTTATCATAGCCATCTGCTGCTCTCCCAGCCTAGACCTCACACTCTATAACAAGTTTCTGATGTTCTTTTTAAATTGCTTGTAAATTCCTCATTGCATTTTCTCCAAAGAGGAACACACATTTCCAGCCTACATGGCATCCTAATTTGCTGCCAAGAACTATTTCTTAATTAACCACTAGCTTACCTTCATATCCAAGAGATAGGCAACCCTGGATACAGGGTCTTAAAAGCCCACTCTTTTCAAAGTAAACCAAACAAGAAAGCCAATTCAGGCATAAGTTGGGGCCCTACAAGGAACCAGTGAGAATACGTTATTTGACAACCCCTCCCCAGGATTCTCTGAACTCAGCTTCAGCAAACTTCCCTCTACACACCTTTTCCCCTCTGACAGACACTTGGCTTTTTAAAAAAAACATTACATCTTTTTCAGAGCATATTTAATTTTCATCAGCCAATTTTGAGGGGCCCCCCTTTTCCTTGCTTAGTTAACAAAACAATGTTTCTGCATATCTGAGGAGTCTCCTAGAAATTTCTAGCTTGTCTGTGGGTGTCCCTGTTGTGCAGTGTTTGTGGTTGACATGGAAAACCAGCCAGTTTGCTGTTGGAGTAAGCAATGTCTGGTATACAAAGAAAAGAAGAACCCTGCAGGGAGTAGCAAGAAGAAAGGCTAGTTAGATAACGCGCTGAGGTCAGCACTTTCTTTCCTGATAAATGTCATTCCTGGTCTGTCTTCAGATTGCTTCTCTTAGGGCAATCTCCTGCTTCTTCTCGAAGTTCTACAACTCTGTCTCTCTCAGCTAGTGATGTGGCTAGAAACCTGTCTCTATGTCTACTCTTCACTATCAAGTATGTTCTTTCCTGAATAAAGCTTTCTCTACTGTTTAATCAGTTTGTGGAGCACTGTTGCATAATCACTCAGCTAACATTTACTATGAGATACATTGATGGGTATGAAACACAACACTTTTTAGATCATTACCTTTATTTCCTTTTACTACAGAGCAGAGATAGATTAAAATGTCATAGAAATTACCGTATATACTCCTGTATAAGTCGAATTTTTCAGCACATTTTTAATGCTGAAAAAGCTCCCCTCGACTTATATGCGGGTCATTAAATTTTTTTGTGTTTTTACGTTGCCGGCCAGCAGGGGGCGCAGTTTTTATGCTAGTGACACCAAAATTTCAGGGTACGCTCAGAAGACACTCCTGATGATACCAGCCAAGTTTGGTAAAGTTTGGTTCAGGGGTCCAAAGTTATGGACCCCCAAAGGAGGTGACCCCATTCCCCATTGTTTTCAATGGGAGCTATTAGTAGATGGGGCTACCCTTTTGAGGGTCCATAACTTTGGACCCTCGGAACCAAACTTCACCAAACCTGGCTGGTCTCATCAGGAGAGTCTCTTTATGATACCAGCCAGGTTTGGTGAAGTTTGGGTCAGGGGATCCAAAGTTATTGATCCCCAAAAGGGTGCCCCATCCCCCATTGTTTACAATGGAAGCTAATAGTAGATTTTCCATTTCTGATAATATCCCTCTTAAAATCTAAGTTGAGTTACATTTGGACATACAGATGATGAGGAGGAATCCAGTTTTGAAGGATTTTAACTCTTGTGTTTTAGCTTGGTTGCTGATTGAGCTAAGGTTTTTGTACTTTTAAAGTTATTGTTGAGACCATATTGTTCTTGTTGACCCTCTTTTCCACTTACAGAGCCAGTTTACAGTTTTTCTTTGAAATAAATATTCAAAAACATTTAACCTACTGATGCCTCAATTGATGTAATTTTATTGGTCTCTATTTTTATTTTTGAAATTTACCAGCAGCTGCTGCATTTCCCACCCTCGACTTATATGCGAGTCAATAAGTTTTTCCAGCTTTTTGTGGTAAAATTAGGTGCCTCGACTTATATGCAGGTCGACTTATACACGAGTATATACGGAAACAAAAAAGACCAAAGAAGCATGTACCTTTCTTAATTGCTTGACAGACAAAATAAGGGAACTGTAAGGACTAGAAGGGGAGGGGGAGCTCTTAAGTCCCTTCCATATCTCCCCTGGCTGTAGCTCTTCCCTCCACTGACTCGCTGTCCTTGTGACTGATACAGCTGGCTCTAGTGTCCTTTTCTCTTCTAGACTGTTCCTTTTAGGTAGCATTAGTAGCCCAAATGTGCTACTTCACACACCCACACACCTCCAATGTATGGACATTATTGGCATTATTTTGCTGGGGAGTGTTACCCCACAATTTGCAGACTTGAGCGCGTCTCACAGGTTTGTACAATCCTAAATGATAGGGTGACCTGGCAACTGGCTCCATTTTGTTGATATTTTAAGGACTCCCTTAGCTGTTAGATTTGATTTTTAAATCTAAAATGTCTCACCCTGGTATAGGTATTGTAACCCCATGCCTCCAGGGTCCAATTACAGCTGGTCAATTTGTGAATGACATCATCTGCCAGAGCTGAACAACTATACTGGCCAGGTTAGAAAGTGAACTTGAGAATTCCAGAAGGGAAAAGCAATCTAGACAGAGTTGCCCTCATGTGATTAAGAAATTTCACACACCCCTGCCAGTTGGGAGTTGACTGCTCTGGAATCTGTGTTCTCCTCAAATAGAGGCTGGCAATAGCCATGTCAAAAAGATAGATCATCACACACCTCCTTGCCAAATAGTCCAACCAAAACAGTTATTGCAGATGCTTATGCCTTAAACATATTCAACCTTTACCCAAAAGACAGGGATCAGTTTAAACATCTAATACTATCAGTTAGAGCTGGCATGTGGGAAGGAGAGCAACGTACAAGAGGCGTTGTTCAGAAACACATTGCTACATGTGTGGCTGCCCCCTGCCAGTTACTTACAACCAAAGAGGGTGGGGTTATGAAAAACCTACAAACAACAAAAAAACACAAATAACCCCAAGGTCACCACGCTATGAAAATGCAGTACTCTATATTAAGTGAAAACATACAAATACAATTTGCAAACAATATTATAAAATACAAAAGTCCAGTCACAATGTGATAACAATATCCAGCAGTATAAACAAGGTGCCTATTTTGGTCATTTAGGGCTGTGTACAATATCATGCTAAACTGCAAATGCACAATTTAAATATCCTTCATAGCAAATGCAGAATGATTTCTCTGAAGGTCAAATAAAGAGTCGGAGCATCCACAGAGAATCAGCATACTGGCTTTTTGCACTAGTTACATCAAAGGACTTCCTCAGCCTACTCCGAAACCTTAAGCTGAATAAGAGACTCCTTTACTCTTTATTTCTGTTACACAGTGACTTTCTGGCTGCTGCCTGGAATGAACTCTCTGAGAATTTTAATTGTTTTAATTGTTTACAAGTATGGAACCTTCAAGGGTTTAAAGAAACTGCTACATTTCCCCATATTCTCTTCTCCACACTATTTTTCTTTCTCTCCTCCTTTGAATTCCCATATGCTATGTCCTCTACCTGCTTTCATCTGTCCTTCCCAGTCACCAAACAAGTTTTCTTTTATCGACTCCCAGCAGGTTTTAGCTGTATTAATTATTTATTTACTTCATTTATACCTTTTATTTCTTCCCAATGGAGCCTCACTTTTTCCCATAAAACAACCATATGAGACAGATAGACTAGTTCAAGGTCAACCAGCTAGCTTCCAGGCCAGTGCAAGGATTTAAACCTAGGTCTCCCGTATCTTAGCTCAGCACTTTAAATATCACACAATGCTGGCTCTGAATTTTCTCTTCTTCTGGCATGGCAGCCTTTCCCTGGGAAAAGTCTGGCAAAGTTGCAAAACTCACATAGTAACAAGTCACTCAGGTGACGTGAGCAGAGGCCACTGCAGGCGAGGCC
Source organism: Sphaerodactylus townsendi (assembly GCF_021028975.2). NCBI lineage: Eukaryota > Metazoa > Chordata > Lepidosauria > Squamata > Sphaerodactylidae > Sphaerodactylus > Sphaerodactylus townsendi. Next base: position 64,796,718 of record NC_059428.1, on the reverse strand, counting down.
TACAGGTAGTTGTCCAACTTGTATAGAGGCTGTTACCTAGCCCTGCTTGAGTTATGTGGTGTTGCATAGTCAGAGCTAGGAAACCTGGGAAAATTGCATGATAGCAATTAGCCTGATCGCTGCTGATACGCATGGTTCCAATTAGTTCTCCTTTCAGGGCAAGAGGGAAAGAAATAGCAGTGGCCTCAGAGACTAGTATAGCCCAGGAAATACCCCTGCTTCCATTTGCCTTTCACTGATACAAACCAAGAGTTAAAGGCTGGCAATATTATTGTGGTTGCATAGCAGTGGCCACTGAAATCTTAGAGGACATCAATTTCTTATAGAAACAGGCACTGTTTCAATTTTGTTCAGCTGTTTTACACAAGAGTTACTTTTTATACCCTGCTTTTCTCTATCTTTAAGGAGTCTCAAAGTGGCTTTCAATAATCTTCCCTTACCCACAACACCTTGTGGAGTAGGTAAGGCTGAGAGGTCTGAGAGAACTGTGTCTAGTCCAAGGTCACCCAACAGGCTTCATGTAAATAAGTGGGAAAAGAAACCGATTTCACTAGATTTGTGTGCTGCTCATGTGGAGGTGGCTCCAAATGCTGGACTTAAAACATCCACACATGGAGGTCATACTGATAATCATAGAACAGAATCATCCAGTCAGAGGCATAGTGGGGGGAAATGGCGCCTGTGGAATAATGGCGCCACCCACCCGCTTGTTCCCCCCCTCGCCCCACTTATACATTTACATGCTTTGAAAATTGAGTCCCAGGTGGGATCCCTGGTATCTTCCTTTAAAATTAATTAGATAGTAAGTGATGTGAAAGAACTCTGCCAGAGATCCCGGACATCTGCTGTTGGTCACAGTAGAAAACACTGACTGCAGTAGACCAATGGTCCATTTTGGTATAAGGCATACTCATTACGCAAGAAGAGTTTCAACTCCTTTTTCCCCTGCTATTCTTATGGCTTGGGAACTGCTTTTCTTTAACCAGTCTCGTTTCGGTTACATTTTTTTTGCACATAACGCTCAGTACTCAGTTTCTGCAGGGGTACAAGTCTTTACAGAACTGTGAAAGTTAATAAAACTTCTATGAATTAATCACAATTAAAAATAATTATATCCCGAATCGAAAACAAAAGCATACTCCACGTGGGTTCAAATGAACCTCTGTTGAAACTATGGCATCATGTAGTAACCCTTCTACTAGAAAACCACCTTTCTTGAAACTCGAAAAGAACCCCATCCAGCAACACACCTCATGTTACAGATTGTGCATTTAAAAATGCGACCGCCTCTGCTTCAGGAGGTGGAATAAAACTCTTCCACTCTCGCAGCCAACCAATCGCTAAACGTTCACCTCGGCGCGCGTGAATTTAATCCCAGATTTTGGCTCTGATTGGTTGATGCTCTATTGGATTGGCAGGCCATCGGCAGCGTCACCGTTCCTTAAAGGAACGCGGCTTTTGTTACAGGTAGACCCTCGTTGGGAGCGCGGAGGCAGATGGTGCAGTTCCTCGACCCCGGAAGAACGGCCATTTGGCGAGGACTCAGCCGCTGCCCCAGCCCCCCTGCCCCCGGTCTTCCCGCGTGCAGCTGCTATTGTCACAGTTCTAACTCCAAACGCCCCGCTGTTCGCCGCCGGTTCAGCTCATTGGGCTGTGTAGGCTTGATTGGCCGCGGGGACAGCCAATGGGGTTTCGTTTCCAAGGAGTCCTTAGGCCCCGCCTTTCTGAGGGCATGCAGTAACAATATGGCAGCGGCTGCTACTGGCAGAGTGTGGTCTTGAGAGCGGTGGCTCTGCAGCTGGGAAAGAGCCGTCGTGCGTCTGCCCTTCTGGAGAGATCTGCAATGCCCTGGCAGGGCACGAGAAACATCCTTGGCAGATGGGCAGCTACAGCAGGTACGAACGGGCGTCCCGATGGGTTATTTGGTTGAATGAATGAGTGGCCGCCGTGGAGAGGGATGTGGAGCGGGCGCTTCTCGTCTTCCCTGGCTACTTCGTCTCTGCTCTCCTCCAGGCACTGGTGCGGGCAAGAGCGTGAGTGGCCCTGCGCCGTGTGTTGCACATTCCACTCTCTTCCCCCCGCTAGCGAGATGAATGAATGAATCAGTAAGCTAGGTGATCATCAGGATGGAGCATGCCTGGGAGGCGAAAAGAGACGCTGGCCAGGAAAGGTACCTGGTGGTGAAGAAAGAAGGGGAAAAGGCTGACCGGACCCCGCATCCTTCTGCGTCTGTGTCCGAGGCAGCTGCAGCAGCTGGAGGAAACCAATTTCCTCTGCTCTCCGGCTGGAGGGGCGACCGCTCTTGCTGTTGCCATCGGCTACGGCGAGAGGTGGGTTGATTCGCCCCGTAATCTTATGTTGAGACCCGATCTAACATCCTGGCAGGCCGGGGATTAGGAAGCATGATAGAGCTTTGAGCTAACCCCTGGCTGTTGTGCCAAAGCACGATGGGGCCGGTGTGTGCAACTGTGAGGAAAAATATCTGCATAATAGCAAACAGATATGGACAGGGATCGGGCGGTGGGTGAGAAAGGAGAGATCAAGGCTTCTCCAAGGAGGATAGAATGACACAGAGGGAGCCCTAGTATCTCCCCCCGCCCCGCGCCAATATCCCTTCTTCAGTCTCTCATTTGCATCTCAAATGCTGCTGAGATCAAAGCTAGCCCCAGCTACCCGAGGATGTGCGTGGCTGATTCTCCGATCTGCTCTTGTGTTGTGCCTGTGCATTTTGCGTTTGGATGCTCCTAGAAGATTTCTCCATCGAAATGGCCGTGCCAGACAAGATTGCTTCCTACTGCTGCCTGCAGCCTCCTGTCCTGCATGAGAAGGCTAGGGGGAGTTAGTGCTTTTTGTTTATCCCCAACATCTTCAGTCACAATCAGTGAATAGTGTTTATATCCAGATGCCCTTAACTCAGACTGGCAGAAGGAGCTGCTCACACACGACACTTTCTTCCTAGGAGATTATTAGAGGGCATGTAAATATGTGCCTGTGTGGGGCTTTGATGGACAACACAGAGTCTTGAGAATGCTGCCTGTGCTGCATCTTTGCTAAATAAGTCACATTGCATTTTCATAACAATAAATATGTTGACATACAGTTATTTTAGAAAGATCTAATTGAGCCTGCAGTTGTAAGTCCCACAAGATGGAGAAAATACTTCTGAGTAAGCTTGTGTAAGCGCATGCTGCACATAAATAAGACATTTGTTGTAGTAACTGCTGTCCGTCCACATGACAAATATTAATTGTACTGAGGCATTACCCCCTTAAAACAAAGCCACTGTGCCACTCTCTGTTTATAAATTCAGTTACACCATATCAAGGGATCCAACCTAATGAAAGCTCTCTGAAGAGCTGTAGATGAATGCCATGAAAGTAATAGGATTTAAAAATTAGCATAAGTTGTCTGTCTTGCTTGAAAGAATTTTCTTCTCTGAAAATGTTCAAAGCTGCTAAGGCATGCTTTTAGTAATGCCAAATTATTTGATAGATGTTGAACCAAGTCATGATCTTTAGTATCTTGCACAGGGCATCGGAAGGTATGTAACCAAAGAACCTAAAGTAGTTTCTCTGTTGTCTGCAGAACTACATCTTGTGTTTCCACTGCATATCATGTTCTGCCTTGTATACCTCTCCCCACATAAAAAATGCAGTTTGCTTTGTTTAAGTTATATATTGGTTGCAGATGGTGCAATCTTATGTACATAGAGTGTGTACTGATTTTTAAAAAGACAGCTGAAAATACTATAGGTATATAAAAACAAGCTTCAGGGAGGAGACTAAAATGCTTCTGTGGCAAAATTATTGTAAATTAAAATATAGGATGATTGAGAAATTGGAGCACCTTCATTATGAGGAGAGGCTACAGCGTTTGGGACTCTTTAGTTTGGAGAGGATACGTCTGAGGGGGGACATGATTGAAGTCTGTAAAATTATGAATGGGTTAGAAAATGTTGACAGAGATAATTTTTTCTCTCTTTCTCACAATACTAAAACCGGGGGGCATACATTGAAAATGCTGGGGGAAGAATTCAGACTAATAAAAGGAAGCATTTCTTCACGCAACGTGTGATTGGTGTTTGGAATATGCTGCCACAGGAGGTGGTGATGGCCACTAACCTGGATAGCTTTAAAAGGGGCTTGGACAGATTTATGGAGGAGAAGTCAATCTATGGCTACCAATCTTGATCCTCCTTGATCTGAGATGGCAAATGCCTTAGCAGACCAGGTGCTCGGGAGCAGCAGCAGCAGCAGAAGGCCATTGCTTTTACATCCTGCATGTGAGATCCCAAAGGCACCTGGTGGGCCACTGTGAGTAGCAGAGTGCTGGACTAGATGGACTCTGGTCTGATTAAGCAGGCTCTTATGTTCTTATACCAGCCTACTCAATTTCAAACAAACCTACCCTTCCCTGCACCTGCATTATAGTCTAGCCTTGCAAATTCATACTTTGTATCCTCAGTAAACCCATTGTACTCTGGAGTGAAGATCCATCCAACTTTTTAGAATTCTTGTGTGTATATATATCAAAATGGAATTCCAGCCTTTCTTTATTGTAGTGCATTCAGCTTGACTACTACGTACAAATAAATAAATATATCTCTGCCTACTTCCCTTCTGTTGTAAAGAGACTCCTGGTTGGGGAAGGCTGTATTATCTACTGCCAGCAGGGGCTTGGCCATGCTGACAATGGCTGATGGGAATTGTAGTCCATGAACATCTGGAGAGCCACAGTTTGCAGACCCCTGGTCTAGAGAGGTGTGTGCTATAGGTGGTGGAGAAGTAGGAATGAAAGCTGCTTGACTTCCTTTCCTCTAATGACAGATTGGAAGTCCACGCTTTATTCTCTGATCCTGCAAGATGCCCGGTCCTTTCTCACAATGAGAAGGTTTGTTGCAGTGTTGTAGAGCTTCTGTTGAGTTTTATATATGTGAAGTTTTCTTTTATCCAGTCTGTGAGCAGGCATTCTTGTATGTGTTGTCATCACTTGGCCACATAAAACTGCCTTATTCAAACACTTTTTGTCAGTTATAATTAAAGCTTGTACTTGCTTGTATATTAGATTTTTCTACAAACATGCACTGAGTAATTCTCATGTTATGTTCATGCGTTTAAACCACATACTTTTCCAGGAAATGGTCTCTGGTTGTATGTAAAGTGAATGCAAATTCGTTCTTTACAAACAGGTGTATGCATTTGCATGCAGGGCATATGTACAGTCACTGTAACATATGAATAGGCCTATAGGGCATTGGTCTGTCAAGGCTAATATTGCTTGCTTTGACCAGCAGTAGTTCTTGGGTTGAGGTGCTTTTATGTCACCACTTGGTCATCTTAACTAGAGATGCCAGGGACTGGAATCTGGAACCTTCTGCATGCCAAACAGATGCTGAACTGCTGAATGGAGAGAACTCCTTTCTTCAAACAGTGAATAATGAGGCATCACAAGATGTGCTGAGTTGTAGGAATTAACACTGATTTTTAAAATCTGAGTTTGTCTTCCATAAAAGTATTTCTTTCTAGTTATTAAAAATGTAGGGGGCAGTCTGTGATTATATACTTAGTGGGCACATGGCAATTTCAGAAGCAAAGTTTACTTTTTACAGAATAATCACAAATGGAATAGCTTCTGAAAAGCAATGAAACGTGTTTTGTGGCTAAGTCTATAATCCTATGTGCACTTCCTTGTGTGAACACAGTAGAAGCTGTTTTAGCATAGGATTGTTCTGCAAGCCTGGTACATGGGTCCAATTTCAGCCCTGGTTTTGGCCTGGCAGTTAAGGAAAAGAGGTCTTATTGCTTCTGGAGCAGAATCCCTGCTTGTCCAGCAGCAGTGGAAGAGGTTACAAAACCCAAGATACAAACTATGTTTTTTGAAAACTTTCACTGGTTTAGTGTTCTTGCTCTTTATATGTTCAAAGGGTGTGTGATAGTTTTTAATTTGCATTGGAGTTATACCTGTTAACATGTTTATGAATGAGACTGGAGATATATTCTGGAATTTTAAAGGAGACTTTCAACCCAATCCAGGGTCAGTGTGTGTGTGTGTGTGTGGGGGTGCGGGGGTGCTAATGGAGTCCTGGAAATGGTATGAGCTTGCATAAGGGGAAAACACATTGGTGGAGAGGGCAAACATGCACATGAATGTTAGCCATGCAGCTCTGTGATGCCCAAACCTGGAAGAGCCTGCAGCTTTGCTGATGCGGGACCATCTCACAGGTATAGGGAGTGTGTGTGTGTGGGGGGTGTTCCCAGGGTGATCCAGCTTTAGTTGGCTTCCACCAGGCTTTCTGTCCGGGAATTCCCTCTTCCCCTCTCTCAGACTTGTGCCACCAGTAAGTGTGGTGTAAGTAATTTTGAGCAATGGATTTTTTCAGGTGACCAGATTTTTTCCCCTTCCTGTTCTGCCTGTAACTCCTTTGGAAGCGGCACGGTGGTGCGGAAGTGGCTCTGTCCCTGGCCACCACATGTTCCAGAGTGGGCTGTGTGCATGTAATAGTACGTATGTGGTTAAAATAATGGTACTGTGACATCAGACCTAGCTGACAAGTATGTGTTCAGCTTTATTTTCATGACTTATCAAACTGAAGGCAGGTACTGAGATGGTTTGCCAGAAGGTTTATTTGATGCTTTAAAGGTTGCCTATACTTAGCTTCTGATTAGACCTGGGTGTTGGGAACTGAAGGAAGCCTTTTCAGTAACACTTCAACAAAGGTAAATGGAATTTTCTCTCCTTTTACTTCATGGGCCCCTCGTTCAGCAGCTTTTGCTGGTTTCATTCCTAGTGAAACTGCTGCATGATTCCTAGCAGGGACCAAGTTGCTTCTTGATGACAACTCTGTGAGGCATTAAAGACCAACAAAATTTTTGAAGTGTAAGTTTTCAAGAGTCAAAGTTCTGTTTATCAGATATGAAGCTTTGACTTGTGAAAGCTTATACCTTGAAAATTTTGTTGGTTTCAAATCGAACAGTTTTACCTCAGACTAACACAGCCACCCTCTGAAATTCACTGTTTACTTTATGCATAGCAATTGGATAATTGTGGGGCATAATGAATCAAAATATTTGTGAAGGGTTTGTGTTTACCCATACCTTCTCTTTCTCTGCTTTTCCTCATCTTATTTGTTTGTGACATCAGAATCAAATTAATTGTGATGGGTGACTGTATTATCAGAAGAAAATGTAAATAACAGTGGGCACTTTTTTGGGGTATAAAAAGTAAGTGGCTTAACCCCCCCCCCCCCCCCCCAAAAGAGGATGTTCTTGTTCTGGAAAGGAAGTTATCATTCTTCCCATGGTTCATATTTTATGCTGATGTCTGCTTGTTCCTGAAGAGAAGAGGGATCAGGTGCTGCTCTGTTAAACATATTCTTGAGATGTGGGAGATTATAGTATCAAAAGAGCAGTGCTATCTTAAGTGCTTTTTACCAAATGGGACTTAGAGGCCTGTTAAGGGTTAAACAGTTAATATGCATTGCTTAGTGCAGAGGGGCTCTAGACCAGGTGGCTGGAGGAGGGAGAATATGAGGAATTTCTTTTGCACACAGACAGTTTCATGTGCAGACTTGAAACAGCCTCTGTCTAATCTGGTGAGGGCTATGCAAACTCCCAAGGGCAGCAAACAGAAGGAAAGTTAGGATGCGAAGTGTGTGGTGGATTGGAACAGTGAGGTTTCCTTTAATAACCTTGCAACACAATCCTATGCATGTTCCTTGTGTAGAAAGTTCCACTAAGTAATGTGGGTTTGGTAAGTGAGTATGGATGGACTCTTAGTTTTCAGAACAATATGTAATGCTTATTACAGACTTTGGGGGCTGTTAAATGCCATGTTCTAAACCATATGTCCAGTTTTCCCTTTTTCTATATGGCTACATTGACAAAAATATTCCTGGCTTGTAAAAGAAACAGAGGGTTTCAGGTTTTGGCTCTGGTTACTGTCAGATATGGCTGGTTACTGTCAGAAATGGCTGGCCATGTGTTTTGTCATAAACTGAAGTATCTCTTAGGATTTTTTGATTAACCATTCTTGAAGGGCTCCTGGAAACCATGTATGTAGATGGATCTTATTCATCTTTACTCAGAAGTCCTGCTGAATTACGTGCTTTTTCTCCAGAATAAGTGTGCATAGGATTGAAGCAGGAGGTCACACTCTGCAAATCCATCATATCTCTGACTAGAATCATTCTGTGGCAAGGATCAGGACCAACTAATCAGTAATGTAGTAAGCTCCTTTTCTGGTCTAGACCTCAGTTTATTCATGAGGAATGTAGTTTGTTCGTGGACCATGTGGTGACTTAGAATGCTGTTGCTCAGTTTGCAAAGTAGTTAAGTGTATCCAGCCGTTCATTATAACTATGGCCCTCATGTATTCCTGTTCAGTATGTAAATGCTGGGTTGAACTGGGGGCAAGAGCGAGAGAGAGTAGGCTCCAAATTCCAAGAAGTAAAATAAAAACATGTATAGTATGTATAATTCTGTTCTTATTGTGTCATTTTCTACTTTTGTAATGCTCTTTTCTGCTTTGCCATATCATGCCTGATACTATTTTTGCATGGTTTCTAGTTTTATTGTATTGCTTATCAAATGTCTCATCCTGTTTTATCCCATTGTTTTACATGGTGTTATCCTCCTTCAGTCTCAGTGACAGAGACTGGCCATAAATAAAGTGAATACCTAATAAATAACATTTCGGATGGAAGACAGTCTCCTTTTTGTTTCTGAACTTTGTGGTTCCCCCCACCCCCAGCACTTGTAATTTTTGCCTGCTCATCAGAATTCACACATTTGGATTGTCTATGATAGGTAGTCAACATAGTTCTCTGCTAAATCAGGCAAAAGGCACGAGCTTTTGTGTGATACACTGTTACCCCAATCAGTCCCTGAGTCAAACCTGTTATATTTAGATCTTCTTCAAGATATGTCCACAAGTTCTGGAATAATCATTTGGGGATTGTTTCTGTATACACGGATCTCTTTCTAACACAGAATTCTTAGAAAGATGTGACAGAGGGAGAGGAGGTCTTGAAACATGCTTTTTCAAGATTCAGAACTTAAATATGAACTAAAATGGAAAACAATAGAATTAAATAATGTTGCAGTGCCAGCTATGCTTAGTTGTTGTCTAGGTGGTAAGTTTGGGGTGAGAATCTAAGATGAAATAAAGGGAAGAAGGAAAATAATATGTTGCCTGTCCTGAGAAGAGTTCAGGGTTCAGGGCAGGAAAAAGAAGATGATATGAGATAGAGCAAGGATGAAGATAAGGGGGGGGGTTCTTGGGTTCAACTCCCCCATTACATGTATGAAGCTCTGCCCTCCGTTTGTGGGGTTTTGTATTTATTAGTTTTTTTGTTTTTTGCCTGCAGGGGGCGCAGTTTTTAGTCCCCAGTTTAAACATTGAAAGTGATGCTGTTTCAGGGTGGGGGATAATCCACTCCAAAACAGAATCACTTTCAATGTTGTTTTAACTGGGGATCCCAGATTCTCCCTTTAAGGTGGATTTAAAAGGAGAATTTGGGCTCTCTAGTTCAGGGGTAGGGAACCTTTAACACTCAAAGAGCCATTTGGACCCATTTCCACGGGAAAAGAAAACACTTGGAGCCGCAAATAATTTTTGACATTTAAAATAAAGATAACACGGTATATATTGAGGTTTTTTTACCTTTTACTCCGCTCATTCTGAGAAGCGCATGGATGCGCCCGCCCTGCTGCCTGCAGGGCAGGCAAGGATAAAGCCGGCGGCTCGGCCTTGCGGGCCGCGGGAAAGCACCCGCCCTGTTCCAACGGGGCGGGCGAGAGGGAAAGCCCGCAGCACGGCCCAGCCAGCCGCGGGCAGTTGGTGCGCGGCAAGGATGGGGCCGGTGGCTCAGCTCGTGGAGCCTCAGTGCAAGGGCAGAAGAGCCGCAGGTTCCCTACCCCTGCTCTAGTTTAAACACCATTGAAAGTGATGTTGTTTGGGGGTGGATTCCAGCATCACAGCGGCTGTCCGGGGTGGGGTGGGGGGTCGCAAAACTCAGATTTTGCACCGGACTCCATTTTCTCTAGCTATGCCTCTGCCCGGAGAGGTGGGCAGAAGGGGCTGCTGGCTGCCTACTGGGAACCCAGCTGGTGGGGAGGGCAGGGCAGGGGAGTCTGCTGTCCCTGGACTCAGAGAGCTGCTTTTATAAGCACTTGGGGCGGGGGTGGGGCTTGGGGAGGCGTGGCCATGCCCCAGGGGCGCGTCGGGGCATGGCCCCACACCCTGAACCCCCCCCATAAAAATCTATACCTACGTCCCTGAGATAGAGGTTCTGGGTAGGGAGTCTTGGGACAGACGGCACAAGGAGTAGATTTCAGTAAGGCTGGAGGGAGGTCTGGGTACAGAGCCAACTTCCAGGAAAGCCATACGGTTGCAATTTTGGAAGGGCTGAGTTTCCCTATTTATAGATTTTGTAGTAAGTATGAAGAATTCTATTGCTGGCCCAGTTACGTGCACACTTTAGGATCTGCAGCAGGATTGGCTCAGAGGTTCATGGTCTTGTTTCCTATTGGAGTGTTTGAATTTTGATTGAGTATAGATACCATAAAATTAAGAGTGGAAGTCTAAATATGGCGAAGCTAGATGGAATGACAGGATGGTGGAATATTTAGGTGGAATTATTGGTGAACATTCTGTGGTATCAGGTTATTGACTTAAGTCAATTACTCATGACCCTAGGTGTGAGAAGCTCTGGAGACGTTGGGGAAAAGGCAAAATCAGTGTGCTCCTTGGAGTGTAGTTGCGCTATTCTCACACAAGAGTGCCCAAAGGAATTTCTGCCAGTTTTCAAGGGCTTCTGCCTATCTGTCATATTGGATATTATATTCTGGCTACTGGGTCAGAAGATTCTTGGGGATGAGCAAATGCAGGGGTGTTTGTGGGGAGCAACTTTGTAAGAAGCAATGTTATTTGAGATTTGGAGGCACTTTGAAGAAGATGCATCTGGTAGTTTTGAATCCTAGAGTAGCGGTTGATTTATCCTGACTTTTCCATGCTTTGGGGAGGCAGTATTACCCTTTAGTCTTACTGCATATGCTTAAAAGAAGCTGGACTTGTATTCTTTGGTTACGGTATTAGTATATATTGCTTCTTGTTGTAGTAAAGATGAAAATTGTTTGGCCCTGTCTTGCAGATACCACCCCCAATCAGCTCCTTCAAGCAGCACATGGTTTGGTGTCGTGTTCCTCCAGATGATACCGATGAGCATAAATAACAGAGACTAAACTTTAGCTTCAGGAATCAAAGTTATGGTTGCCATGGCAACTGTTCCTGAAGCTTATTTAGATGAATGTTGCATTTTCCCTTTTTAAAAGGCTAGGCTTTTCATGCTTTATCACGTCAACTCCTCCTCCCTGCCCACAGCTTACTTTCATGCCTCCTACTCTCTTTGCAGCTCTCCTCTCCTCTCTCATTTTCCTGCGTTTCTAGTCTTCTCATCCCACTCTTGGCTTTATGCCTTCTTTTGTGCTGTCGCCTAGTCCTGGAACAGCTGAAAGATGCAAGGACTAGAAAATCACTATTTAGACTTCAAGTGTCTGTTGTCCTCTGTGGTCTTTGTTTGTTGGGAACAGTTTGCCATGACATCGTACAAAATAGATATGACCTTAATCACGGTTAGATAAAGGTTTTTTTTTTAATTGCTTATGAATTGTGTTCTAGAGTGGTTTTGGTTCATCTTGTTTTTGGCTTTAATGCATTATTGCTGGGTGACTGTGCTAAAAAAAGCCAAGGTTATTTCATGTTGATGCAGTTGACTATCTCATATTCAAGCTAATTCTAGCAATCACGAGGGTTAGACACTTAGGTTTGCTTTAAAAACTGAGATTCAGGCGTGAGCTTGTTTTCCATCCCCATCCCCCTTCATAAATAGCTCCTCAAAGGACTGCAAAAACCCATGCAGTAAAAAGGATGAATTTTTCTCTGGCCAATATCATTTTTGGGATGTGGTCATCAGTGATTTTGAAGGGATCACGAGACAAATTCTTTTACCTCTCAATACTTGAAAACAGTTAATGTTTCCTAAAAGTCCCAAAATAATATTTTCTTTGCTACTGGTCAGTTTTTCTCTGTGTATATAATCTTTGAGGGTTCTCCTTAGCTGTCCCACCATGGTCCACTTCAGAATGTTTAACTGAACCAACTTAGGGAACTGAGGTGATACCTCCTCCACTTTTTCTCTCGGTTTTACCTCAGATAACCATGCAGGAAATCTTTTGAAAAAGTTTAACAAAAATTATAGAATTTACAGATAAATAAATTCAAAGATGGTAATTCGCTTTTTGAAAAGATGTCAGCTGGTCACAGAGTACTTAATGCTTGTAAAATATGATAGACTTTCAAGATGTTTCAGAGTTTATATCTAAACTTGCCCCCAGAGGTTCAAGTGGTGCTCAGTTAGCCTTATGAAAAGGAGTATTTCCTAACTCACTTTCCCCTTCGGACCTTTTAACTTTAGGATTACCTCACAGTGTTTGAAAATCCACAAATTACACCAGACAAAACAAACTTGAAAATTATTAGGGAAAACAGGCGAACTCCAAAACAACCAGAATCAATTGTTTATTTACAATGTGCATTCTCTGGCTTTCCCTGAAGAGACTCCAGGTAGATTACAAAGATATTTGACGCAATTAGATAACAATAAAATATTAAAACTCATACACAATAATAAAACATCTGTGAAACATTAAAAACAGCAACTTGGTTTGCAAAAAGGTTCTCTTAAAAAGTTCTGCTTTGCATAGTCCACAGAAGAATGGAAGGACAAGAGCCTTCCTGTCTTTCTCTGGCAACCAGTTAATTAGTAGTAGTGGGAACACCCTCCCCTGGGTCCAAAGGTACACTATGCCACTGAGGCCATCCTGTGTTGAGCCTGGCTGGTGAGGGATCTTGGAGGGAACATTTGTTCTGCTGCCCTCAAGAAGTTTATGTCCATGGACTATAGTTTTTAAAACATTTACTTCAAAATCAACCTTCATTTAAATTGAGCGACTGTATGATTGTGTTTATCTTGGTTGCAGGAGTTATTTGTAGAAACCAGAGATTCTCCTGGAGGCGACTGAACATCCAACCTTCATTTATATGCTCTCTGTTTTCAGTTCTTCCTGCCCTGCCTGGCAGCCTTTACCTAGGAAAACTATGGCCCAATTGTATTGTGCCAGTCACTGGGCAAGGCAGGGAACCCTCAGGGATATGTGTGTGTGCGTGTGGGCGGGGGGGCAACTCACTTTCCTCTGGATTACCTTCTCTGCACTATTTCATCTTTACCTCCTCCTGCCAGCCTGCCTATCTGTTCTTCTTTTGCCTACTTCATTCTCTTCCTTAGTCATTCACCAATCTACCTTTTAGCTACCTCTCATCTTCAGTTAGGGGTGGACCACCCACAGGGACATATGGGGTCATATGTCCCTGGTGGCCGCCACACACACTGCCTGGGACTGCGTCTGCCGGCTGGCTTGGCTTTCCTTGTACAACAGCAAGGTGGAGGGCTTGCTGTGGGCAGGCCGCCCCACTGTCCTTCTTTGTGCTGTGCTGGGCCGGGTGTCGGTGGCCAGTCCCAATGGTGCAGTGGCGGGCACTGGCTGGGTGAGCTGTTGTGCCATACGCACAGGCAGCTGACCCCTCGGCCAGCCTGGTGAGTGTGGTGTGCCTAAGCAAAACTATAAAAGGAGCCTAAGCAAAACTACAAAACTGTTCCCCTACACAGAAAGTCTGGCTCCAGGGCTCTTGGCAGAAAGTCTCATCTACAGCTCTGAAGTCCTCAGCCACCTACTCACAGGGCAAGGGGCCCATTGTGGGCCCTGGGCTGAAAGTTTTCATTTGGAACAAATTCCGCTCAAACCGTGCAAATTCCTTCCATCTATACTTATTCCTACATTTTTCAAAGCAAAGGCGATTTTCATAGAACCCCGAGGACCGGACGTGAGAGGGGAAAGGGGTCTGCCCGTGAGTCTGAGCGAGGGCGCTACCACCTTTCCGTGTCTCTGATGAACTGGGCTGCAAAATTCCAGGAGCCGATTGACACAGATTGGAAAAACACTCCTGTCGTCAGGCAGGAAGGGGACCAGTCTCTGGCAACTGCCTCAGCCAGAGTCCACCAGCCGCTGCTTTTGGGAAACACTGTGCTAGGGAGCTGCATGGGAAACAGGGCAAAGCAGAGGTCAGCCAGGAAAGAGAAAGAAAGAAACTCTTTCCTTTTCCTGGCCAATACCAGTGCACAATTTTAAAAAGTAAGCTGTGACCTACAAAGGCAGGAAAGAAAACCTGTTGCTTTGGAAAAGGCCGTCATGGGCCTGAGATTGGTAATGTAAGGACTGCACCTCTTACTGGCTACCCAGGTGTTTTTTTCTTTAAAGAACATTTTACCTCCGTGCAGTCAGAAAGGGGTGGGAAGTGTGTGTGTGTGGAAGGAATGGAATTCCACTGAAAATGAACCCATTCCAGCAGAGGCGTATCTAGGAAAAATGGAACCTGGAGCAAAATCTAGGGAAAATGGAGCCGGGGATGGGGGCAGAAAACTCAGATTTTGCTCAGGGCTCCATTTCCCCTAGATAAGCCTCTGTCTTCAGCTATATTTATTTACTTACTTTGCCTTTCTCCTCAGTGAACACCAAAAGAGCTTATATTATTCTCCTCTTCTTTTATCCTCATAATAACCCCGTGAGGTATTTTATTTATTTTATTTATTTATTATTTAGATTTTTATACCGCCCCATCCCCGAGGGGCTCCAAGGTGGGTTGGGATGAAAGTACATGACTGTCCCCAAATTATCCAGTGAGCTTCCGTAGCCAGATGGGGATTTGAACTTTGGTCCTCCAGATATTACTCTGCAGTTTTAACTGCTACATCATAGTGTGCCTGTTTTTGGATGCTAACAAGCTGTCAGGTCTAGTTGAGTCATGCAAATTGGGTGGTATCAAGTCACCCAGTGGCTGTTCTAAAGTCTAGCGGTGTCAACATCCAGGTTGGACCTGGAGATTTTCTAGAATTGCACCTGACCTCCTGAGACAGAGATTAGTCTCCCTAGAGCAAATGGCTGCTTTGAGGGTGGATTTAATGGCATTATGTCTGCCTGAGGCTTCTCCACAAACCCTGTCCTTCCTAGATGCCACCCCAAAGTCTATAGGAATTTCCCAACCTGGACCTGGCAACATTAGGCCCCCACGTCTCACTCCAATGAGGCCAGAACAGTCAGATTTGAGTCCAGTAGCACTTTAAAGATGTGGCCAGTGCTGCCGCCGCCTCCCCCTCTGCCCGAGGGAGAAGGCAAGCACCTTCTCCCTTGGGCAGAGGGGGTTCCCTGCTCCATGCTGCTGGCTCCCGCGCCGCGAGAGCAGGCGGCCCCGAGCAGGTTGCTGCCGCCATTCCCCCCCCCCACCCGAGGGAGAAAGTGGCTGCCTCCTCCCTTGGGCCGAGGAGGAATGGCGGCGGCGACCTGCACGGGGGAGGGGGAGACCCGGGCACTTGCGTGCCCGGTGAGAGGCCTCCGCGTGCCACGTGTGGCACGTGTGCCATAGGTTCGCCATCACGGGCCTATTAGCTTTAAAAGAGCGCTGAAAGCACTAGTATTGTATTGGAGAACAAACTAGAACTTTTTTTGAATTCATTTTTATTTTATTTGGAATACATATAAATTAACAGTCATTCTGACTTAGAATGGTTCTAGTAATAACAGTAAGATCTACCACATCTATTAAGAACTATGTAGTTTACATATGTAAGTAATAGTTACGCAAGGAACAGTATTTTAAGATTTTGGTACACAAATACATTATGAAAATACAGATATAAATGTGTGATAATAATTATAAATAAATATATAGGTAAATAATAATAATAAATAGATTAATAACAAACTAATTAATAAATAGATTAATAATTGTCAAAATTGTATATATTGCAGTAAAGGATCCCATACTTTATAAAAAGGGTCAAGATATTTTTTTCAGAATAAGAGTTGTCAATTTGTCTGCTGTTCTGTAGTCCTGTATTTTTAACAGCCATACATCATATGACAGCAATTCTTTTGTTTTCCAATATCTGGCTATCACTGTTTTTGCTGCTGTCGTTGGATATGTCTGTTGATATTGCAAGAGAACATCTTCTGGAGATTTGGATCAGTCATGTGTTTAGGTTCCTCCCCAAGCCCCACCCTTGGCCTCAGTGCTTATAAAAGCAGCTCTCTGTGGCCGGGGATGGCAGTCTCTTCTGGCCTCCTCGGAGGGGAGGGCAAAAGGGACTGCCGGCTGCTGGCTGGGAGCCCAGCCGGCAGGGGAGGTGGAGCAGTGGGGGACGGATCCAGACGCCCTTGATCCCACCCATGTTGTCATCGACATGGGCAGGGTCGAGGGCACCTCCGCTGCCATCTTCCTGATCACGTTGGGGGCCGATTTTGCACCCCCCCCCACATGGCCTGAAGAGTGGCGCCTAGGCAAATACGCCACTGCTCAGGAGAAGATTTATAGTAACGCAATCATAGTAAAATTAAGTTCTCCGTAAGGAATGTTGGAATTTGTTTACCTTATGAATTTGTTTAAAACTATATAATTATGATGTTTAGATTCTGGAACTTATGTAATATATGGTTGAATAAATAAATAATTGAAACTAAAAAAAAGAGTTTGATCTCTCTAATCTTAATCAAAAATGAAAGGTTGTGAACCAGTGTTATGCTGTGGCTAGGTGTCATAGTGTAAGGACCAAAGTTTAACACTGTTTAGCTTCAAAGTTCATTGAATGACCTAGCAGATTTCTCTCTTCTTAATCTACCTCACGGGGCAATTGTGATGAAAATGAGAGGAATCATGTTCATGGTCTTGAGCTCCTTGGTAGAAGGGCAGGATAAAAATGTGATAGTGAATTCATCATTTATTCAGTTATGTCTAGAGAGAGGTGAGCTTTGAAATAAATTAATTGGTGAGAATAAAACAAACTGCGTAGAGGAGAAACGGTTATTCAGTCTTTATCTCCATCTTTACATGATCAGTGAGACAGTTCATTAATATTTCCACTTTACAGATGGGGGATTCAGCTGGAAAGATGATGTTTCATGTGAAGTGATCTGAGTGTAGGTCTATGTTTAGTACTGTGTACTTAAGCTACCTCTCTCTTTGAGGCAAAAGAGCATTTAAATATTATATATAATATGGCCTTAAAGAAGTGGTTTTAGATGCAAAACTGTTCACCAATACTTCTGTTAATTTGTGATTTTTGATGTTTGTTCTATCTATTAATCATTATTTATTTAAGTACACCTTGTCTGTTTATAATTCCTTACCTCTAGAAAATTAGTTATCTTTGTGTCATCACTCTTGTTCTTACCCCCACTAATATGGGAATTAAGACTGACCTTATCAAAAAGGAGCTGGTTGTCTAAAAAATGTAGTTGACAGAAGCTAAATGAACCCGGAGGTTAGATGCAAGCGTTCTTTTATATAATATAATTTTAGAATTTGCTGATGTGAGAATGTATTTTCAAGTAAAGAATGCAATTAGTATTAATTGACTCTGTTTAATTGGGATGAATGTGTTTTGAATTGATGTACTGAAATATCAAGTGGAAGAGTGTATATTTTGTTATATCAGAATGAAACACTCTTTTAATCTGATAATGACCTACTAATAATGATAAAAATTGTTTTCATTAAATGTGTATTATATCTGAAGATTTTTTGAGAACCTTTTGGTGATTTAAAAAAATAAAATCAATTTTTCTTAATGTAATATAAATGCAACTTTTAAGCCTACATTTAATATACATCCTTTGTAGGGTGGCTCTATATGGTGAGACCTAAATATATCCTTTCTCTAAAAGCAGTGATTAAGGCTTGTGGTTGTCCTTTTTAACTCTGAATACAGCTGTGTTGGTTCATCAAATGAATAAAGGCTTTTGGCATTCCAGTGCTGAAGGCATTTCATGATCAATATAATAGATGCCAATTTGCTTATATGATTGGACAGCTTTACTTCAATATTATTTTGTTAATTGTCCAGAACTATCAGTCTTGGAGAAATACAAACTGCACAAATGGTTATCTGTTTCAGTCTTCTATACTTCTATACTTTGCCATTCTGTTAGCAAAGTTAATAATTCTTGGAATACATGGAAAAACTGGAAAGGGGGAAAAGAGACAGAAATTCTAAATGCCCTCCTCAGCCTCCCAGCTAAGCAGTGATTTGAGATATCTTTTGGAACACACTTATTCTTAAACTCTACTTGGAGTGTATTGACCTTTTTTTTTTTTTACAAAAGGATATTGAATAAAGGTGTAAAATGATAAAGAAAAATAATTTAAACTGGTGCATTAGAATAAAACACTAATAAAAGGAAATGCACAACAAATAACACTATTATCTATAGTAGTTTCAATATCAGAGAAGAAAGAAGCAGGGGAGTGAGTCGAGGGAATTGAGAACTGCTGCACATAGATTCATTAGACACACATTAGCATTTGATGGGTTATGCTCGTTGACTGGCAGGTAATTCATATATGGAATAAGGAGGAGTCAGTCCTTGGTAGAAACCTTGGCCCAACAAAGACTGCTTTGTTTAATATTAATCAGTCACAATTGTTTCTGGTTTTAGAAGGAAGAGTTCCTATAGTCCTTGGTGCTCTGTGCTTTCATCATTATTTTCTCTTCTCCGAGGAACATGACAGTAAGCAAACATTCTCCCTTTCTGAAGTTTTTTTTGTGGGGGGGCGGGGGAACTAGATGATATACATGACGATGTACATTTTCAGGTCATGGTACATTGTGACTTCATACTTTGCTGTCTTATCAGTTCAGGATGTCAGGCTCCAAATCCATCTGACCATTGCATCACCTAGTGGAGCAAGCCACTTTCTTAGGTCATTATAAATGTGAGGGAATGATCTCAATGTGTTGGCAAATGTAATTATTTAGTTTTTATGCACTCGGATTTTTTTTCTTCTGTTCATTAGTGAGACATTAGAATATATTTGACGCAATGACATTGAAGTCATTAAAATCTGCATTTTAATATTGAACAATTTAAGTTTTGTAACTGCTGGTGTTCATTTAATAAATGTTGGACTTCCTGTGGTTGATTCAATATTTTGCTTGATAATACTTGTACCAGATAACCTTGGTATCAAGCCTCAGATTGTTACGCTGAAGGTAATGAAAGGCATTCTGAAGGTAATGAATGGCATGGTGTCTGAAAAGTTTTTGCACCCATGTGGCTGTGACCTATCTGGTATAAATTAAAACAGTCTTGGTATTAGTCATGTTAGGTTTCTACATGAATTTGGCTATACCCTTCTCAAGGAAAGATAAACACTGAAAATTTTTGGCGGAAGTAGCGTGTTCCCGCTGATTAAAGTATTCCCTTGAGGGGAAGGTTGGAGGGGAATTTGGAGGGCTGCTGCTCTCCTGCCTGCCGCTTCACTCTTCCGCCCACTGCCTCATTCTCCTGCTGCTGCCACTTACTCTCAGCATCCCCTCTGTGGCTTTGGCTCCTGTTTCAGAGGGGGAGGGGAGGGAGTGAGGGAAGGCAAGATGGAGGCCAAGCGGCAGCAGGATCTCAGCACAGCCAAATGATTAAGAGAGGGAGAGCGGGGGGAGGCAGTGAGGGAGAGGGTTGCTGTGGCTCTCCATGTTCTCTTTTGCTTGCCCCCCCCCCCCGATAGGGACTGCCCCTGTAGTTTTTCCTCCTTGGATGCAAGGCTTGGAGGCCTGAGGGGCAGCGGTCAAGGGGAAACTGATATGTGTTAATGAGCTCTGCCTCATTCACTTGGCCTGGCTTGTTCTTTGCAGTGGTTCAGGAAGAAGATCCAGGAAGTGGCGGCAGATTAATCCTCAGATGCCCTTCTATTTTCTGTTGAGACAGGGTATAGTTATCTTCATTTATGCACAACAGCTCTGCTCGTCGGCTTGGGGCGGGTTACAACTTTCCAACATTGAACATATCAAAACAATTACTCCAGGAAATACATCATTCTGTAAGTTCTAACAAGTACAATCAGTAAAATACAATTTAAAATCATTCATAAATCTAATATAGATGGTGATAAGAACTGAGGGAACAGATGAATTATACATGTACAGTGGGAACAGATGAATTATACATGTACAGTGCAAAGTTAAAACCGGAATCTATGAATGACCTGTGTGTACCCAAATGTTAAGTAGTAGACCACTGTATTATAAAAGTACATCATTTTATGTGATGGTGAAATCTGAAATTTAGTATTCCACTACTTTGATGCTTATACAAATCCTTTGTTTCAAGTACCGAAGTATCTTGGATCACCATTTTGTAAACAAGTCAGTGTAGAAGTGAAATCTTGCAAATTCCCTCCATATTAGCAGACATTGTAACATTCATGAAGTCTGCAGAATTTCAGCAGTGTTATAACAATAACTAATCATTCCTATGAATGTTCTTTACTTCTGGGATTGTTGAAGAGTCATTTCAGAAATAATGAACTCGAAACTCTTGTCCTGGTATTAGAACTACCGGTACTTGAATTCCCTACAGCAAGTTGTGTCCCTTCCAATCTTAGGCCTGGTTTTTGTTAACTATTCACTTGAGTAAAGGTCTGGTGTAATTTTTAAACAAACTTTTCATTAAGTGCATCCTACAGCTCTGGGAAAGTTTTATGATACCACCAACTTAGGAAGGAGGGGAAATGTCTAAAATATGCTTTTTTGATGAAGAAAGGTCTGTGTGGGGAAAAATATAGCAGTTGGTTTGTGTGGTAGATGTGGCGTCTTGAAGTCATGTGTTCATTAACATAAATAAAGATATTCTGAAATGACAAGAAAGCTGTGGTATTTTGGTTTCCATCTATATATTAAATTATAATAGAGGCTGTCTGGTTTACAAAGTAGACGTTGTTGAAACTATACCCCTGAGCATCTGTAGGCCTAAGATAGACTAAGGCTGCCACTTAGACTCTCACACCTATTAAATGCTCTCATTCAGTCCATGGGCTTTACTGGGCAATTGGAATTTTATTGTAAGCTGGTAAATTTCCTTTACTCTGACGTGATGGTTAGCCAGCTTTAACTATATCTCTGACAACCAGGAAGTGGATTGCTATTGAAGTCCAAGTTCGATTGTGAACTAGTTTACTTAATCACGTTGTGTGAATTGTTCAATGCTATAATGGTAGCCAAACCATTACATGATTGCATTTATTCAAAAAAATCTTCATGGTAAATGATCTCTTAAAATTGCAGTTAATCATAACAAATGGACAGGGCTGCTTTGGGGATAGGAGTCAGCGTCTTAAGAATTTCTAAAAGAGGATTCTGACTCTTACAATTTTGAGAGTAGGCGTAAAAATATTTGTGCCATTGAGAAATACATATTACTATTATGTGATCTGAAGATGCCAGGCATAGCTGAGGCAAACCATTAGGAGCTAAAACTACCAGACCAGGCCCCAAAGCCTGGAAAACCCACAGCTGTCAGCCTATTTGTGTAGTATTAGGAGAAATCTTAAAAGTAATAGAAGTTAAGAGACCCAAACAGTCTGCTTAAAGTGCCATCCTAAGCAGGGGTTTGTTTCTATGTCCATTGAAGTCAGTGAGACTTAGAAAGATGTAACTGGTTAGGATTGTATTGTTAATGGCTGTGCATGTGTGTAAGTGCCATCAAGTTGCTTCTAAGTCCCACCCCCATGAATGAATCACCTTCCGAATGCTCAATTGAGTAACAACATTATTCAGGTGTT
Source organism: Sphaerodactylus townsendi (assembly GCF_021028975.2). Taxonomy (NCBI): domain Eukaryota; kingdom Metazoa; phylum Chordata; class Lepidosauria; order Squamata; family Sphaerodactylidae; genus Sphaerodactylus; species Sphaerodactylus townsendi. The sequence goes on along the minus strand of NC_059428.1, from coordinate 64,774,998 downwards.
GCAAATTGACTACCTTGGCTAGGGTGGCTTCCTTGATTAAGTCAATCCATATCATGTTGGGTTTTCCTGCTGAGTTCAACTTTTCCTTACGCTATTGTTTTCCCAACTTTTCCTGGCAATAATGTCTGCTCATAATTTGACTAATGTACAATAGTCTTAGTTTAGTCACCTTAGCTTCTTGAGAGAGTTCAGGATTGGTTTGATCAAGAATGCACTATTTGTTTTTTTTGGTGGTTCACAATATCTGTAAAACTTTCTCCAGCGCCACATTTGATATGAATCAACTTTCTTCCTGTCAGTTTTCTTCATTGTCTAACTTTCACACCCATACATAATAATGGGAAATACTGTTGCAATATGATTCCCAGCTCTGAGCTTGAAAATGTCTAGAGGGTTTGAGGATGGGACCTTCAGAGGGTGGGGTGAGGGGTGGGATCGTAGTGGGGTATAGCACCACAGCATCCACCTTTCAAAGCAGCCATTTTCTCTAGGTGACTGATTTCAGTCACCAACTGTTGGATGAATTATCTTGATCTTTTTCACCAATGACACATCTTTATGCTTAAGAGTCTTTTCTAGCTTGTTCATGGCTGTTTTCCCCCACTTTCACTCTCTTTCTAACTCCTTGGTCTCCCTTGTGGCTGATGATGGAGTCAAAGGATAGAAAATCTTTAACAGTTTCCATTTCTTCATTGTCAACCTTAAAATTGTATAATTTCCCTGTAATCATGACTTTTGTTGACTTGATGCTCAGCTGTAATCCTGGTGTGGCAGTTTCTGCTTTAACCTTCATTGCAAGTCCTTTCAAGTCTTCACTATTTTCTGTCGATGATATAGTATCATTTGCATAGCTCAGATCATCATTTAATCTAAATATAATCTAGCTTTCTTATTATATGTTCTGCGTATAGAATAAAGAGGAAGGGAGATAAAATATATCTTTGCCAACTGGAAACCCTTCTGCTTCTCCATATTCTGTCCTAACAGTAGCCTCTTTTCCAGTATATAGATTGCATATAAAAATTATCAGAAATTCTGGCACACCCATTTCTTTTTAAACCAGCCATAGCTTTTTCTGATTGACATAGTCAAAAGCTTTGCTGTAATCTATGAAACATAAGCTGATTTTCTCCTGAAATTTTCTCATATGCTTCAGTAATCACCATAAATTTGCAATATAGTTGTAGTGCCTCTTTCTTTTCTGAATGCAGCTTGAAATCAGGCATTTCTCATTCCATATGTGGTAACAGTCGTGTCAAATTTTGAGCTTCAGTTTCCTTCCATGAAAAGTTGATATAATTGTCTGATAGTGTTACCCAAGGTGGCGACACAGTCTCTCAGTATAGTGGGGAATATTAGCTTAGAACAGACTGCTTATTAATGTTGCGAGAGGCTGGGTAAGGGATCTTTAATACCAGTGTATACAAAGATCACCTCTTGGAAGAAATTCCACAGAAAAGAATATAATGCAAATTTGACAATCTTTATTGTAGGGATAAGGGGTTTACAATCACTTGGTTCAATGCAGTAAACATGCACACACAGAGTTCCTAAGACAGTGGTGGCGAACCTATGGCACTCCAGATGTTCATGGTCTACAACTTCCATCAGCCCCTGCCAGCATGGCCAATTGGTCGTGCTGGCAGGGGCTGATGGGAGTTGTAGTCCATGAACATCTGGAGTGCCATAGGTTCGCCACCACTGTCCTAAGATATAGATAGGTTGGAAAATAGGTGTCACTGGCACTGGGTAATTGGCCCTTTGGAGGGTAGGATATTTGTAGGGTAAAGGATTATCTCTGGGGGTGGCAGGACAACCTTTGGGGGTTGTTAGGACAACCTCTGAGAGGTGTCCAGATGGATTGTTTGAGAAACCATTGAGTGCATTGTAAGATGGTCAGAAGAAGTTACTTACAGAAGGGAGTATCTGGGTTAAGATAACCAGGGGAGGCAATGACATCAGGAGTCTTCTCATGGCTGGAAATGAGTATCCATTCAGCAGGGCTACTGTATCATGTTGAGGACACATTCTTCCTTGGTTGTGGAGCTGAAAATGTGCTGATATGACAAACAAGCTGTATGAGAATAGGAAAACAATTCCTGGAAGCTTCTTGTAGTTAGACCTGGCTATTGCCAGAGAATAAGCTCCCCATTTCTGCAATGTCAGCATCACCCTTTAGGCTGGCATATGTGTGCATCAGCACTCTCCCCTTGGCGCCCCCCCCCCCCGCTCTTCCAGGGCGGTATGGTAACAATAGTTGCTGCAGTCTTTGATGTCTTCTTTTTTGGAACTGAAATGTAGGTTGGGCTTTCTAACCTGTGGCCCATTCTTTTATTTTCTGTATTGCATATTCTTGTTAAGATTTTGATGCACATTTCTGTGGCATGGAATAGCTGTATTGATATCCTATCTACTACTTTGTTTTGTTTTCTCCCTATTGCTTTTTGTTTCTCCCTATTGCTTTGCGTGCAGCTTTCCCTTCATTTTCTACATTTTTCTTTAATAGATTTTTATTTAAGAAATCTGTTATATTTTCATCACGTCTGTTTTGTTTTTCAGTATATTCTTCCCGTCATTTCTTTATTTTGTCCTGTTTGGTTAATGTATTTTCTTGTTGATTTTTCAGCATGCATGACTGCTTTAAAATTCCCTTTGATTTTTTGGACATATCTCTTATTCTTCCTTTTATTGTTCTCTTCTGTTTCTTTACATTGGTTATTACAGTGTTTCAATAGGATGGTGATAATGCCTTCTACAGAGATATAAAGTATATTACCGGTAACCTCTTTGGAAGAAACACTATTTATATTCTCTTCATTATTGACCCATTCCCTGGAAACAGTTGGGCAAGGCGAAACTGGCCCCTAGTAGTTTTGTGAACTGACTTACTGCAGGGCTTTTCCATATACATGCAGAAAATAGGACAGATGCTAACTGATCTAAACCAATCTTCTTGCACAGTATAGATTTGGAGAAACTCTAAAACGTAAAATTTCAGTGGTGAAATTTCAGTACAGCACAACACACCATTCCATGGAAGAAATTGCTATATTTCAGTAATTATTAAGATGGTTAGTAATTTATGCAAGAGAAATGTTTCCAGATATTTGGGCTGACTAAGAACCAGAGGCTGGTTCTAAGCCCTCTGAAAACTGATTTCTGTTTTTTTTTTCCTGTGGAGGTTGATTAGTTGAAGCATGCATTAAAACTTAAATGATGCCTATACTTTTTATGTTGTGTGTTTATATTGGTGTCAGTATAGCAAATATATATATAAAAAGCATCAAAATCAAGGTGTCAGTGAGTGAGGGAGCACATGGTAAAAAAAGTTTTCTGAGACAAACTAGGTGAAGGCAGTATATTTTACTGGACAGCACCTGATTTCATAACTGCTCATAAGCAAACCCCCTGATGTTATGATTGATGAGAGAGAAACCTTGCTGTGCTTGCTGAGTGTTAGCATGTAATAAATGGCTGGAGAAAGTGGCAAGAAAGAAATAATTTTAGACACATTTGTTTGTTCAATGGTGTAGAAATCAGTGCTTTGTTAGGAAAGTTCAGATCTGTTTCCCCTCCTATTTTAACCAATATGATTTGCCTCCTACGGTGATCAAGTAAAATGGCTTTCTTCCACACCCTTTTGATCTTGGTGTAATAATGAAAATAGTGATTTTTACTTGAGAAATCATAACCCATTCTGCACAGCACAAATAAGACCTTCTGAGAATGGGAAAAAGGTGTTTTACAGAGGAACTCTGCACAGCTTTTCCCCCAAGACGTTCTCAGGATGCCTTATTTTCAGTGCAAGCTTTCTTTTTTTAGAAGTTGCTAAATTGTGGACTTTTTTTTCCTGAAGTTGTTTCCTGCTTGCTGAGCAGAGCTCAGGAGCTGAGGAGACATCTTATTTTTCTCACCTGACTGTTAAAGCTCTCTTCCCCTTTTTAAAATTTTTGATGAGATGTCTATGAAGGCACGAAGACCTGATGTGAAAATCGGCATGGATTCTGAAATTGTGTCTTCAAAGACAGCTCATCAAAATTTTTAAAAAGGGGAGACAGTATGTTGCTGGAATCAACAGGACGAGCTGAGTACAACCTTATACTTTTTGGGCTGAAAAGGCACCCAGGAGATCTTGCAGAGCAGACATCCTGGGGAAACCTTAAGCAAAAAGCTGCAGGCATGGTGAATCCCTTCAGCACCATAAAAGGGAGGAAATGGTGGGCAGGGGAAAAAGCCTCTTTCTCCTCTGATGCTTTTTTTGCCTGTGCTGTCTGAACAAAAAATGAGGAGGAGGCTTTTTTAAAGACATCTCCAGGATGTCTTATTTGTGTTGTGTATAATTGGCCCATATCTGCCTCAGGGTGCAATAACATTCCCGCTTCTCTCTTTTGCTTACATTCACTGGCAGGCGCACTCTAAAAGTAGCAAAGCTTGTATGTATTTCTGTTGATTATTTTATGTTGACTCTGCATTTATGAACAAGGCCAAAGTTTGCCTATGTAAGGGTATAGGTCTCACAACATAAACTTTAGCTATGACAAACCCTGACCTGGTTAGCCCAGGCTAGCCTGATCTTATCAGATCTCAGAAGCTAAGCAGGGTTGACCCTGGCAAGTATTTGGATGGAAGACCTCCAAGGAATACCAGGGTTGTGACGTGGAGACAGTGGCGAACCAGCTTTGAGCGTTTGGTGCCTTGAAAGCCTTATAGGTCACCATAAGTTAGATGTGACTTGCAAGCAAAAAATAAAATAACAAGAATACCTTGAGCACAAATGTACACATTTTATTTTCTATGCTATCCAGGACCAGCCATGAATTAATACTTTGAGATCTATTTCTTCCTATCCTCTCTGGCTATTGTTAGTGTTCCTCTGAGGTTGCCTGTACCTGATTCTCTTAGAAACAAAAGAGGACATTCACTATATACACGTTTTATGCGGGTTGTGAATATTTTGTTTATGGCCTCATGGATAACTAGCAGTTTCTTGGTGTGCTTACCTATGTCCTTTAAAAAACCATAAGCTTTCCACCACCCTCTTAATCATATTGTATGCATGTAAGGGAAGAGATGTGTGAAGGGATGAGTTACAGTCAATATGTATGCATAAAAAAGATGGCTTTGGAAGATGCCTAGGAATATTTCTGCATCCCTCATTAACTTCCTGCTTTGTTAACATTCTCGTGCATTCTACTCTTTCTTGGTGTGTAGCATGTTCATGGAAGACTTGACAATGATTATCCACCCTTCATTATCATTTTTGTTAGTGGCTGCATTTGGTGAAGTTATCTTTGTTTTCTTTCCCCATGATGTGCAGCAGCAGGCATAGCTTTAGCAAAGACCAAGTAGCCAAACTACTTACACCATCAAAATGCTGCAAATCTTCAATTCCCACCGTTTTAATAAAGCCACTGTTGAAATTGTGGGAGGAATTGCTACATGAGGCAGGAGATCTATCTGTAAGAAGAGGTGTCTGGTCCTGTTTGTTCTTTCAGGGCAGATTTCCTACCTATTCTTATCTGTGAAAGTTCTTTTGTTTGCAGGAAGCAGTAGACTTTTCCTTTCCTCTATCACACATTGCAGAAATGGAGAAGCAATTATTTCTGAGCTCTTGGACTGGCTAATCTCTCTAGTTGTGAGAAATGTCTATCCACCCAACCCTTGACAGGATGTGGTGGAGAATAATGTGGTTTTGATAATCCCAACCTGTGTGAAATTGGATGAATTCATAGCTTCCATGGAAGCGATTTGCCTTTCTGACTTCCAAACTGTGCTTTTGCTTTGTTGTCTGCTGAGTTGGATAGTACCAACTTGTGCCAGAGAGTATTTGTGGTTGCCAAGCACTTGCCTTCACTGCAGTGCAGAGGCATAATGTTTATGATTGATTGGAAATGATACTGGAGTGATTGTCTTACAGGATAGTTGTTTTTTCTGTGTTCAACTAATTTTAGTTTGAGTTTACTGGAAAATAATTTCTGGCTTTATTTAATTATTGCTTTTCAGACTGTTTCTTTGTTAGCCTTATCACTGGATTTATTTTTCAGCTGGAGGAAGAGATATAATGTTTGTGACTTTCCTAATAAGGATAGAAAGTTATAAAGAGGAGATACATTTTCTTTTTTGAATTAATGCTGTTTCCTTTAAAAAAATACTGATAATAAAATGAAAATGAATTACCTTTCATTATATTAGGCGACTTTTGTACTTTCTGCCATTTCTTGACTGTTTTAAGTTTCTGTTCTTCCATTTGCAGAGTCTAAGGATGACCAACGCTTTAATAAAAATAGATTAGTAAAATAATAGGGATAAAAACAACTGCTCAGGTGAAGGATCACTACCGCTTTTTGACCTATGCATGTCATCTATATCTGCAACAGATGACCTTTTACATCATTGCATCTCCACTCCAGGAAAAGGTCCAGTTACTAAATTTCTAAATGGCATATCTTTAAGCTACGGGAAATAATAGGGTCCTGCTAAAATATCTTTAAGCTATGGGAAATAATAGGGCCCTGCTAAAAGTAGAAAACATGGGAGAAAAGATGGAAACATCTTTTGTTTGTGAAGATCTAACTGAATCTTCACTCTGTTTCGTAACATTCTGACAGGTAATATTCTAGTCTTCCAGATTGGAGACCCACATTTCTTTGATTTAGAGTACAGGTTTAGCCTGCTCATTTTCATCCCTTTTCTTGGATTTATTGAAATGTGTTTTCCAGTATTAGATCCACATTCCAAATAGGAAATTAAGATTTAGTTGGTTAAAATGAAAAGCAGTTTGCTTACAGTGGGAATCTGTTGTTTCCACTGCAGGACAAATGCTCTTCGTTAGGCTAGCAAGCAGTTTATTTCTTTAATTCTAAGCTCTGTACCCATCTGTACGATTGTTTCTAATACTTTTCAAGAGGCGAAGATACCAGAAGAGACCCTGTGAGAACTCCATTTGCAGAAGTATCCTCTTGAAATAATTCCCACTTCCTCACAGGAAGAGCAAAACTAGTTCACTTCACGTCTTTGCTGCCTGATGGAGGATCTTGTTAAGCCAGCTGTGCCTTGAGTTAGTTGAGATGCTGTAATCGCCTTTTGGCACCCACTCAGGCTGCAAAAATCCTTGGACTGAATATGTATTGAGCTAGATTTTGTATCTTTCTTTTACAAAGAGGGCATACTCTATTCAACTGGCAATGATCCCTCAAAATAAATAGCTTCCATATTTTTCCCCATGTTGTACAAATAAAAAAGAATTTACTTGCATTCAGATTGTCATAATTGTTGGGGGAGGGAGGTGGAATTCATAGCTTTAGTACACAGGATTTTGACCCAAGGCTCTTAAATCAGATGTGTATTCAGATGGTTTATTTCCCCTTTTGCTTTTCAATGTGATAACCTTGTTCAGTTGGAGCCTGAAAGTCTAATGCGGTAGTTTAGCTTGTTGCCTCAGGAATATAACCCCTCCTCACTTAAATCTGAAAGGCAGATGAAAACTGAAAGTCATTGTGGGGGAGAGAATAGATGTCTGTAAAATAAAACAGATTCTTGGGTGTTCTCCTACTCTGCATGTTTTCTAAACAGCAACGTGTTTACTTTGTGTTATGGGGTGAATTTCTATTTACACTGAATTCAGGACAGGTTTGGCCACTGACTTGAACTGAATAATGGGTGCAGTAAAAAATCTATTTTGGGTCTTTCCCTGACACTGCTTTAAATGAAACTATTTGGCTAGTGGCATTTATGAAAGAACTGGAATGTACATTTTTAACTCTTACCATTAAATTACACTTTTAATTAAGTGGAGTCTCTTACCTGTCTTTCCCCTAACCACCATATCTGGAGTCTGGGTCTAGTTACACCTAACAGCACGGTTAAGGATAGATGCTGTATCTACTCAGTAAATTGGAGTAGATTCCAATAGCTATTAGCTGTGCACCGAGCACTTAAGAGCTTCTCATTACATCTGTAATATTGATAATAATAATGATGATGATAATAATAATAAGCATTTATTGTCATTGTGCACGCACAATTACAATTACAAGCATTCCCCGATGCACACTATTTCAGACTTCACACCCCATCCCCTTCCTCCAACCATCACTACACAGCACCAACCACATCAGCACAAAACTATGGAGTTCAGCATAGCCACAGCTCTAGAATAGAAGCTGTCTCTGATCCTATTTGTCCTTGTTTTTATAATCCTATATCGTCTGCCAGATGGTAACATTTCAAAAAGAGAGTATGCCAGATGAGACTGGTCCTTCAGAATATTATGAACTTTCTTTAGGCAGCAGGAATTATAAAGTTTTTCCAAAGAGGGGAGAGGGCAGCCAATAATCCTCTGGGCAGTAGTGATCACCATTCCTATCTGCCACTGTGCAACTTCCTATCTGCCTTCCTATCTGCCAATGTGCAACTGGCAAACCATGCACAGATGCAGTATGTTAGAACACTCTCTATAGCACAGCGGTAGAAGGTCATCAGCAGTTTTTCATTTATTGTTTCCTTAAAAGTCTCAGATAGTACAGTCTCTGCTGGACCTTCTTAACCACCATGGCAGTCTGAACACCCCAGGTCAAGTCATCTTTAATCTTAACACACAGGAACTTAAAGCTGGCCACCTACTCTACTCGATCCCCGTTTATCACCAAGGGCTGAATTTCTAAACTCTTCCTTCTATAGTCTACTTAAGCTCCTTTGTCTTGTTAGTATTAGGAACCAAATTATTTCCCTGCACCATGAGAGCAACTGGTCCACCTCACCCCGGTAGGCAGACTCATCCCCTCCAGAGATAAGCCCCACCACTGTTGTGTCATCTGCAAATTTGATAGTGGTGTTACTATGATAGACAGGGGTACAATCATATGTATAAAGGGTGTACTGTAAACGACTCAACACACAGCCCTCTGGCGTTCTCATGTTGAGAGTAAGAACTGAGGAGACCTGATTACCCAGTCTAACCCTGTGCGAACGTCCAGACAAAAAGTCCCTAATCCACAAACAGATTGAATGTGAGAGTCCACGATCCAGAAGTTTGTTACCGGTCTTTGTGGTAGGATTATATTAAATGTGGAACTAAAGTCCGCAACGAGCATCCTCACATAGTTCCCCTGTTGTTCCAGATGAGTCAAAGCAGTATGGAGATTAATGGGGAGATTAATTAATCCATCGGTAGGGGCATCTGTAGTCCTCCATTGTCCTGGATTTCTTCTGAGTGCCTGAGAAGGAAAAAGTACAGTCTTAACTTTTGTAGATGAAGCTAGAGCACAGGTCTGCAACCTGTGGCTCTCCAGATGTTCATGAACTATAATTCCCATCAGCCTCTGCCAGCACGGCCAATTGGCCATGCTGGCAGGGGCTGATGGGAATTGTAGTTCATGAACATCTGGAGAGCCACAGGTTGCAGACCCCTGAGCTAGAGATACTCAGTGCCTCAGCTGTTAGAGGCATGAAGTTGCAACCTATGAAGCAAGCACTGGCCATCTGTACTTCCCCTTTGAGACCTATTCTACAACACATTTTCCATTGATGCAGTAGACTTCCTGTGGTAGGTACTCTTATGATTTGAGATTTACAGCCCCAGTACTATGGGATTTACCTCCACAGTACTGAGCTCCCATTTCTAGAACATGACACAGTACTTTTTTCTTTAAGAAAGGAGACTTCCATTGTCAGTAGTTACTGTTTTCTTGACTTTGAACAATTTAGGTGCCTGATGAAAAAGGTGAGGACTTGAAATGATGCCATTCTTATCGATAATGCCAGTATTCACACTGTTATCTTTGTAACTAACTCAGAGTTAGAATGCACCTTGAAGTACATTCTTTGACACTCTTTTCTAAGTGCCATTTTAGCAAGTGAAGTGAAAAATGCTCTAAAACTGTTTTTTTCTTTTTCTTTTTAAAAGGAGATGAACAGATTATGCTTTCAGCTTGACCGGACTTGAAGAAGTCTCTCTAAAATTTCTGATTGCCTGAAGATGAAAAAAGGCAAGTTGATCATGTAGCATAATATTACATTGGTTTATAAGTTAAATCAGAAGTTCCACATCAGACTAAGAATCTTACAGCTCTAAGGGACAGTCTTTAAAGAAGCGTAGAATTAGGATTAATGTAAACCATTTCTCCTCTTATTGGTCTCATGTACGTTTTTAAGACAGGATTCCAGCTTGAGAAGTCAGAATTGGTGGTCCTGACAGAAATGTAGACTGGCAGTGAGGATGAAGGAATGCAGCAGCCAGCAATTATTTTGTAGAAGTATGCCATGTATTCCTGTGTGTAGTAAAACATTTACTATGGCAACATGGAGCTTTTACTTTTTGTGGGATGTGATTCATAAAATATTTTTCATCTTTTTCATCTGCTTCACAGCTGAGCAGCATGATTCTACCCAGAAGTAATACACTGCTTGCAATTTAATGTGTTCTTGTCGTCTTCCTTGCTTGCCAGTATTCAGTATCACGTTTTTGAAGCTCTGTAGCACTGGTTTCAGTGAGGAATACTTAATGATGATGATCGGTTCCTTAGAGGTTTAGAGAGAAGATAGGACAGGCAACAGGGAATCTTGGCTGGTTCTTATTTTTGAGTCCTCTTGTAAGGAATTTTGTGTTGCACTTCGTGATTTGTCTGTTTTTTATTTTAATGCATTTATACCACATCTTTCTCCCCACTGAGGATGCAAAGCAGCTTGCATCATTTCCCTCTCCTCCCAACGTTTTCTCACAACAACCCTGTGAGGTAGGTTAGGATGTGAATGTGTGACTGGTCCAAGGTTACACAGCAAGTTCCCATGGCATGAGTAGCGATTTGAGTCCAGATCTCCCAGATGCTGGTCTGACACTGCTAACCACTACACTGCACTGGCTCTCTACATTTTATTTGCTTACTTGCTGCTCATAGAAAAATTCAAAATGATTCTCCAATTTAAATAATACAATCAAATGAAAAAAAAACCCAGACCCCAGTCTGTTTGATGAGAGCCTCATCAAGTGTCCTCTGATTCATACTTCTGTCCCAGCCCAGTCTGTTAGTACCTGCAAGAAGAACAAGGCTGACCTATCAGTGTTGCTGCTAGTTCACTGCCGGCCATATTTCAAATGCATTTTCCTGAGCATATGCCATTGAAATAAAGTTTCCTCCTAGGCTGTATTTTTAAGTAGATTATGACCTTATTTTCAATGGTTTTTTCCCTTGAACTTGTTATTTCAGTTTATTCGGCAGCTCACTGAGTTTGAGCCAAAAGAGGCTAATCTTTTGAAGAGCTCTTCTTCTGTTCCCCTCAGTTAGCCTTAATAGAAGCAGAATGGGTGCTTTGTATTTTAAAGGGTACAACCTGGTTGGTGACCTGTACCTCAGGCATGTGTATTTTTAGCTACACAGAAATAAAGGTCACAGGTACTGGCCTTTTCTTGATTGCCAGATTTCAGCATAATTATGATTGTTTGGTTGGATTTTGGGAGCTCATTACTACATGTCCCCTTTCATTTGTACAAGTTAACACAAATTAGTGCAACAAATGAAAAGCAATTGAAATACCATTAATGTCTCAAAAAATGACTGAGTGGGAAACTACTCTTTAAAACCAAAGGCGAAGACCTCTTTTAACAACAGTGCCTTGTATGATAGCTGTTGCTCATGCAGAGAGTTGAAGTGGTTGTATGAGGAATGTCAACGCACCTCTGAGCACACTGGCATGGCTACAACAACTTTTTCTATTCAGTGTTTGCTTACTCTCCTCTTTGTTATAAGCCCTATCCCATAGCACTTTTTTCCAGAAAAACTTTGTGGTCCTATTCATGAAAAAACTGATTGGATCTGTACCACTGTATTTCTGCATGTCCTGCGGTCTGGCAGAACCAAGGACCAAACTAGATGATACCATGTCTGAGTCCACTATGGGGAGGGTTGCATTTTTAGCTTGTTTTTTAACTACACAAAATCCTGCAGGGGGCTGACCCAGCTGGGGACCACAGTTTGGGTGGATGAGGGACTCCTGTCACCCTCCCCTATACTGCTGTGAAGAGATGTTTTGAAAAGTGGAAAAAAGCTCGAAGGTTCTCAGTCTCATGATGAACTTGGGGATATGGTTTGGCCCTTGTTTTTCTACAGATTGTGGAGTTCGGCTTGTGCTGTTGCCTCTCCAGTGTTGGTGGTAGGGCCATCAGAGCAAACAACAACTACCTTGCTGAGAGGTGATGATAAAAATTGGCCTGAATGTTCCCTTTTTGTCTGTAATTCTTTTATTTAAGAGTGAACAAGTGCAACTTTTTCAGCAGTGTATGTGCTTGTGAGTTCTAGTTAAAATTGGCTGAGGCACGTGCTACAGCCTTCACAACAGAGAAGTAGTGTGAGTACCGTAGCCTTGGTGTTTAGCAGTGGCTTCCTTTTCCTGCCTCCAGTTCTGTTCTTGGCACCTCAAATGAATTATGCCTTGTACTTACTATGAGGCCATCTGCTATCCTTTGCTTGCTCTGCATTCTGACTGGACTGGAAAGGTGTATTTAATGCAGCCTGACAAGTCCCTGATGTTTAAAAGAAACTCTGTTCATTTTGCTGTCCATGCTATGTTTAAAAGACAGTTGTACAGTTGTCAATCTGAAACCATCTGCTAGAAGACACCTCAAACAGTAACAAGAACTTCCCTGTTGGTTGCTAATTTCTAGTGCTGCATTGTTTAAATTTCAGCTCATTCCATAAGTGATGTGTGTTCTGCAGTAATATTTCCTGATATCAGGTGAAGAGGATTAATTTGGATAAATGTTGATTAATTACAACTCACGATCATCCACTATCTTCTTGCTTCATCATAAACTAGTACAAAGATTGGCAAGAGGCATCTACCTCCCACCCCCAGCTTCTGTGCTGCATGTAATGCTTGAGTAGCTTTATCTGTTAAGATATGGTAATATTAGTGATGTAAAATGTTTAATGTTTAAATGATAGGTATTAGTCAATCCATTTATATAATATTGTCAGTGTCTAAAAATGTTGGTAGATCACATCCAGGCAACATCTTGTGCATCCCATCTTTCCTACTCTGGAAAGGCAATTAGCAAATCACGATAACCTTCATTAATGGTATGAGTCATGAATTCCATACGTTCTGTGTGCTGGTGGTTGTAGTCAGCTTGTGAGGTTGTACAGGCCCCTTTCAGAATGATGTTCTTGATACCTATGGGAATGGATTGCACAGATCCTGATCCACCTGCCATGCAAGTAAGCCATGAGGTGACTAAAGTAGATTGACATCAGCCTGAGTTTTGTTGCATAGCAGACAGGTTACGATCCATGAGATCTGTCCTCAACACAGCTAGACATGTCACTCTTTGTCAGCAAGAATACCTGTCACTCCTCCCCCAATCACTTTCTCCCCTGCCCAATCTACAATACGGAGATAATTTTGCCTTTCTTTACTGGGATGTCATAAGGATTACTGTATATAAAATGCTTTTAATGCTTTATAAATCATCAATTCTACTTATTAACATTTGAGTACAGAAATCCCAACTTTATTGAGGCAGTAGGTACTTTAAAAAAGGGTAGCGGTTGCCATGAGCATTCCTAAAATATTTTTCATATATACATTTAAAATAAAGTTTAAGTGAAAAATAGAAGATTTCTGTTTTTCTCAAGGGCTAAGAATTTTTTCAGGTGATAGATGTATGGGCCAAATGAACTAATAATTGTTCCATCAGAATTGTCATTGATGGTCTTAATTACTGTTTGCAAGTTTTTGTGGAGTCATGGGCTTCGATAAAGGAATCCAGCTGAAGCTAACATAACTCCAATTACTCTGTGTACAACAGATTTTAATGGTGTGTTTGTGAAAGAGAAGGTATTCTGTACGTGGCTGAGAGGATGGGGTAAGTTTCTCTAGCTGAAATTTAGGAGGTATAAGGCCATTTGTGCACAGGGCTTCTCCTCGAGGCAAGCCCACCTCCACCTTGGGGAAAATTTTCAATTATGCAACAGATTCGCAACACTATCCAAGTCTGATTTTAATTTATATAGCTGTTGCAACTTGCTGCACTTTTGATGAATGAAAGGATGGATTTTCTCGGTACAGGCAAACTCCAACCTTTTCCTCTAATTCTCTGGGAATTCATACTTGAACAAGTGCATTATGCCTGCCTTGGGTTCTTTTTTCTTTTTCTTCCCACCTTTTCCCTCCCACAGAGCGGTATGTTCTTCCATTTCTCTGCCCACTCTCCACCCGTTCTGCTGCTGGCTCCCTTGTTTCCCTCCCAGCATTCCCCATTTGGTTGCTGCTACTGCTCCAAACACACAATCGCAAAATCACAGATCTTGAGTCTGAGCCTTCTGTGGTTGTTTGGCTACTTGTTTCTCCTGGAGGCGACTGAGGGCATCTTGAATGGGTGATTTCCCAATCCTTTCTCAGGGAGGCAGAAACTTGCTACTTCCTGTGGAAGGCTTGGACGTCCATCTTGTGCTCCAGTATTTTTCCTGCCTCATCAGGGAGAGCAATACTTTCTCTGGCTCCATAGCCAGTTTTGGTTTTCTCTTTATTCTTGCTGTTTGTGACCGTCTACTTGTGTGTCTTTGTCATTGTTTCGTGTCTGGTAAGAGTAGCTATCCCTTTTTAAGTGTTGGGGAGCTAGAGGAGGCAGTTTTGAATTGGGACCCTTAAATATCCTGTGGACTGCCATTCAGAGGTCATTTTGAAAAGGGCCCATGAACACCTGGCCTTGGCTACCAAGGTATTGGCTCCTTCCTCTACCATAGCAAGGGCGGTTATACTCTGGCTTAGAAGACTTCTCAATATGATTCCCCCTGAGGATCAGGGAGTAAGGAAGGGCTTGGATAGGGTCCTCTCGGCTGTCTCCTATTTAGCAGATTCCACCTTCAATGCCTTGAGGATGGTGGTTAGAAGTATGGCCCTAGCAGTGGTTGCAAGAAGGCACTCCAAGCAAGTAGTGGCCGGTTATGACTTCCATGGGGCTAGGCTTTTTGGTCAGCAGTTGGACTCGGTCCTTGTTGAGTCAAAGGATAAGAAAAAAGCCATGCCTAAATACTTAGGATGGACCAGGGCTCCTCCAGTTTTAGACCATACTCCACCTTTAGGTCTAACTGCACTCTTTCGCAGGCTTCCAGAGATGGCAGAGGCTGGCAGCAACAGCAACCATTTTGCAAATGCAACAACTTCAGTAACAACAATTCCTTTCATCCTTCCAACTTTCGTGCCTCCAGAAAACCTGGTCAGCCCTTTCGAGCGGACAGACCCAACAGGACCTGACTACCAACACATTCCGATCGGTGGACGTCTACAACAGTTTCAGTACTCCTGGGTAGGCGACCACGTCGACCAGTGGACCATCTCTGGCTACTTCTTAGAGTTCGCCAAAATACCAAAACCACGCTTCCAAGTCTTCCCTTGACATTCCACACTGGACAAGGCCAAACAAACAGATGATGCCATCCAACATCTGTTGGCCATCAAAGTGATAGAGCCAGTGCCATTTCTGGAGAGGTCCTCAGGGATCTACTCCCATTTTTTCACCCATTTTTTCACTGCCAAAAAAGAACAATGAGTGGTGAGCCATCTTGAATCTGAGGCATATCAACAAGCACATTCATCTGCACAGGTTCAAGATGGAGACCATGCGATTCATTATAGAGAATATCCAGGGGACCACCTAACGTTGCTGGATCTGACAGAGGCATATCTGCACATCCTGATTCTCCTGGAGACGTAGGAAGTCTCTAATGGGTATTCCTGTGCTCTGCTTTCAGGAGGCAGGACATAGTTAAAACGAATCACTTCCCGTGTGACCTCTTGGAAGGTTGAAGTCCCCAGTTACTTCCTGCCTCTGTAAGGAGTGCACGGACACTTTCAGAGCTCCGTGTTTTAATTTCAAAGAAGACTTAAATTGTTTTTTCCCGTGTGTCTTTTTCCCTCTAGTTTTGTTTGTCTGTGTTCCCCCTCCTTTCTTCCACCTTTCCCTCCGTTTTTTGACTTAGAGAAGAGCTGACAATTGGAAAAGGGGAGGAATTTTCATTCTCCTCACGGCGAAGGATTGTTTTCCCGCCATTTTGAACGCCGCTTTCTTGAGGAGAGTATTGCGGCGGTGCTCCTGCCTAGCAGAGCACATTACTGAGGCGGTTTGTGGCTGTTTTCTCCGACTGCAACACAATGGCAGACAGCAGCTTCTCTCCCATAAGGGAGGTTTTTGCCCCAAACGTGGCAGAGTCACACACACACACAAAGCCTTTATTGGCATCATACAGTAAAACAATTTGTAACCAGAAACGTTTTACAACCAGAATAACATAGTTACAACTCAAATAACCATCATTTAATATAAAAATCTCCCTTAGCAGATGTGCCAATTATATCCAACAGAAACTTGGCAACTAATTCAGAAAAATCCTGATTTGATCCGTCCAGGAAATACTTTATCCTTTGATCATCTGTCATATCTACATTAAAAGATGTAAACAATGGTCGATACTTATACCTTAAGCATTCCCTATTTGGACAGTGAAACATGATATGCTCTAGTGTTTCTACTTGTATGCTGTTGCAAGGGCATAATCTTTCGGTCTTTGGTATTTTTTGGAATCGACCCTCGAGTAGAGCAGATGGCAAAATATTGAATCTTGCTAAAGAGAATGCACGTCTCAATCTAAAATTAATCATATAAAGTAAATAATGAGACATACAACCCTTTGCTTCAACTAGTGATTGATTTAGAGGTGAGCAAGTTGAATTTGCTGCTATTAAAGATCTTTGATAATCCCATTCAAGGAATTTTTCTTTTAACAATTTTTTTTACCTCTAGATAAGATAACATTGATATTTCATCCATAGATATGCCAATTTCTGTAATCTTATCAACTATTTTATCATGCCAGTTTGAAGTGTTAAGTTCAGAGAGCAATAAGCATGTGAAACTGCCTGGCTTGGAATGATGGTGGATTTTTAACCAGTATATAGTTGCTCTAATCCAAGCCAAGGTAGTTAAGGAACATAGGCCCTAGTTCAATGCGAAGGCTGCATAAGACACGCAATTGGGGAAACCCATAATCCTATGCAGAAATTCTAGGAGTGTAGAGTGTTTAGACTGGTGTTTTGGGCTAAGAAAAGGACTGGAAAGCCATAGAGTAGCTGTGGAACTACTTTTGCATTGAATGCCTTGATTACTGCTGGAATGTATTGGTGTCCTTTGGTGGAAAAGAAAGAAATTCACTCAAAGCGTTTACAGTTGGAGTAGCTTTTACTGATGCCGTTTTGACATGGGCTGTCCAAGAAAGATTATAAGTGAACAAAATACCTAAGTATTTGTATTTCTTGACTTGTTCAATTTCTTTTGTCGCTACTTTCCAGGGTTGTTTTTCCATGATCTAGCAAACACCATAACTTTTGATTTATCAAAGTTAAGTTCCAGCTTGTTTAATTTACAGTAACTGTAGCATCTGTTCATTGAACGTAACAGGCCTACCCTAGTGTATGACATTATAATAGTATCATCTGCATAAAGAAGCGCCGGTAAATGTGTATTTCCCAGTTTGGGGCTGTGTCCATCAATATCCCCAAGTTCCAGTGGTAAGTCCCTTAAGTATATGTTAAACAAGGTCGGAGCAATTATACACCCCTGTTTCACCCCTTTGTTGCTTAAGATATTATTGGTCAATGCCCTCCTGAGTGCATTTTACCCGGCAAAGAGGTGTTAGTGTGTAATTGCCTGATTAAAAAAAGCAGTCTGGGGTCGATGTTCAAATCCTCCATTTTCTTCCATAACAAGTCTCTAGATAGTGAATCAAAGGCTTTTTAAAAAAAAGCAACATAGAGCTTGCCTGATCATTGTTTTAACTGTTTTGGGCAAGGTGGGCCAGGACTATTGCGTGGTCATAAGTAGATTTTCCTTTGGAAAAACCTATTTGTTCGTGTCCTATGACCTCTTGCTCTTGAATCCACCTGTTTAGTTTAAGGTGGAGAAACCTAGCATATAATTTGCTCCACTACAGACAGCAGGCTTGATGGGGAGATAGTTAACAGGGTCCCTGATAGTCACCTTGTTTATAGATTGGAACTATTATCGCCGAGCCATGTTTTTGGTATTTTTCCTGTTGAATTTACCTGGGTAAAAACAGAAGACAGGAGTTGTGACCACCAGCTTATGTTGGATTTAATCCAGTTCAGAAGTAATTAAAATCAGGGCCTGGAGATTTGCCATATTTCAGATCTTTTATTAGAAAAATTCTATCTCTTGAGGAGATACAGGCGACCAGTGTGGGATGTTTTCTAAATTGATGTCTGCACTCGCTGGTATGCTGCTATCATTAAATACTCTGGTTAAAGTAGGCAAACCATGTTTCCGGAGAGATACAATATTGAGGGGCATGTTTCAACAAGAGGGATTTATTAACACATCTCCATAATTGATTAGGGTCTTTGGAATGCAAGCTACGAAATAGCCCCTCCCATTCATACTCTAGATTTTGTTGTGATTTTATCTTTATCAAGTTATTTAGAATGTTTTTCAAGGATGTTAAATGATTGTATAACCTTGGGGTCCCTATTCTGACGGAATAGGTTATAAAGTAGCCTTATTTGTTTTATTTATTTCTATAGATTCTTTATCAAACCAGGTTCTTGGTCTGTTTTGAGGAGATGTTACTACTACTGATAAATGTGCAAAATGATTAGTAATTTCCTGTTGTATTTGGTTATATAAGTTTACCCCGTCAGAGGGTGATTTAGCATTCATAATCATCTGTTTATTTGCTTGTATTGTAGGGGAGTGCAGAAAAATTGTCATTTCATGATTAATAATACTTGACCAAGTTATTTTCCTATGCAATCCTTGACTTGTATTCAAATTTATCTCCGGCAAGGGAGAATAGTTAAGAGTAAGGATAATAGGGAGATGGTCACTTAAGAAATAATTCCCAACTTCAAAATCCTCAATATGCTGGAGCAAACCTGGGGGGATCAAAAAATAATCAATTACACTGCACCCTTGTTTAGAGACAAATGTAAAGTCCGTGGCATTTTTAAATTTGTTTAGTCCATTTAACCATATTTTATTTGTTACAAGGGCCATTTTTGCTAGATGGAGACCCGCTAGGTTTGTAATCTTATCCCTCAGGTTTCTCAGATGGGGAGTAAGTAACGACGTGGCAGAGTCTACGCGGGCAGCAGCAGCCAGGGCTTCCACTCCCCAGCCGGGGCCAGTTGGAAATGCCCCCTCAGAACATTCAACCGCCATGTCCGACCGTCTGCCACCCAACTCAGGGGGCTGTAAATCGGTGGACCAACAGACCCAAACAAAAAAGGGCGCTGGCTCAAAACGTTCTGGGTCCCCATCAGTTGGCCAGGACCAACCAAAGAAGACTAAAAAAGCCAACAAAAAGTCTTCTGAATCAAGGCAAGTGAATAATATAGAAGGGGCAGCGGGCTCTATGGGACAACCCCCCACCAGTACACAAGTAGTGGGAGGGCAGAGCAACCCTGTGTTCTCAGACAGTCCCACAGCCTGGAGTTCATTTTCTCCCCTTCAATTTGCCAATCTAATTGTGCAGCAACTTAATCAGCAGCAGCATACTGCGGTGCATGAACAGAACTGCCCGGCTAGATTTAATTTAGCCCCTCAGCAACACGGGGAGGAAAGTGAGGAAGACATTAGTGAGCGAGAATGCCAGGAAGAAATGGAGTGTTTTTCTGACACTGAGGAGAGTCAGGTAGAACCTGCAGATCACACCCCAAGATTTTTCAAGGTGGAGGATTTACCTTTCCTCATTTCCAAGACTATCTCAGCATTAGATCTGCAAGACTCTGCGGAGGCAGAGGAGGTCCCAAATCAGCAGCAACTCAAGCTCATAAAAGGCAGGCCTAAGGGAAATCAGGATTATTTTCCCCAGGATGGAACTGATAGATCATGCTTCCCCATTCCTGAGGCTTTTGAAAAGCGCATAAGAAAAGAATGGCAGAATCCTACAACCAGCAAAGCCATTCCCCCCTGTATAAGAAACTTTACACGCTCCCTCCTTACGTAAATAAATTATTACAAGTTCCTTTAGTGGACGCCCCTGTTGCTTCCATACAATCTGGTAGCCTGGTATCTAGAGATGGAGATGGGTCCATTAAGGACGCTCAGGACAGGAGAACGGACGTGCATCTTAAAAGAGCACATGACTATCTGGCCATGTCCATGAAAACTCTCCTGCCTTCTGCCACTGTGGCCAGAGCTATTTTGGCTTGGCTTAAAAGAATTGCTGAGCTTCTCCCTCCAGAGCATAGGGCAATTAAGGAAGGCATTGACAGAGTGCGAATGGGGGCATCTTTTCTGGCAGACTGGATGCCCTGTCCATGGCAGCTAGATCCATGGCATCTTCCGTCGCAGCCAGATGCACGGTCTGGCTAAAATCGTGGAAGGCAGACACCGTTTCCAAGACTGCACTATCTGGTTACCACTTCCAGGGGGAGAAGTTATTCGGGGAGGAACTGGATCAGATCCTGGTTAAGGACAAGGAGGATAGGAAGACACTTCCCCGCTTTGTTAGACAGGAAGGTACAGCAAGTAGAGGTTCCTTTCTTTCCTTTTGTGCCTTTCGCTCTTTCCCCCGAGGTAACGACAGGACCAGATCAACCTGGCAAACACCATACTTTCAAGGTTCGATGCCACGCAGAGGAGGCTTCAGACCCTACAGGAGAGGTGACCGCTTCCCCAAATCTGACAAGAACCAGAGACAATGACTATGCTCATGTTCCGGTAGGCGGCAGGTTATCCCATTTCAAAGATCAATGGAAACATCCAATCGTAGGTGCCTGGGCCAGGGAGGTGGTACAGTCAGGTTACATGATAGAATTCCTACACTTCCCCAAACACCGTTTCTTCCCATTACCAATCAGTCTTCTTCCCAAAAAACGTCTCAGGACTTTGAATGCGGTTCAGCATCTGCTCTCAATCCAAGCCATAGAGCCTGTTCCTGTAGAATTCAGACATGCAGGTATCTATTCTCTTTTTTTTTCACAGTCCCCAAAAAATCAGGGGACTGGAGGGCAATACTGAATCTGAGGTACATAACCCAGCACCTAAAATTGGCAAAATTCAAAATGGAATCCCTGCATACCATCGCAGCATCCTTAAAAGAAAGAGATTTCCTCACTTCTTTAGACCTGACCGAGGCTTACCTACATATCCCAATACACCCAGCACACAGAAAATTTCTCTGTTTTGCGGTGGACGGAGAACATTTCCAGTTCAAAGCATTACCGTTCGGGCTAGCCTCAGCGCCCTGAGTATTCTCAAAAATCCTCCTGCCACCCATAATCCAATTAAGACAAAAAGGGATCCACGTCCACCCTTACTTGGACGACATTCTAATTCGGTCAAACAGCAAAACGAAAGCCCAGGAGGATGTCCACCTAGTAAAAAACACACTGCAACAATTTGGCTTCATAATAAACATCAGCAAAAGTTCCCTCCTACCCACACGCAGAATGGAGCATCTGGGTGCAATTGTAGATACAAATCTAAACTGTCTCTTCCTTCCAAGAGCCAAAGCGATAAAAATCCAATCAGAGGTCATCCACTTGATCTCCAAGGAAGAACTGCCACTGATGCGTCTAGCGAGCATCCTAGGACTGATGGTAGCATCCATCGACACAACCCAGTGGGCAAGGATGCATGCAAGGCCTCTTCAAAAAAATTTGAGGCAGTATCAGTGGGACATCACAAACAAAATAGACAAAAACATCACAATTCCTCCATCCTTGAAAGTCCAATTAAGATGGTGGACCAATCCATGCAATTTGACCCAGGGCAAGACCTACCTAGTCAGAGACAGAGTCCAGTTTTTCACCGATGCCAGACTGACAGGGTGGGGAGCCAACCTTGGGTCGCAAGCAACACAGGTCCTCTGGCCCAAGTCTCAGAGGACCCTCCCAATCAACATCTTAGAGACACGAACCATTTTTCTGGCCCTTCTACATTTCAAACATCTTATCTTTCGCCGGCATGTCCTGATCAGAACGGACAACATAGCGGCCAGGGCCTACATAAACCACCAGGGAGGGTCCAGATCACGATTTCTTCAAAAGGAAGCGGACCAGATCATGAACTGGGCAGAAATAAACCTTCTCTCGATATCCTGATCTACCCCCTCACTGCAGGTTCCTGCGCTTTGCAGTGGGAGGAGACCACTACCAGTACAGGGCTCTACCATTTAGCCTGGCAATGGCACCAAGGGTATTCTCCAAGGTGCTTCTAGCCCAGTGGTGGCGAACCTATGGAACGGGTGCCAGAGGTGGCACTCAGAGCCCTCTCTGTGGGCACGAGCAAACAGAGTCCCGCCCCCCCCCCCCAATCTAGGCTGGCCTGGGCCGCTGGGCTCGATTATTAGCATTAAACCTAAGACCTAGTTTTGGGGAAGCAGTGTAGGTAACCCTGTTAAGCGCTGTTAAATCCCACTGATTTTCATGCGAAGAACTAAAGTGTGATCCTTTACCTGGGAGTAAGCTCGGTTGCTGGCAATAGGGTTTGCTTCTGAGCAAACCTTCCTAGGGTCGTGATTCACCCGCTGGAAGAGTTGTATGGTTGCTTCAAAGCAAACCCACTGACTACCACCAAGCTTACTCCCGAGTAACAGACGCCTCGGAGCCAACCGTTTTTTCTAAACTTAAACCTCAGCATTCAGGTTAAATTGCCGTGTTGGCACTTTGCAATAAATAAGTGGGGTTTGGGTTGCAGTTTGAGCACTCGGTCTCGAAAAGGTTCGCCACCACTGTTCTAGCCCCCATCACTACTGTATGTCAACAGGGGATTCACATCCACCCATATTTAGATGATATACTTGTCAGATTTTAATCCAGACTACGGGCCATCCAAGACGTGACCAGACTCCAAGAAGTGCTAAGACTACATGGCTTTTTAATAAATCTGGACAATAGTTCCCTGGTACTATCAAGACACATGGAACATCTCGGGGCCTTAATAGACACCTCCCAGAGTGGCCTGTTCATGCCAAGACTCAAGATACTGAAGATACAACGGTTGGCAGCAGGTTCTTTGGGATTGTTGGTTCTTTCTGCTTTGAGAGGCTTGTTACTTTGCTTGCTATGGTGTTTTGACTATGGAATTCCTTCTTCTCATAACAACCAATGGAGGTACCTTGTTCAGGGGCCCAAGAGAGGTCCAATTCACTTGAAAGTTAGTGTTTATTTAAATAAATAGTGTTTATTTAAAGTGAAGCACCATGTGCTTCACTGCAAATTTGGTATAATTTTGTAAAAGCAGCCCCTCCAGAAATATTCCTCATAAGGAATAGTGGAGCTGAATCATGTGGAAATCCTGAAAAGCAACAACTCTGAATAATATTGAAATCCTGAAAAAAAAAAACCTGGTCTGAATACCAGGCTGGTACTTTGAATCCAGAAAATGGGAATATCAATATTTTTGAGCTACTTGATATTTGGATCTGGAAAATGCCCAATTTTTTTTTGAGTTACATATCCCTAGTAGCGATAGCTTCTCCGTCTGCATACTGTGTTATATATTCTAGCATTTACCCTCCTCATGCTTATTGGTCTGCACATGGCTTCCTGTTTCCTGCATGAAAAAACTGTATTTGCAGAAAAGTGGAGCATAAGAAAAAATTACTAATCAATAGGATTATAAACACAGACAGTTTGGATTGAACTTTTGTATCTTTTGGGTTGAAGTACCTTGGGTATTTTTATCATATTTCAGGCATAATCTTGGGAGAAGAGCCCATGCCTATGTTCTGACTGAACTAAAAATAAATGGTACATGACAGTGAAGTTGAAATTTGACTTCTAGTGACAAATGTCCTTTTTAAAAAAATGATGTTCACAAGATAGTTTATATTTGCCTTTTATTGGTTATACAACAACAGCTGGGAACACCATAACTTGGAGAAGGTATAGTATAACCTCTTAAACCTGATAATGACATCCTACAAATGTAGAGAAACCAGCTGTGTACCAAGTGATGGATGCATTAGAAAGAGCAGGGCCACGGAAACCTGCAACAAATTCATTACTGACAGAACCAGCTGTCACATTTGTGCTAGGTTATCTAAAACATGCAAGTGCTCTGTACTTGCAAGTACTTTTTAGCCAGAATGCTAAATAAATCTCAGCATAAACATTATGTGTTTGATTATTGCATTTTGTGAACATTGAATCCCTGTTCTGTCAGGCTAACACCTGTGATTATCTTTGCTATTTAACTTTGGATTGCTTTATTTCAATTACTACTATAGTAAGCAGTAGAAAACTCCTTGAATACTATTTACCATTAACCTGTAATTTTCATCTTGCCCTTACTGCAGAACGCTTGTGTGTTGGCTGAATTTTCACATTCTCTATGTTGGATATTTCATTTTCCACTGTCGTTTTCTCCTCTGATAATCTTAAAGAGTGGGATACCTAGGGGGCATGGGAAAGCTGAAACCATAGGCGTAATTTCCCAGGGGCACACAGCAGGGAAGTGCCCCCCTCGCAACTGCACCCTGTCCCAAATTCTGGGGAGTTTGGGGTTGGGCACAGTTGCACGCCTGCGAGTGGGGTTTGTCCCACCCCAAGTCTTTACATGGAATTCAGGGCAGGGCCAGCTTGTCTTGGTCCACCCTGATCTCCTCATACCAGGGTTTAAAAGTCAACACACTGGAGGTCAGGAGTGGGGTGAGCTGGCGAGCTAACTTGCTCCACCCTGATCTCCACATGGAAGTGGGGGATAGTGATATCCCTGGCCTCAGCCGGACTGGCCAGGATGCAGTTGAGCCTCTAGCTTTATACTGTTGGCTCTGCTCCCCAAGTTCTACCTTTGGTCAGGTGGAGCTTGGGGCTCCCTCTTCGCCCCACATTGCACATGCTCCAGCCTAGGGCTTGGGATTGTGGAGATCTGTAGCGAAATGGTTTTATTAGCATGATATTTAGTCATAGAGCAGAGGCTGTTAGCTGGCAGACCATTGCTATCTGAGCTGATGACCTCAATCTGATCTTCTTGGAACCACATACTATAGAACTGTGGTGGTGAACCTATGGCACTCCAGATGTTCATGGACTACAATTCCCATCAGCCCCTATGGCACTCCAGATGTTCATGGACTACAATTCCCAGCCAATTGGCCATGCTGGCAGGGGCTGATGGGAATTGAAATCCATGAACATCTGGGGTGCCAAAGGTTCGCCACCACTGCTATAGAGACAGAGACATGATCATCTTTTTCAAAAGAAAAAAAAGACTCAATTGTATCATCCAGAGAAGAAACCTTCCTGTGTTGATGCACTCCAATCACTCCTCCTTTCCATTTCCATGTGTTGCTGAAGTTTCAGATGAAGAATTCTTTTTCTCCCATTTTTGAATCAGGTTTGGTCTTGAATGTTGTAAAAATGAGGTGGAATGGTCTCAAAGGGGACACTTTCTGATGGACTGTTCAACTGTATACACAGTGCATTTGGGCTGGATTGGGTATTTCAGGTAGTACTGAGTTTTCACAGGGTACCTGTCAATTTTTAAAATTTCCCTTTGTTTTTTTAACTTCCCTCTGTTTTATGCCCAATCATTGCATTGAAAAATTGCTTCAGTTTAGAAAAAGAAAGAAAAGGAAAGAATAATGTGACCTGTTATGAAACACTACGAATAGTTCAGTTAGCATCTTCCTTTTTCCCAATGTCTTGAAGCGTAGATACTTGTTCCTTAAGCTTCTGGACCGTCTCTTCTACGAGAGCAACCAACTTACACTTGCTACACACATCCTCCGGCAAAAAAACCAAACATCCCACATCTGTTGCAAGTAACTGCAGCAACTCCCCCAACAGCCATATTTTCCAGTTAAGTAGGTCAGGGACTCCTATAAGAATTTCTCAAACCCAAAAGTGCCCCCCTTACCTGTTTGACAAGTCCCTGTATACTGCACTCCAAGGACCAGACCTAATGGTTGAACCCCTGTCCCCCTGTCAAGACTCCAAGGTACTTTCTACCATCCCTCAAAAGATATGTCCTTATTGAGTAAAACAACTGTGTATGGTGTTAGTCTTCCAGAGACTGAGCACCACAGCTAATAGCAAGCCCTATCTCTCAGAAGCCTGGGACAAGCACACGGCCAAGACAAAGAAAAGAAAAAAGAAAACCCCTGTTAACCTCTGTTAAAAATCCCTGTTAACAAGATGTGGCTTTGAAAAAAGCCTTTCAAAAAGAAAACCAGAGCTCATTTAGCACTTTCTGTCTCACTCCTCTTCTCCACTGCTACTCCACTGTTACTCCTCTCCGCTGCTGCTACTCCTCTCTTCGGGACATAACATTATACAACATTTGACTTTATAACAGAATCTCTGTGCTGTAAATAGCATCTGAGACCTTTCCCCATTGATGGTTGATCCAATGCAGGTTGCTGTCCCAAAGACTGGGGTGGGAGTGGGTGTAGACGTCATACAGAGTATGGAAGTCATACAGAGAGGGTGAAACTCTGTTCTTCTCTCTCTCCCAAGAGAAGTTTGTAGCCTATCAAAGGAAAAAGAGGTTCGGGGGAGATTTTGGGGGTGAGGGTGGGTGAATCCGCATGTCATTAAACAGTGCTCTGAAATCAACAGAGTGTTGCGAAGCCAAGTGGTACAGCTTCAGATTACAAGAACTTTGGCTGCCTTTATTGGGAGGTGGAGAGAATCGTGATTAAAATTTTTGTCTTGTTCTGTTGACTCCCCCCCCCCCCACACACACGCACACTCTTGTGCACTCAGTCATGGCCAAAACATCTTCCCTGCAGTTTCCATGGTAAATACTCCCCCATAATTGAGTCACAGATGCAGGAGATTATATAAAAGAAGCACATTTCTGGGTCCTAACTAGTAAAGCTGTCTCTGTCATTAGCTTATGTGCTTTGAGTTTTTGCACACGTATCAGAGCACCAAACTGACAAAGCTGTTTGGCACAATGGATGTACACCTTTGATTATCAGAGATAATGAAAATTGTTCTTGCCTTCCACTTCTGATAAAGTGATCTGTTAAGAAAGAATGACCTTGAAAATAACAGAAGCTGGGATGGAAGATCTGTATGAGAGGAAATTTGATTTGATTGGGTTTAAGTTGAAATAAGAGC
The DNA here is from genome assembly GCF_021028975.2 of Sphaerodactylus townsendi. NCBI lineage: Eukaryota > Metazoa > Chordata > Lepidosauria > Squamata > Sphaerodactylidae > Sphaerodactylus > Sphaerodactylus townsendi. The sequence continues at coordinate 64,747,917 of NC_059428.1, read as the reverse complement.
TGTTGTCGATGCATTCATTATTTTCTATCTCTTTCCCCACTGTATAGGAGAGATTTCTTTTCTGAGTTTCTTGGTGAAGATGTCTTAAATAATTTGAAAACCAAAAATTGCCAGTAAAGCAGATACTAAAACAAGACATTGGCTTACACTAGCTTTGCAGTTTGTTTTAGATGCGAAGCAGAGACCCTAGGCCATGCTGACAGAAGCTGATGGGAATTGTAGTTCCTGAACATCTGGAGAGCCGCAGGTTCCCTACCCCTGCCCTAGGCAAATAACTGGCTAAGTCACTGCCTGTTGTTCCCTCCCAACATGGTGCAGTGGTTAAGAGCATTCCTCACTCCTCCACATGAGCAGTGGAGTCTTATCTGGTTGACCAGATTCGTTTCCCCACTCCCCAATTGGCCATGCTGGCAGGGGCTGATGGGAATTGTAGTCCATGAACATCTGGAGTGCCATAGGTTTGCCACCCCTGGGCTAAATGGTACTGTGGGGCCCAAAGCAGGGGAACCTCTGCCCCTGGTGGGAGCCTGGCAATCTTATCCCCTGTACTAACTTCTGAAACATTCCTTCTCAATCTCAGTCCACATTTGTTGGTCCAGAAAGATACCATGACTGTTGGTATTGAAATCTACTGAGAAGTCCAGGAGATTTGTACAGTCACACTCCCTCTGCAAAACATTTACCAGGGCAACCAAGATTATTCCTGGGCCTGACAGGAAGGGTCATAAACTATTTGCCTCAGCCAGGAAAGCTTGGAGATGTCCAGCCACTTGGGCCATGTCAGTTTAACCTACCTCCCACGAATGTTGTACCAGATAGTTTCTAGGAAGTATGAGTTCTTTCCTTTTGAATGGGTCTCTGAGGATGAGATCATTTAGAGATCTTGTGTGTGTGCTAATTCCTTTGAACTGGATGCTGTATTGAGGATTTAATTACTGTGTGACCAAAACTAGCAAAATGTACAGGTTGGTACATGCTATGCATTGATAGCTTTTGTGTAATTTTGTTTTCCAGAATTAAAGCTGTGAAGTGATGATTCCTACATTTTCTATTTACCAGACTGGTAGGTATAATAGCTTTGTATATTCTTTGTTTACATAGATCAGACTAAATGAAAGCTCATTTTGAAATGAAGGTACTTGTTAAGACTGGAAATCTTTGTCTGATACTTCCAAATGTAACCCACCCAATGATCTTGGTGTTTGAGGTATCAAATAGAAAACATGTTGGGCAACACAATGAATACCTCACCAGTATGCATATCTCTGGATGAATCATGAGAATTTTGAAAAGGATAAACTACGTAAAAGGCAAAGCATTATCAAGAAAAAAGACTGACATGGTGGTCCTGCTAGCATTGCGGTATGTGAAGGCTAATAGTATATCATTTTATTAGCTAATTGCGGTAGATATAAGTGTGCATAATGGGAGAGGCTCTTTCTTGACTGGTTCTAAGTCTTAATTGAAACAATTGTCTTACATTATGTTGGGGGAAAGATCCATAAGCAGGGATTTGCCAAAATCTGGCATCATACTTAAGAATTTTTTAAAAAATGAAACCTCATTTGGCTTTTCAGTTCTAGCATGTTTTTTTTATTCCACAAGGATAGTTTGAAAACCATCAAACGTGTGTAAAATATTACATTTGAATAAGTATTCAAACTCTGGCTTAAAGTGAAATGTCTCATGCAATCAGTCATGTGCTTGTGAAGGAATCACTTGGATAAGTGATTCAAACTGCCTGCAGCACAAGGGGAGAAAGCTCTTACTACTTGTGACCTCCTTCTCCAGCATGACATAAGTTTCCTTGCAGAGCAGGGCTGGTTGTGTATTTGCTCTTGCGCTCTTAAATTCCAAGGAAGGGGAAAGTGTGAGAAATTTATTCTTAAAGCTTCCTCAGATCCCTGGGAGAGCTCCTAGATCTGTGATGGCGAACCTTTTAGAGACTGAGTGCCAGGGGTGGAGCAAGGGGAAACTCTGCCAAGGGCATGCGTGCGCCCCGCGCCCCTGCTACCCCCCCGTCTGCCCCTGCCCTGGAACGTCCCCGGAATGCTCCGAAACACCCCGTCACCCCCCTGGAATGCCCTTGCCACACCCCCGCAGGGGCGCATGCCCAGTGCATCATGCATCCCTCGCCCCCTTGGTGCTATGCCACTGCCAAGTGGCCAAACTGGGGCGATGGCGCGCGTGCACACAAAGAGGATTCTGAGTGCCACCCCTGGCATGCGTGCCATAGGTTCACCACCACTGTCCTAGATTCTACACTCCTGGAGCATAAGTGTTTTCTCTGTATGGCTTCAACTAGTGGCCTTAGCAGTGTGGGTGCCCCCAAGGTCTTGATCCTTTTACACTTTCCCCCCACTCCTTATTGATTGTGCAAAGTCTGGGAATGTTTGAAAGTTGCATTGAACATATGGTAGCTGGATCACATTATTTATTAAACCCAGGCAGCCATGACAATTCATCTCCCAAAGACAAGTGGCCCTTGGCAACAGTGTACAAGTTTCGTTACATGCATATTTTAAAGTCACAAAAAAAAATCAGACAGTGATTTCAATTACTGACATTGAATGTCCCACAAAATCAAACAATTATACATTATTGGCCATGCTGGGAGGGGCTGATGGGATTTGTAGTCCTTAAACATCTGGAGAGCCACAGGTTGCAGACCCCTGGTGTAGACCATTAGGGAAGACAATGACAAAACCATTCTGTAAATATATCTCCCTAGTGAACACTGTGATGGGATATCACCCCATAGTTCAGCAATGACTCAGTCCTTGCACAGGTTCTTTAACACCAAACGTTACTGATTGAAATATCTTATGCTCTTTCTCACTCGCAGTTGTTTCTTTCTTTCCCTCTTTGTTTTTGTTCCCTTTCCAAATGACATAGAACCGTCTTTATTTGGGGGAAAATAGTACTAGAGTACATATATAACGCTGGTCGCCAATTCCCCGCTCTGTCTGGAAAACTCAGCTAAACTGTTTCTGATTATTAATTCTGGTTTTCTTTGGTAAAGTGGTGTGGGCCAGGGCAAAGAGGTTCAGGACGTGGGACCCTCCCCAAAAGTGCTGCTTTTCAGTATTAGTGAGTACCATCATACAAAAAGCCCCAACAAGGATGTATATTCAACACTTGGAGCTTTTTAAACGAATGTATAGAGGGTTCTTTTCCGATCAATCCTAAATTTAGGACACACACTTTCACCCATATTCTTGATTAAAGGTTTTAAGGCTCTGTTCTTTTTTAATTCTAGTTTGCCTAATAGAAGACTCCCTTTGCCAACAATGAAATGTGGTTTCTCCTTGTCCTTCATAAACCTGGGGAAAAGATTGGGCTGTTGATCCAGCACTATGAACATTTCAGTGCTTGCAAACAGGAAATTTTAGGAGCTTGTGTCTTGGGATCAAATGCTGACAACTCTAGTTAACTTGTTTGTATTTTCAGCAGCATTTGATACTTTTATGTTTTGTAGACTTTTTTTTAAAATCAGAAGATATGGTATACTTAACACAAAAGTTGTCCAGATGTGTCAGATCTAACATTCAAATGTAGACACAGCTGATGGCTGGAAAACTGTAAAATGTTAGTGATAACTTTTGCTTCTTGCACCTGTCTGTCCATCTTTCATGTCCCAGAGACATCTGTGATGTTCTGGCTTGATTCTTTAATCAAAGTCAAAATCTGATAAGTTTTACCAGGCTCCTGTCATATAAAGTAACCAGGGAGAAATACAAAATGTTATATGATTCTCTCATCTGTAGTAGTGTAACACGTAATTAATTTTCCTCTACTCTGAGCCAGAAGGGAACAATTATTTTAATTAATGAATCTTTCCTGTTCCATTGAAGGCATTCATCCATAAAGAATAGCTTGACAATTTTTTAAAAATTGATTCACATATTATCTTAATGTTCTGCTTTACATAGCTATAATGTTGACCTTGTAGAAGAAGATCCATAGAACAAACAGACGTTGTTTGGCAGATGGTAATGACTTTTCTAACAAAAGACATTAATAGCATTAAAACTCTTCATGTGACCTAAATGTGAAATGGTTGGTTTTATTTTTGTGTGTTTAAATGAAGCAACAAAGCACAGTTCGTGTACGGAATATAAGGGGAAAAAATTCTTCTGTTTAACACACAGAGATGTTAGAATAATTAATGTGTTGTATAAAATGTACATTTTTCTGAACTTCCTAAGAAATTGTCTATCAGATCCACCAGATACCAAAGGCAAGCATTAGATACAGTTTGTGCTGCTGGCAGGCAGGCGTGGTCAGGTCTGGCCTTGTGGGGCCAAATGGGCAGCAGGCAAAAGCAGTCTGATAGTAGTTCAATTGGTCAAGGCAGGCGGCAGGCAAAATGTAGTCAGATAACAGTCCAGTGGGTCGAGGCAGTTGGCAGGCAAGGCATAGTCAGATAACAGTCCGCAGGTCGTGGTACAGGAGAATTGATAAACAGTCTGGGGATCAGCGATGAACCAGGCACACAGTGACAGGTAATGGACTTTTTGCAGCCAGGCAGAAGCAAGCTCACACCAAGGCTTATATAGAAAGCTTTGTCCAAGGGGTTGGGATTCTGCAAGGAGTTAATGCTCATCAGTTGCAGATAGTTCAATCTTGCTGCAATACGAGCACTCCTCCTTTGCTTCTGCAGCAGCTGCCTCTGCTTCAGCCTCCTGTGCACAGCTGACTCATTACTGGGTTCCCTAGGAGGATCTGCAGGCTCCTTCACCTGTTATGTCAACAGGCGGGGAAGGGCTGGGAGTTTGCCCTGCTGCCTGATCTTCATCAAGAGCAGCCAACTCTGGCTGCACCATGTTGTCAGGTTTTTCATCAGAGTCCTCCGTATCCAGGGGCTGGCTCATGACACAGTTCCGTAGAAGGGAGGCAATTTTAGTCATCTTCATTGGACTTGCTGTAAAGCATGCATAAATCATAAAGAAAACAATATTGCGTACTACCTGGTGAGTAATGTTTTTACTATACCACAATTTTTATTATTCAGCTTGAAGTATTGGCAAATATTGGAAATGTAAAATACAAACATATAATAATCTAAAACCAGTAATAGTATGCAATAAATTAAAAAAGGAAGTTTGGGTGATTGTAGATAAGCTGTAGATACCTTTCCTTGTAACTGATCTTGGCTGCGGGTTTTTTTTTTGCAAAGGTTTTCATCAAGTTTTGATATAATTAAAAGGATTTTTTTAAAAAAATTAATCCGTGTGTTTTTGGCAGGTAGAGGTTAATGTTCCAGTACCCTCAGCTATTTAGGTTTCCTTCTCCTTCTCCCTTGCTTTTGCCTTTTTCTGCAAAGTGAGAGTCATGCAGTTTGGGTGAGCTTTGCTTATGAGTCTCTGCAGGTGTGACCTGAATAAGTGCCCCAAGAGAATATGTTCTGATAGAGGGGCATGTTTTATGGTGAAATGCAGATGTAAAGGGTTCATGTATTTTGAAAATTTTTTCCTAAACTATTTCCATTTCTCTTCATTTCTTAAAAAACTTTCAGGTTTTGGATCCAGTAGCTAAGGACGTAATCCAGTTGATGAGTCCTGAAAAGAAACTTAGGAATGCTAGCTTCGTAGTTGTCTGTTTCTTCTTGGCTATGCCAAGTAAATGATTTATTTTACCTGTAAAAAGGTAAATTACTGATCCCTGGGGTGACAACACATCATAACGTTTACTGGTAGACTATGTTTGTGAGGTAGTTTGCCATTGTCTTCCCCAGTTGTCTATATTTCACCCCCAGCATAATCCATTAGTGAGGGCATCTGCATAGCAGTTGCCTGGCATTTTAATCCATTTGATTGCTTCCTGCCTGGATACATATCTGTGTCTGTGTGGTATTCACTAACCATTGTCTTGATTCTAGTGATTCTAGAAGGCCATTGTTGGCCTATGATGGCATATATCATATTGGAGGATGAGCAAACTCATGAGCTGAAACTGGTATGATTAAGACCTGGAATTGTTTGTTTGTTTATACATACTGCCCACCCCCAGAGGGTTTCCCAGTTATATTAAAATATTGCACTCCTCTAAGCTCATTGATGTCAGTGGATTTAGAAGGCTGTTAGCTCTGTTTAGAATTGATACTGTGAATATCTGTTTCCTACATTCAAATGAAGATTTTCTTGCCATCCCGACATGGCCTACTGTGATAGAGTTACCTTGCCTGACTGTTCTTATATTGTTCTCCTGGAGGCGACCTCGGGCATCCTAATTGGGTGATTTCCCAATCCATTCTCAGGGAGGCAGGAACTAATTTTGTTGCCACTTCCTGTGGGGGACTGGGCATGCATTTCTGCCCCAGCTCGTCTCCTGCCTAAGCAGGAAGAGCAGGGCTTGGATCTAGCTCCAAGCTAGGCTGAGAATTTTTCTTCCTTTTTCTTCCTTTTTCTTCTTTTTCCTTTTCTAAACTATATTTGTTAGTCTCTTCTGCTCCACGGTGGTCCTAGTGCCCACATCTTCACTTGCTTCTCTTGGCCAGGGTACAGCCCTTCCCTCTCACACACACTCCCAGCCCTGTGATGTCCCCTGGGGAAGAGGCAGCACTCCTTTACCAAGGATTGCCCCTACAAGTTCCCTTAAGTCTTCTCTGATTGACCAAGCAATAGTTCCTACTCCCCTGGTCCTCCACTTGCACTACATACTACTCCTGCACTGTATGTCCTTTTCTTAACATTTTAACTTGTTGCTGCCTCTGCCTCCCTGGGGTGCTGTGTCTATGGAAGCACAGAGACCGTCCTCTGAGTCCGATGGGCATGCAACTCCTTTCTACTCAACAGATGACCCAGAGACGTGTGGGGACCTCCTTCAAATATTGAGCAGAGATCTTCTTCTTGCACCACTTCCCCTCCCTTGATGGCACCCCACAGAAAAGGCAATGGTGGTGAATTGCCCCTTGTGCACCCCTGACCTGACTGAGAAATCCATCCCTCTCCCTGCTGTGCACTTGAAACCCCATGAAGAATGCCGCATTCCCCCAGCACAGGCAGTTCAGATGGTACCTGGCTAATCGCTTTGCTGAAAGTTCACAGCAGGGCAAAGGGTCATGTTTCTTGGCTGCAGTCTGGTCTGCCCTGGCGTTGGAACTGCACCTTGGCTCCACTCAAAACTTTTGCAAAGCTGTGACTGGTTGTAGCCATTGACTGACTCTGGAGGAGGGGCTGAGGGGGGGATGGGTGGAAGGAGGGACCCAGCCATTTCCAGCTCAGCAAGTGTGAGGCTGTAAGGGCAAGTGAGCAGGGAGGGGGGCAGACTCCAATCTCCCCTATCCAAGGCTGCAACTACTTTCTAGAAGGGCCAGCAGTGCTGCCAGGCCCTTCGCACCCAGAGGATTTAATTTTTTGCCTTTCTGATCGGCAAATAGAATGCCTCCCCCCCAACTATTTTCAACAGCAGAAACATGCTAGTTTCACCTCTGCCAAAGCACAAATGACCAAACTTAGTTTTTTTTTAGTGGAAAAGGGTATAGTAGTATAATTGTTGTACTCTGCTTGTGACATCTTCTGGAAGTTCTGAGTGCAGCTGTATTTCAGTTTGTTTTTTATTTGCTTCTTAATTATAGGAAAGGACAAGACATGTATGTTCCCCCCCCCCCCCTTACTTTTAAGCCTCCCCATTCCCAACTTCTTTTGCAAATCATATTTCTGCTTTGTGGTTGGTGCATGTCATTACCAAATCCTTCCCTAGCAACCAGATATTTCTAATAATAGCCCCAAGGCCAGTACCCAAAATATTTTAAATGTGGCACAGGATCTCTGAATGAGGATGCAACACTTTGGCCTCCCTGGTACATCAGCAATTCAATCTAATGACCCTTACTGTAAGTAAAACTGACTGTGTGTCTGGGGTAAAGCTATTTGAGCCATGAGGGAAGTTCCTTCTGATTCTTCGCTAGTGAAAAGAAAATGCTAGTTAAAACTGAAAGGTTTTCCGATGTTTATCTATGTGGATGATTTAATTTTCAGCTTGCAAACTGAACAATCATCTGCTTGGGAGCACCTGATCTTAAGAGACATGTAATGCCTTGAAAAGCTGTGCTGTGTTTTGATGTGATCTACATAAATGGTTGCTGTTGGATTTTCTGTATTAGTGTTACCTTAACTATGATACATTGGGGGTGCAATGCATCAAGAGCATTTAATTGTTTTTTTCTCCTGTATGTTTTTTTTTAAATAGTACTGCTTTGTCAGTCTATTGCAGTTTATACGCATGGTATCTAGTGCTGAACAGCCTCTTCATTACAAGAGACTTCAAATCATAGAATCATAATGCTGGGAGAGATGTTAAACATAATTTAATCCAGCTTTTGTCCCAAGACGAGCACTGTGATGCCACAAAATAACTCCAGTGTGTGTTATCATTTGTCATGGTCCACTCTGTAGTCTGGCACATGTGTGTTATGAGCTAGTATACCTTTAAGCAAGAGAAAACATTATATAAATGTTTTCAGTTCATAATCGTGTGTAATTGAGGTTCTTCATGACGGGGTGCCTTTGCTGTTTAAAGGATAATACATGAGCCATGTCACATGTCACAGGAGAAGGCACACCATTCCTTTCTGTCCTAGTGTCACCAAACCGTATGAACAACAAGGAAACTCTTTCCAGATGCAACAACATTTCTGTTGCTTCCTCTCTGTGCATGAGTCCTTGACTGACACCTTTGCCAATTGGAAACCGTTGTCCAGAGTTGCTTACCAAAACAATCAGTGGCACACCCATTTCTTTTAAAACAGCCATAGCTTTTCATAATCCACTGTCCTGAAGATGACAAAGTGCCATCTCTGCAGCTTACCAAGAAAAAATATATACTGTCTATGCTGTTTCTTGTGCAAACATTGTCTTCCATTGTGATGCTGAGTATGTAGAGAACCATTTTATTGCACTGCTGCCAAATGGGAGTTAAATTTATATTTCTATATCTTTATATTTATATATATGTGAGTTGTCACGTTGGTCTGCTATGTCAACTGACTGTGGTCCCCTAGGTGTTTCTGCCAACTTCAAATAAAGTTCTGAAGAAAGTCCTGTTATCGGTTATGTTGTTCAGTTCTGCATCAGGCATCAAATAGTTTGTCTCTATAGGAAGATCATCAAAATGTTTATGTACTACCATACCAAGAAAGCAGAAATGTGAACAAAATGGAGTGGGTGCAGAAGAGTGCGGCAAGGATGATCAGAGGCCTGGAGACCAAGTCCTAAGAAGAAAGGCTGAGGGATTTGAGAATGTTCAACCTGGAGAAGAGATGTTTGAAGGGAGACATGATTGTTTTCTTGCAATATTTGAAAAGCTGTCAAATAGAGGAAGGCCGGGAGTTGTTCCTGTTGGCAGCAAAGGACAGGACTTGTAACAATGGGTTTAAATTGTGGGCAAAAAGGTATGTTAGGGAAAAAATTGTTGCTAAAAGTCATGCAGCAGTGGAATCAGCTGCCCAGGGAAGCCACAAGCTCCCCTTCACTGGCAGTCTTCACGCAGTAGCTGGAAGAACACTTGTCAGGGATCCCCTAAGCTGATCCTGTATTCAGAAAATGGCCTTTATAATCCTTTCTAACTTTATGATCCTGTAACTGATAATTAAAGACATATTTCTCAACATTGTTGTAAGATCTGCTTTTAGTGTCCAAGGTTTAACTGTATGCAACATCTGTCAGCTGTAAGTAATAGATAATTTATAATTCAATATTAAGCCATCTTGCCTCTACCCCCTCCCACCCCCCCGGGCAGTGCTATGAAAAGATTCAGAAGCTGCCTGCTTTTACATGAGCACCATTAAACATTCTATGCCATATGTTCTGAAGGAGATAGTAATGTCTGCATTCTAGTTAAATCACACTTATAATGTCACTTCAGGAAATAAAACAGACACATTCTTTGTGGAGGGTTTTTTGTTTGTTTTTTTTGCTTTCCAACCATTCATTCTGCTGTTTTGTCTATGGGTATCCAGAACTCTAACTGATGCATCAAATGCAGTAGGGATGTGGTTCTCTTGTACAAAGTTTTCTTGATAATCAACAAAACAGTAAATAATTTCTCATAATATAACTCATTTTATTGCATCTGAACAAAGATTATGTAGCTTTCTGTTAACTGTGATAAATGAGAAATCAGTCAGCACTATTCACTTGAAATATTTTGAGACCATTTCCAATGTCTGGTTTCAGATACGGTAGACTGAGAAAGAGTGAATCCACTCTAGCACCACATAGTAAACATTCGGCTGCTGTTCCTGTGTTGGGAAATTAGACTGCAATTCTATGCATGCTTATTTGACAGTGACCTCAATAAAATTTTCTTCCAGTTATGCATAGGATTACTATACGCGTTCTAGAGTGGAGTGTCAGTTCTATGAAGAAATTGCTTGTACATTGCTCTGAAAAGCTTCCAGTAAACCAAGAATTAAAACTGGAGAGCCATATCCTTGCTAAATATATATATTTCTACGTTTTCGAAACAGGCCTTGTTAGTAGTATTGAATATTAGAATGAGATTCTGTGTTCTGATTGCTGCTTTCTTGCAGATGAATTTCTAGCCATAGGGACAAAATCACTTATGCTGTCTTTGCAGTGGGAATGAAGTAGGCTGGCTTTTCATTGTTTAGTGGTGGGGAGTGAATATCCTATAATTAATATTCATAATGTTGTATACACTTCCGTAAATATTATGTCTTTACTTGGACTGTCTTTTAATAGCTAAAGCAAAATATAAAGTATTATTTGTCTATATTTTAAATATATTACATTAAATTGGTTATGCTCATTTTTTAGGGCATTAACCAACATGAGCATTGGGGAATGGGGACCCTATAAATTGAATAGTCAAATAATGAATGTCAGAATCCCTGACCCACGCCTTTCTCTTGTTATTTTTTGTATTATTTTACATAACTAGTCCTTCAGACTGGAGGGTTGTGAGTCACATTACCACTCACACCATCCTTTTCGTTACTAACAGGTCCATCATCAACTTTAGGTGTGCAGGGCAAAGTGGATTCTTTTATTGGTGTTTCTTCTTTTACACATAGGATTCCTTAATACTGAACCAGAGAACACGGCAGATACAAATCAGGATCTCCTTTCCCAGCAACCTAGAGTGTGTGCCTTGGGTTATATGGTTCAAAGAGCACGGGAATCAAATGTAACAAACACATGTGGTAAGTGTGACTTTCAACTCCTTCCTGCTCTAGTCTGATAGATGACACAGTTACCAGAAATGGGAAATGCTTTGTGCTTGTTGCTTGACAGTGTTTGTGCTTTCAGCATTTCAGACTTAAAAACAATAACAAGATAAATCTTAACTCTTTACTGTTTTTATATAGGCTCTGCACACAAACCTTGTGTAAATCTATACATATAATTCCCAGAAGTGTCCCTTGATTTGGACAGCTAAATCCTGCAATAGGGAGCACACTTCCCCCTAACAGGTTTCTTTTCTTTTCTTTTTTTTTGCAAACTTGGGGAGTCCCTGGGTCTGCAGAAAAAAAATCGTTTTTTAAAATAGCAGGTTGAAATACCATCCACCAATAAGAAATCATTTTCTGTTCAATTGCAAAGAATGCACTTACCTCAGGCTATTGCCAGAAGCAGCACAATTTGGGAACCATGGTGGCCCCCGCCGAGGGATAGAGAGACAAAGAAAGGTGACTCCTGACAGGCTGTTCTGTGCTCCAATCTGCTGAGATGGACAGGGCATGAGAGAAATGGAGAGGGAGAGAGGTAGGACAAGGTGACTGTTGTGGCAGTGGCACAAAGGAGCCATTGGGAGGCTCATCTGGCTGCAGCGGGGCTGAGAGGGTGGGGTCAGGTGGAGATGTGATTCCTCTCTTGAGTTTTACGGGTAATATACTTGGAATACACTGTTACACTGTAATACACTGAAGTCCTTACAGAACTCCCTGCTAATTCAGACTACTGCCTGTGCCTTCTACCTCCCACATTCTCCCACTTCCTCTTTTTTCAGTTGGTCATTGAATATTAAACTGCCTCAGTTTTTTTCACTGTTTCCAACATTTCATTCCTTCTGACTGGGCTGAGCTGAATGGAAGGGAGGAAATGAAGGTAATATCTTCTCCTGCTCATTACAGCAGGTGTTTTAATATACATCTAGAATGCTTTCTGGAATACTTCAAAAAGCCCTGTGATACAGTAGTTTAAATTCTGGACCAGAGAGTCACATGTTCAAGGTCCCACCTGCCATGAAACCTACTGGTTGACCTTTGACCAGTCCCTTTCATTCAGTCCAACCTACCTCACAGAACTGTGTGAGGAAAAAATGGAGAAAGGGAAAACTGTTTTTTGAGGAAGGGCAGGACAAATGTACACTGAATAAATACACTTTCAGAGTGACAAACTGGGCTGACATTCAATGCAAATTCATGCCACCTTATTTTATCCACATCTTAAGTCACTGTCAAAGGTGACTTGCTAGTATGCTCAGAGTGCCATGTAATGCTGTGGATCTAGGTATGGGTAGACAACATACCAAAGAAATTCAAAAGAGGGATGTAAATTAACTGGGAAAAAGGAGGAGAACATACTAACTTGCACATCAACCTGATTTCCTGAACAGCATAGCTTATTCCTGAATTTGGAGAAGGTGGCTTATTTATGCATGATAGATGAACAGGAGAAGAACTTGTTTGGGGTGGTGTCCCAGCTCTAGAGAATATCACCCTCCCTGCTGAGTCTACAATCTGGTTGGCTTTCAGGGTCAAAGGAAGCTTGTTTTGCTAGAATAGATTGTCAATAGTTTTTCAACTCTTTGTTTCTTGTTCGGATGGCTTAGTTGTCATGTTTCTGCTGTTTTAGTAGTACTACTCCTACTTTAGATCCTTATTTTTGTGTAAGATTTTGGTAAGGTGTTTGTAGATGTCATGCATATCTGTTCTTCTATATTTTTATCTGTTGCCTTCTTTGAGCTACCATGTTCCTCTCACTCCTGTCTCCCTCTTTTGGAAAGGCAGGAACACTGAGTTACTAACACTATGGCTGGACAGAATCCAATTAGCCATTTAAGTTAGGAGTTTATATTGTGGAACTTTATTCTGTTTGGCCAATGTGTTGTAGGGCTATGTGATATGATATTAGAAAAAGAAGACAATTCAGTATTGAATGAAAATTTGGTATGAAAAGTAGTTCTGCAAAGGAGAAAGGTGCCAGTGTGGTGTTGTGGTTAAGAGCACGTAGATTCTAATCTGGAGAATTGAGTTTGATTCCCCACTCCTCCACCTGAGTGGCAGAGTGAACCAGATGTGTTTCCACACTCCTACATTCCTGCTCGGTGACTTGGGCTAGTCACAGTTCTTCAGAACTCTCTCACCCCCACCTTTCTCCTCCTTTTCCTCCTCCTCCTTCTTCTACAAAATGTTTAAAGTAAATAGATGAAACTGTACTGGTTGTGTAAGCAAGTAGAAATGCACACCACATGTGTAGATGTGAGCTAACACCTGCTTCAGGAATTAACATCTCTGCTTTTTACTCATTTTCTTGAGGCTTCTGATTCTGAGATTTGATAAACAAAGGAACACACCAAAACAGTTTTGTGAACAATCAACCATCTTCTTTTGGCTTGAATAGTTTCACATTCAGAACTCTTGACAGGCAGGAGACCCAGAATTGCCATTTCTCACAGAATGCCCAATTTTGATTTTATGATGGGTAGCAAACTCTTCAAACCCTTCAAACACACACACACACAACACTTTTTCAAATTTGCAATGCAAATGCAAACATCACTTGAGACTTTAATCCATGTTTTTTTTCATTTTCAGAAAAAGAGTGAGAACATAATAATCATTTTTTTAAAAAAGGATTTCTGTGAGCACTTTCCATAATTGGGGAGGGGGAGAACAGTTTCTAAAAAGAGAAGTGAATCTGCCTTGTGTGGGTGTTTAGGCTCTGTCATCTGACAGCTGCAGTATCCAGCTAAAATCACTGTTCTTTCACTCCTACATTCTGAATGCTCTTCCCATACTGTTTCTTCTTTGGGTTTGGTTGAAATGCCTCCCTTCAACACACCCACACCTTGGGAATCACTGAATGAGTCTTCTGTACAGACACACTTTTCAACTGTGATCAGGGCAAGAACTATGTACTTCTACAAGTCAGTTTTCTGCAGATTGCTATAAGAAGATATGGTTTTAGTGATCCCACAGCTGTTACAACTTCTTTTGTACATCTGAGTTTTTAAATGAAAGCAAAAGGACATCTCATTTCAAGTTGGAGATGTAGAAAAGTTAAGGCAGGTTAAAATTTTCTAGAAGTCTTGATATGGGTAAATGGAAACATTAGGCCATAAAGTCTTTGGATGCTGCGCTGCTTCTGAATGTCAGGCTTGAACCCTTTGTGCCGCAATCTCAGCAAGGCAGGAATAGGTAGTTCAACAAAGAGTAATCGTATGAATAGGAATAGAAATATGTGGGAGGTACTGAAGAGCAGCAGGTGGTTTCCACATTTGGCCTATCTCCTTCAGATTGAATAATGCAGCACATCAAAGTAGACAGTGATAAATCCTCTTGATTCTTTTCACCAGATATTACAACAGAACAAAGCATTGTGTTAACATGTATGAACACACATGAATCTGTATGAACACACAGGAATCGGGCAGTCAGCCCATCAAGGTCACAATTGTCTATTTAGACTGGCAGCAGCTCTTCAGGGTCTCAGGTAGAGGGTGTTCACATCACCTGGCACCTGGTCCTTTAATGGAAGATGCAATGGATTGAACCTGGAACTTTCTGTGTGCAAAGCAAAGACTCTTCCAATGAGTCAAACCACTTCTGCCACAATGCAAGAAGATGTTCATGTTGTGCTGGGTAAGAGGCTAAGACATGTTTGTCCAGGATGAAGTTAAGCATACAACAGGAAAGGGACATTTAAATTCAGTGAGAATGGTTATGCTTAAGTGCAGTTTTAGATGAATAAAAATAAGACATCTTTTGAATTTGTAAAGTGTCAAGAGATGTTTAATAATTAATGGTGAATTGGAGACAGCAAGTAATTTAGGCCAGATGAATGCAAAGAAGGAAATGAAGTAAGATGAGGTCAAGGAGTTCTAGTTAACAACACAAAGAAGAAAAGAGATGTGTTTCTCGACATGGCACAGTATGGAGTGTTTTGTTTGTTGGGTTTTGTCCACCTCTCAAGTGGAAGGTGGATGAAACACATTTACATTTGTCTGGGTGGAGTTCATTTGCGATTGCAAATTTCAGAGTTGCATGTGGAGAGAAACAGATCTTACTGTGACATGCCCCTGAAGATGCCAGCCATAGATGCAGTGAAATGTTAGGAACTTAAATTTCCAGACTACAGCCACAAAGTCCAGAAAACCCACAACAGCCCTTTTATTCCAGCTGTGAAAACTTTTGACAATATGATCAGGTGGATTGTGCTAGAAGAAAATATACTTAAAGCCTTTGAGCCATATTTAGAGTCAGGAGAAGCCCCTAACAATGCAGAATTTCTCACTCACTCAAGGAGTCTATATTAGATTTAGGTACGGGTAGTTAATTTTACGTACAGAACTGATCACTGTACTGAGATCTTTCTGAATGTTTACTAGACTACTAGTATGCTGGAAAGTTCTAACAAGTGGCACTTAACTTATGGTGACTTGCAGGTTTTCAAAGAATATATATTTACAATTGTTCCAAGGAAAAGTATTTGCTAGCTCTCCATGGTATGAAGCAGATGAACTAGGTTATGGGTTTGTCCCAAATATTCATTTAAACGCATGTAAATATTAGTTATTTGTGTGAATCTGGGATCTACAACAGTTGCAGCTGTGGCAACTCTTTTTAATTTAAAAATTTGCTGCTTGTCTAAATAGGGCACAGAGGATTGGACACATAGGCACAAATGAGAGTTTCTGGGTGGCTAATCCGGCACCAGATGGTTTGGCACTGAAGTTGAAAATATACATCATATATGCAAGAATGAAAGGTCAGTCATAATGGAGAACTTTGTAAAGAGCAATATTCAGCAGAGATTGATAATTCTGTAGTAATCTCTCTAAGGGATTTCATAACCTGTACCAGCAGACAGGTAAACTGACTGCTCCCTGAGGCCACAATCTTTGATTGATCACTGTTTTTGTTTGCTTCATAGCTGATTAGGGCTTGGTGTTCATTGTAGCAGGAGAACTTCTGATCTAGACAGGTAATAATGTGATCTAGACATCAATCACATCTTCTCTTTTGTTCTAACACTAGCAAAATTCATGAAGTGTGTACGTGTGGAGGGCTTGTATATTGCAAGGCCCCTTGAAAAGCAGTTCAGCTTCCTCCAGGATTGCTGTCAGTATTGACTTAGGCACTCACTTCCAACAGCAGAGAGCAGGTTTCCATTCTCTGCAGTAACGTTCCAGAGCTCAATACTTTACTTTTCCCCATAGGACTGAATGGCAGCTGTTCACTTACATAGGAGAAAGTAAAGGGGAATACCACAGAGATCCAGATTAAACCACATTCACATTCCTGCAACTGTCAAATCTGTTCCTTCTCATGTAACTCTTCTGCTTCATCAGTATAGGCACAGCCAGGGAAATGCAAAGTGGAAAGATTTGTTGCTCTCAAAATTGGTTTGTTTTACCTTCCATTTTTAATATGTTTAGTTCTAAAAGGTCCTAACTGAGCCTGTGTGAGGATGGGCTTTCCTGGTTTAGCTTATTTCCTGATACGGAGTAAAACTGCTTCAGTCTCTAGAGAAAGAATCTGGCAGTGCCAGACAGACAACAGATAGCAGATTACTCTGATCTCAGCTCTATACATTTTTTGTTTATTTTTGTGGCATAGTGACAATGATAGAGTTTCTAAGATTGTCTTGCTTTTATCAATTCAGTGAATTATCTTGCCTCTGGGTGATACTTTCTGATCCCCAGTACTCTTAATCCAATCCGTCAGTATGAAGATCAATTTCTGTACACTTTTACTGAAGTATTATTTGCTTTACTGAAGCAAACTTATTTTTTGTTAATGGAAGATCTGATTTTTCCATCCTGTTGGATAAACAGAAAAAAATTACTATTTTAGGAATTATCTAAAACCTGAAGCGTTACTTGAAGCATTACTTGTTTTCATAAATGAAAAATTATTGATAACGGTTACTGTGGAAAGACCAGGAAACACAGCCATGTATTTAAATGAATAGATAACAGGTTGTAGTTCAAAATAAGGTTAAATTGATATAGTGCTAGACAGATAATTTACTGGCTTCTGAGATATTTGCTGCTTGCAGTCCAGAATGTATTCCAAATAGAACACAGTATATTTATAAAGTTTCCCTGTAGAAAAAAATGTTACCATTAGTAATTTTAAAAGTCTTTATTAATTATTTGGTCTTGGTTTAACATACAGGTAGAGGCAAAATTATTTTTGAAACATCATTTGCAGCCATTGTTGTTCCTTTATGTATGGTCAAAAGGAATGTTACCCTTTCATGTCAGTTTTTTCACCCACACAGAAATTAGATTTTAGATGAAGACAGTAATGGTGTCTTGTGTTTAGATATGGCTTTTGCTAAAAGAAGTAAACATAATGATAAATATAGTTTTAAAAGTATAATAAAATATATTTTCAAAGAGTTCATTGTAATGTGGTTCTGTGAAATAAAGAAATGTTTCCTTCTGCTCTTTGAGGTACTTGTAATATACAATGAAACAGTGGTTTTAACTAAGAAAGCCAAATATAATTTTTTTACAACTATAGCCACTTTTTAAAGTATTATTTGTAAAACTTTAAGAAATAAGATTGTGCACGGACTTTGTGCTGGCCCCATAGAATTTGACTTTCACCCCTGTTAGGCAGTAGAATCTTCCACATTCCATGTCACAAACTACTTCTGAAATTTCCCTCATATTCTTGGTGGCAGGTTCAGTTGAGTAGAGTTGGTATTTGAGAAGAATAGTCTGAAGCCCCATAGAGTTCACAAAACCTATTCACAATTCTTTGGTTCCTGGCTCATGTAAATCTAGAATACTGATGACAAATCTCTGATAACTATTATTCATCATATACATATTAGGAATTACTCATAAGACCTTTCTGGAATCATATATTCAATTTGTGATTAGATGTGACAGTTTGTTGACAATAATGATCCCTTTGTTACTTTAAACTTTGTTCTGAATTTGTTCTGAAGAACAGATGTAGATGGAACTTCAGAGTCTGAACGTGTTCACGTTCACTTCCAGCAGTAGGGTTGCCCTTTCTGGAGCCCCATTGACATAAATGGGCTAACCCACATATACATCAGAGTACACTTGAGACTTTGCATTTAGATTCACGTATGTACTCTCTTTCCTCTTAAGCATTTTCTTTGCACTATATAAATCCTCCAAGTATGCCTCAGCAAATGAGCTTATTTTACTTTTCTTATTCAAAGTGAATATATTTACAGTGTTTTATGAAAATAAGATCCCAAGGTGAGATTGATGGTCAAAGCATTCTCCTGTGCTTTTATATCAATGTGAAATATGAACAGTACATACTGATGATAATCCCCAGATTAGTTCCCCTGTGCATGCTGTTATCTATGTTGGTCACTAAGTAACTTCCAGCTGGCATGTTATCTCAATGTGGAATTTTTGTTGCTGATACTTTAGAGCAAAAAGGGAAATAATAGAGATATGCTATCTGCCTTGCCAAAATACTAGAAGCATGTAAATCAGAGCATAAAAGTACCTTTAATCATGAAGGCATGGATACTTATTAAATGTTTAGATTTGCATCTACAGCAGTTGAACCATTACCTTGTGTTTGATAATCTCTGTGTACTGTGTGCCTTCTGTAGCTATTCGCCAAGCTTAGTATTACTACAAATGGAAATGTGATAGTGTTTTTTGATGAGGCCTAAGTAAAACTTTGGTGTTGAATTCTATTTCATACTGTTTGATGTGGCTTTCAGCAGACTTCAGATATTCAGGGGAATGTATTGTCGAAGGCTTTCTCAGCCAGATTCAACTGGTTGTTGTGAGTTTTCTGGCTATGTGGCTGTGGTCTGGTAGATCTTGTTCCTAACTTTTTGCCTGTATCCGTGGCTGGCATTTTCAGAGGTCTATCACAGAGAGAAGTTTGTTATACACTGTGTCCAGTGAGAATGGAATGTTTTTAGTGGGGTATATATTGTCCAATTCCCAGGGTGGGGTACTAATCAACCACACCTTTGCTTTTCAAGTTCCACCCAAACACTTACTGATTTGGTACCCCACTAAATACATTCCCTTCTCACTAGAGTATATGACAGACTTCTCTCTGTGATAGACCTCTGAAGATGCCAACTACAGATGCAGGTGAAATGTTGGAACAAGATCTACCAGACCACGGCCACACAGCCCGGAAAACCCACAACAACCATATTCAGGGTAGTTCAACACGTCTAATTATACCTTGCAATATGAGAGATGGGAGAAACTTCTGAAGGAGCTGTTCATGTTAAAAGAAAATCAAAGAGGAGGACATGGCAGATTTCTGATATCTGATCTGATATTTGAAGACATCTATCATAATGAAGAGAAACAATGCGTAGGTAGAACCAGACTCCCTGAGAAACAGTTGTGAAGCAAGGCTTTTGAGGCTGTTGCAAAGCCTGTTTAGGTAGGGCTATCCAGAAATGCTTCCTAACAGCCTCCAAAGTTGAGCAATTGAGTTTTGGAATCTTTCTCTGGAGGCTTTTACAATGACAAGGAATGTTCGCTTGTCAAATATATTTAAAAATTAGGGAAACCTGCTGTTGCTATAGGATGTTGGACCAATCCCAACCAATACATAAAGTCCCTTTGTACTAATCTGTGAATTTATGTTGTGGGGCTTTTTTTTTTTTTTTGCAGTCTCCTAAGCTATGGTGTACCTCTAGGCTAGATTGTATTTTTTTTAAAAAAAAAGTTTTGTAAATTACAGGATAATGCTGTTTTTTTAAAAAACAACAACACCTAATATGAATTCCTTGGTAACTCTTAACTGATAATTTAAGCGTTCAATTGAAGAGCAATCTTTGTGCAGGAAACCAGTTGCAAAGCTTCATTATCTGTGCCCACTGTTCTTTAATTATTATTTTTCTTCACAAAATAACATATAACTACCCTGTCGATCTGAAGAAATCCCTCAAAATCAATGTATTGAGACCAATCAGAATGACACAGAACTGTGCAAGCAGAACTCTTCACCAAATTGGATTTTTAAAAAAGGTGTGTGAAAACACACACACCCCTCCATTTTTTGTGTGAGCGATGTTCAGTGAACCATTTTAATATTTGCAATACTTACAGTATCATAATTCTCACAGTCTTCTTTCCAAGGAGTCAAGGGTCCCTGATAGCAAATCTGCCTCTGCCTTAGTGTTTCCTGAAGATTTACTGACCTTAACATTGTGGCCTGTGTCAACTTTTTCCTCTCCGCACATTGCTATTTTTTAAATCATCCAACCTGAAGAGTTTTGAAGAGTTCAGAAGCTTGCACATTGTTTGGTGTCATTTTGTTTAGTCTGAATAAAAGCTATTATATGTATTTGGAGGTTTTCTTTGGACTAGCTTACATGAGCAATAGGCAGATTTTTCTCTTGCATTCAGCATTAAATTTGATATACACAGGTAAAAACTTGTTGTTTTTAACATCTCTCCAGGTGGCATTGTGTGAGGGTACTGAACTGGCTCATGCTCTAAAAGCAATTTGTTCGGGTCACTAAGGGCAGCATTCTTCACATACCTGAATTGTAGTTTTCGATTATAATTTTTGCCATGCAAGTAAGGAAACTGATTCTAATCTAGCTCTCTACATTACTATAGAGCACCTCCCAGATTATTTGCAGTTCCTGGAGAAATTTCAGATACCATTTGTTTATTGCGGTTTTTTTTTCCTGCAGAAAGAACTGTGGGGTAAAAATAAATAAAATCCACCCAGTCTCCCTAACTTGGAGTGAAAGGCTGTTGCTTCTTTTGGATTTCAAACAAAATCTAACAGCCAAAAAGCAGCACAGATCCAGTAACTTTCTAAATGGTGACTGCAACATTGGCTACTACAACAACACTTTGAAATAGAGCAGTTATTTTAAGCGGAGCCACTGTATATACTGGTTAACAGTGTTGACCTGAGATCTGGAAGATTCAGGTTTGAATTTACACTCTGTCATAGAAGCTTGCTGACTAATACATTCTCAGTCTCCCTTTTCTCTATGGTTGCCAACCTCCTGGCGATCTCCCTGAATTACAACTGATCTCCAGACTACATAGATGAATTCCCCTACAAAAAATGGCTCAATTGGAGGATGGACAGAATGGCATTGTACCCTCATTGAGGTCCCTCCCCTCCCCGGCTTCACCCCTAAATCTTCAGGAGTTTCCTAATGCTTGGCTCACACGGTTATTGTGAAAATAAAATGAGTGGCTGAGAATAACTTAAGCACTTTAGGTCCCTATTGTGGAGCAAAATGAGCGATAAAGGAAGAAAATAAATAAATGGATATGTGAGAAAACATGGTTCTGCTTAGAATGATTTAGGACAGGGGTTGCCAAGGAGGTACACCATAGTTTATCATAGAACCACCTAGCTCAGTGGTGGCGAACCTTTGGCACTCCAGATGTTATGGACTACAATTCCCATCAGCCCCTGCCAGCATGGGAATTGTAGTCCATAACATCTGGAGTGCCAAAGGTTCGCCACCACGGACCTACCTTGTCCTTTTGATTTCTGGCATTCTTGTAAAGAAGGATGAACTAACTGGGTCTTGATCTATTTTAATGTTCTTGAGCAAATGTGTATTATAAAGGATTGCTGTATGTAGGTGTTTTTCTTGGTCACATTACAAATCCGAGAGTTTTGCAAACTGACTTCAATGAATTACTGGACCTCATACCAAATAGGAACACCAAGTCCCCACCCAAACATGGTAGGATAAGTCCTTTGGACAGCATAACAATATAGTTTTCTAGGAGTATGGAATATATTATCAAACCACTGAAAAATAGCATACGTTTTTTGCTCATTCATTACTTTTTATGACTGAACTCCCCAAAAGTAAAATTGGCCCTTTAGTTATTTCAAATAGTGTTCCAGTCCTGTTAGAACTAAAGTCTACCCAAATCTACCCAACTGGCTACAATTAAGAGAAAATATTTTCCTCTTGACAAATGTAGCTATGATCTAAATCATTACATTTTATATTGCACAATTGTTAGAAATGAGTACTGTAGAAAACACCTTTTGATTACTCTTGTGGGGTATGCTAAAAGCATCTTGGAGGTGATTCATCATTTCCTACATCACACATTGGAGTAATGCTTGAAAACATAAGTCACCTTAGAAACTAAACAAACACTCTGAACTCTAGAATAACTAACAGCTAATTTTTTAGGATTTAGTTAAGACAAGGTAGGAGGCTAATGAAAGTGCTTTCCGATCAAGCAGAATTTCCCCTCTTCTGCATCAGGTAAGTCTGTTGGGGGTCCAGAGGAAAGAAGTGTGTGTGTGTGTGTGTACACCCCCCCTTCCTCTTTATTACAATAGGTAAGTCTTCCTAAGCTGATACAAGACCAGCAAAGTCTTCTAGAACAGCCACTGATTCAAATTGAAAATAGAGAAGGCTATAAATATTAAAAGAGTCAAGGCAGTGAACCCTGACAGTTATCTGGCAAAATAGGACATATCTTGTTGAATCATCACTGAATCATTGGCATTATTATTCAGTATAGTAGATGAATCAAAAGAAATTGGGTAATCTCTGACATTTGCTATCAGAAATCATGGAAACTGTCATCTGATTTCCATGTAGAACAGTTCTGCTGAGAGCCTTGAAGTGAGAGCTGATGACAAAATAATATAATTGTTACAGATAACTATGATATAGCCCAGGGCCCCCCAATCTTTATGACCCTGAGGATACCTTTTAAAAAATTCTGACAGTATGGTGGCAGTAATCACAGAATAGTGCCACAGGTGGCAGAGCTAGCCACAAAATGGCTGCCATTTTGAAGGTCCTTGTGTTTTGGAAATAAGTGCTGCCAAACAAAAATGTTAAAAAATCTGCAGAACAAACCAAATAAACTCAAATACCACAATACAAAATGATCAGTCAAGTATAGTATAATTTTCAACAATCTAGATCATACAACCTATTTGCTGTTCCATTTAGTATATATATTCAATTCAATTATATGTATTCATTTCTGTATGTACATAATGTGTTGAAGAATCGATGGTGGCAGTATCATCTGGCCGATTTCATGTTTGCATTGGAAAGATTGTTGTTGAAATATTGAATATTCATATAAATTAACAAGACTCAACAGTGGTGCCGGAGTTCTTACCTGAAGAAGTGTCTCTTCTGTACATGAAACAGGAGAACTACCAGGAATTCCATAGCCTTAATGCGACTGGCATACGGTAGAAACATATGGATGGATTCATGATGGACAGTAGTTGTCTCATTATGATATAAGGAAGGACATAGTGCGATGGTAATGTTTTATGTTGTGTGTGATTAGGTATATATAGGAATAGATATTTTTGTCTAAATGAATACATGTAATTTGTCTAAAATGAATACATGTAGTTTATTATATACATAGGACAGCAAATATGTTGAATGAGCTAGATTCTTGAATATTACATTTGATTGTAACATTACATTTGATTGATCACTTTATATTGTGGTATAGTTTTGTTTCCTTTTGGGTCTGTTTGGTCTGTTGTGTGACCCCGTGGGCACCATGTTGTGTCCCCATGGGCACCATGTTGGGGACTGTTGCTATAGCGCATCTAATAGAAGAAACATTTACTGTGTGATCCAATACATAATTTTTGAGAAATCCCACTATGTTAATGGGATTTCTCTTTAGAAATTTTGCCCCGAATTGTAGCCTTAGTTCACAGCAAGAACATATTCTCCTATAAAAACATTTTGGCCATCCATCCAATTTATAACATTATTTTGGTCTTGATGCCTTTGGTTCTGTTGCTACAACCATAGTCTTTTTAACTTTGATAAGCCTTTATTGGCATAAATACAACCATAGTCCTTATTAAATGCTACAGTCTGTTTTCTTCCCCATGCTACAGTGGTTGTTTGCATTTGCATCAAGAAGCAAGATTACCCAGGATGGTCTGAAGCAAGCATGGACTACAGAATCAGGCGTGTAAAAGAACTGAAACAGTGATTAAGAGTACGTAACAACCTATAAAAAGCACAACTTCAGATTCAGTCAGTGCTGGAGATGCATTTATTTAAAAATACCTAGTTAAACCTAAAGATTCTCAGCCTGGTTTACAATAGTTTAAGCCTCCCCTCTCCCCATGTGCTATATCTCTTTCTAAAATGCTAGTGATGGCTGGAAGATGTTTTAATATCGATGAATAAGCTTTGCCTGTTGTATTTATGTAAAAATAATTGCCAAAAACAGATAGTAAAAATAATTGCCATACAATTTTAATAAAAAGGTAGATTTCTTTCATTCTTCCTGATAACTTGTACAGAGAGTTTAGCAGACTTTCACTGGGAAATTAAGATGTACATTAAGAACAGTGGTCCAGATGACAATCTTAGATTGCAACTTTCCATGATACTTCCTGGTTAATGTATTATGTACAAAATGGCCTGATATGCTAATACACATCTGGCAGCTAGAGCTGCAACATTAAAATGCATTCACACATAACTAAGTTTCTTGAAGATCTATGAAGCTTGCTGCTGAACAAATGGTATCAAGGTGCCAACCGGTTCTCTGGAAGATCAGAACATTTTTCTTTTTATTCTTTGAAAAGGCTATTATTTTTAAGCAATTTAATTAATTGCAGTGAAGCAAATAAAAAGTCACACTACAAATGGTCTTGTTTGTCATGGAAAGAGTGGAAAGTTAAAGCGAGGCTTGAAGAAATATGTCTATACAAGAAATCTTGCTGCAAGGAACATTTGCCCCCATCATGCACTGGACACTTTGTGCATAATTGGCCATAGTTTGTTCAGAATACTCAGCCCCGCCTACCTCACAGGGTGTCTGTTGTGGAAAGAAGGAGGGAAAGGAGTTTGTAAGCCACCTTGAGTTTCCTTACAGGAGAGAAAGGCGGTGTATAAATCCAAACTCTTCTTCTCAGAGCCCTGGTGTCTATTCTGAAGTCAACTGGAGGACAACTTCGTTCCATTTCTTAAACTGCCTCTGATATAGAAGGGAGGGGAAATCCCGAATAGTTGTGTTAAAAAGCACTCCAGGATCCTTTATTCCCAACTTATTTTGAGAGAATATGTCTTGTTCATGGGAAACTGTTTTTGAATGGCTGAACTGAGACATTTGCTTTGGGTACCTCACTGACACCTTGTGACAACCCTTTGCAGTTTAGCTGTTTTGGGGTGAGAGAAGCAAAGGGAAGAATAGTCTTTTCCTGAGCAGAGCGACAGTGAGAAAATCAGGGAAGATGGCCTTGTTCCAATGGCCAATAGGAAACTAATTCCCCAAAACTAACTCTTAGTAACAGTTTGTACATAACATTCTGCTTCTGAGGTTAATTGATTTTGCAGTTGAAGGTGTTCGTTCATGAGTGGTAACTCTAGGAATACAACTCAAGGTTAGCAGTTACTCTGTGCAGAAAAGGTATTTGTTTAGATGCTATTCTTTCCACTGCATCAACTCTACTGTGCCAATAAAAGAAGCAAGAATTCTCAGTAGGGACATAAAACCAATTGCCCCCTCCCAGAGCTACACCACACATTTAAGCTCATGTAAAATGCAGATAGAGAGACTTGAATATTTATAATTTTGGATTGCAGGGCATAAATTACATTCACAATAAAAGAAATAACAGTCATTTATGCTGCCTTTAATAAAATCAGCAAAAGTTGACAATTTAATTTACATGTTCATGGCTTAGCTTTGCAAACCTCCAGCACATAAGACATTTAACTCCTGAGTCATCTCCAGGGAGCCAGACCTCTTCTATTAAAAACGTCAAGAAGAGAGCTCTCTCATGATTTTCATCCTATTGTTTTGCAGCAGAATCTCTTTGTTTTTGCTTTACCTCTTAACCAGCTGCTGGAATAAAATGAATAGTCAAGCATGTATTTAGAAAGGCCATCAATCTGTACTACTTCCATTTCCTTTTGTGTTAAGATTGTTGATAGAGCACTTGGCTGTATGAGTTTAGGGAGGACTACCCAAGTATGCCCGCAGTTAAAAGTGTATTGTGAAGGGGCAGCAGTTGAGAGCGACATCCATTTCCCTTCCGTGTTGTTAGGGAAGAGAGGGAAGGAATGATTAGTGCATTTTTAAAAGGAGGCTATGGTGTATGAAAAACTGGCATATAGAACAGATGTGGGTTTCCCCCCAGTTTTCTAAACCAAATACATTGCAATATTTTGCAAAGGAATGCTGTTATATACCACTGTTATAATAACCAAGTATGTATGGTTCAATTTTCTGCTAAACACGTTTTCGTATTTCAGTGTAGCTCTATTAATGATGTGTTCTATAACAGTGCAATCCTAAGCAAATAGGCCTTGAAAGGTGAACTCCGTTTAGGATTGCACTCTGGGTATACCAAATGCAACAGAAATGACTCCCCTGAAATGAACAGCAGCACTGAGCTGGCCTGCATCACTCTCTTGCTGTCACAGCAATACACTAGGAAAGCACAAAGAGTACAAAATGCAACCGAATCAAGTGACAGCTTTTTGCTTGCCAGCTGGAGTTCCAGAACAGTCTGGCAGAAGGGAACCTCTGAATATCTCTAAATGCAAGCCCACGTGCAAAATAACTAATTGTTCTGAACTCCGTGCTATGGTTTACTGAGGAAAAGCTAGCGTTATCTAGCATATTATTTTGTCTCTTTGGAAAAATAAAAGAGAGAAACAAGGCATGTTGAACTGAGGCCCTTTCCACACAGGTCATGTAGAACATTTCCAGAATGTTTTTGATCCCTGACCTTTACCACAGTGTTTGTCCACATTCATCTCCCTCAAATATTTCATGACTGCTGTGTTTTTATTTGTAGAAATTAAGCTTTGTTGATCAATTGATTCATACTTTGTAGATCCCTTTACTTAATCCATGCTTTGTTAATCCATCAAAACAGCAATCCCACACAAAATGGCGAAAATGAAGGGATGAGGGGGAAAGGAGTGAGGTGAAGAATGTGAAAAAAAATGGACCAGGCACCGAGGGGGAAATTGAGTGATGGCACAGGGCCATGGAAAATGGCCAGGCTTTTGGGCAGAAAAGAAAAAGTTTCAAGTGTGACCACATTGCAAGGGAAACTGGCTTGGAAACATTTCAGTGGAAAACATGCTGCTAAGAGCGTTTTCAGAAATGATAGAGCAAAAGGTGAATTAAACTTCTCTGGCAGCAGTGGGGAAAATGAAGTGTGGAAGTCCAAGGACAAAACTTTTCATTATTATTCTGGAAATGTTTTAAACAATGTGTGCAGAAAGGGCCTAAGTAATTTCTTCTCACCTAGTTGTTCCCATTGTTTGAAATGGGTTGGTTTGCCATCCACTTAGTCTATGGATTCTTACTGAGGGTTATAGCTCTTCTGAGTGATGGTACTTTGTTCAGGGGTCATCAAAGCTTTTAACCTTTTATTGAATGTGCTGGCCTGACTTTGGGGCTTTCCGCACTGACAGAGTTGTACTGGTTTCTATCTAGGTTCACCTCAGTGTATCCGCACCGCAACCAAGCTCAACGTTGTTTTGTCTCAGTTCCCCCCCCCCCAGAACTGCGACATCCCTGTCGCAGTTATGAACTGCACCTTTCTGCTGGAACAAGGTTGATACCGCTTCGAAGCTTCGAAGTGCGGATGCATCGAAGCGACACCTCATCCATTCAACCAATCAGGAGCCGCTTTTGTGGCATATGCAAAACGGGAGAGTCGTGGCGGGCATGTAACTGTAAACTTTAAACTGTAAAAAAAAAGAACTCTCCCGTTTCCCGTGGTAACACAAGCTCCAATCATGATCGAGGAGCGAAACAGGCACCAAGATGATCCTGCCCACTTAGCTCGGTTCCAGGGGGCTAAGTAAGTTGCTGTGCGGACAGCCTGGAATCGCCCCCCACTGAAGGGAACCGAGTCAACCTTAGCTCCCTTCTGTAGTGTGGGAAGCCCCTTTGTGTAGAAAGCCATGAGAGCAGTATAAAACCCCACATATTTGTCCTCTTTTCTTGACATTTTATTTAAGAATATTTCAATCCCTTATATTCTCATGTGCTGCTCTGCTTTTGTTTAGGCTTTTAATTGTTGTACACAGTCCTAGTTTGTACTGGAATCATGCAATAGGCAGTAAATTGGTCAACTGTATTTACACTGGGCGGATGCCTAAAATGTTGTACAGGAATAGCATTACATCATGTGCTATTGTGTTGCTGCTATACTCCCAATAACCCATTTTTAGCTTTTAGTTATTTGCTAGGCACATTTTTTAAATTAAGGTGTTTGTAATCTTTATTTCTCCATCCACAAAATGGCCTGCAAAGGTGAAAGGAGAAAAAAAAAAGATACGGTACAAGGCAGAGTAGTTTATTTGACCTTTTAGATCCCAGTAGGTTTCTCTATAAGCTTTGTTAGTGGATCCTACTCAGAAGCCATTTATGCACTTACAGCTCACTGCAAGGTTTTCCTTCAATTGATCTGCAGGATTTCCCCCCACAGCATGTGCTTTGAATTTTACACTTCCTTTCCCCTGCCTTTCCCCCCAAATTTGCTGCAGCTCCTCCCCATCAGCTGTTTTTCCTCCTCCATTTTTGAAAGGATTTTTACCCCCCCCCCCCTTTGCATTAATGAACTAATGCTAGGACAAAAAACAACTACACAAGTCAGGCTGATTGGGGGCTGTCCGTCAATTTCACCTAGTATTTGTGAGTGAAACAATAAGGCAAAGATACATTGTGTCTGCACTTAGGAGAGAGACTTACTCCTTATAATGTTATTTTCAGCAGTAGTGTGTGGAATAAACGCAACTGAAGAGACTAGGGTGAAAACGACAGGGAGGGATGAGAAATGGAAGTATGCCGAATGTTTTCACAACCAGAGTACAAAAATTGAAGGGGAGGGAGCAGAGATGGGCGGATGAAATGAAGGAACTATCTTCATGGAAGGGGAGAAGGAGGGGGGGGGGGGGGGAGGCAGAGGAAAACATAACCCGAGGTAGGCACAGTCACTCTTTCTGGAACATATTTCTAGTGAAGCTGAGAAAAAAGATCGTGGTTTGCCCACATCGTGAAACGCTGACCTTTTGTTCACCTTGGCGCAGCAGTATTGGGACAGTTGCATAAATGAAAATTTAACCCAGATAATGTCTCAACAACAATAATGTTGAGTAAATGAAAATCTGCCCCAGAGGAAGGGTAAGCTTGGTGCAGCGAGAACCCCCGTGAAGAAACTTCTCTGACAAATGGTTCAAGGTGCAAGCCAGAGAAGTTTCTGTGTAAGATCTCCTGATGAAGCTTAAAGCAAAGAACATTGGGATCTAAGAGATGTAATGAACTGCTCTGCCTTGAACCTTGTTCTTTTCCCCACCTACCCACCAGGCTTATTTTCTTCCTGGCTGCAAAAGTGAAAACCATGTATATATCTGAAAGTGCTATGCAAAATGATTTTTTTCATTATTAAAAACACCTTTCATCTATGAATATTGTACTAATACATAACAAACTGTGTGCATGATAATGATTAAAAGGCAAAGGGAGCTGCACATCAGTTGTAACTTCTGTCATGATCCAGTGAGTCCATTTACATGTTGCCAAGGAACTGAATGTAGTATACAAGGTGTGGTGGTTGGTGTTCGTTTTAAATTTCAGCTGCTTGCTTCTTCGTAATAGCTTCCAATATGGCTTGCAAGCTTACCTTGCAGAAACATCCTTACATACAAGAATGTGGCACATTCATCCTTGTGTACCATGGCAGAAATAGACAATGAAGAATACTGTCCCATAATTAAAGTCTTTTTCTGTTCTTCTGGTTACAGGGGTCTGCAAACTGCAGCACTGGAGCCCTGTGTGGCTCTTTCCTCAGGGTCAGATTAAATCCGATTGATGCCATAGTCACACTCCAACCTTGGTGCCCCAACCCATCCATTTGAAAGATTCAATATTCAGTTTACTTGTAAGTCAGTCTGACCAGATTTCGCAATTTATATTCACAATATAGCCTGCTTTTATTTAATTTATATATTTATAGCGAAAAGCAAATTATTTGCATATAACTAGGTCTGGGCAGTAGAAAAATTCATTTTTTCAATAATTTATATTTTAAATTGCCATAAGGAAGCAGTGCAAATACAGATGTTAAAACTTATTTCACATGGTTCAAGTTAGAACATTTTTCCGAACCTTGAGAAAGAAAAATTGTGCTACAATGCACTCTTTTGCTGACTCAGATAGGCAGGCGCACAAATATATAGATATCAATAATTATTACATACATAAACAAACCATGCTTTATTTCATTGTTTTCTAAAACCGTAACGATATTGGCTGCATTTCTATCTATAAGATATACATGTATGTGACAGAGGCCTTTATTGTGGCACCCTACTTCACCTGAAGTTGAACTAGCTATTTTTGTGGTAGTAGTGCCCCCTCTTCACACCCTTTTTTAACCACAGTAAAAAATTTTGTGGTGGTGCCCCTATTTCACTTTCTGTGGTGCCCCCTTTCCCCTTAGTGCCCTAAACACATGCTTATTATGCTTAATAGTTAATCCAGGCCTGTCTTTCCGCTCTACCTGAACAGACAGCAGGCCAGGGAGACCAGTACAGGAGGTCAGTGGTTGATTGCCTACATGCAGATGTTGCAGGACTGGGCAGGACGAACAGCCCAAGAGTTATAGCCACTGACCAGTTGCTTGGCAGCATCATCAGGGTGCTTTGGGTTGCAACCATCACAGCCAGTAGTCCTCCTTCTTTTACGCTCCATGTGGGACATGGTGTCTCCTTACAATGTTCGGCACCCGAATCCGTACCATTGGTGATCAACATCTGCACGCTCTGCTCTTTTTCTCCCTGCTCCTGCAAGTCAGGCAAAAGTGTCAGAGAGGAAGGAGGTGCTATGTCCATGCCTCTGACTGGGTTTCCTCTGCTGCCCCTAGTGCCCACAGCTGCTGGACTCTCCCTTCTAGGTGGGGCTAGCATGATCCCTGCAAGCCCAGGCTGCCTGGAGAGTGTGCAGCTTTGCCAGAACAGTAAACGAGGGGGAAAGGGCCAGGGAGACTGAAGGAGAAATGGCTGGCTGGCGAGAAAGGAGAGCTCAGCAGCTGAAGGAAGGGAAGGCATCTGCCAAACGGGGGGTGGTTGGCACCGAGATGTTCCATGGAGTTGTATGGATCGATAATCTTGTTGAGGTAGCAATTGCAGGGCTGGACTTGAGGTGTAAAGGAGATGGATCTTGAAGACAGCACAAAGGTATTTATCCTTCAGGTGGCATTTATTACCTTTTCCCTCACCCTTTTCAAGGCATGTTGGCAAATAGGATTCTCAATAGGTAAGAAAAGCCTTACAGAATCACGTCAATGTCTGTTTACGTCCAGGAACCCCACATTTGCCAGGTTTAAAGCAATAGCCTTCCCTTGCAGCATTTCTCACGTAGCTGATGCTCAGAGGTATACTATCTCTGAATCTGGAGACTCTTTTTAGCTGACATGACTAATAGTGTATCTCTCCATGAGCTTGTCTATCTCTCTTTTAAAGCAATATGTGTTGATAATAATCAATGTGTTTTGTGCTGGTGAATTTCTTTATTATGTGTTGTATAAAGAAGTCATTACCAACACTATTTGACCATACTGCTGGTCAGTCAGTCTGTCATTACTGTGGCTCTCATCCCATTCATAAGTGCATCAAAACATGGTAGTATTGTAATGTATATGCAAAGTTAAAGTACCAAATAATCAAAAATTGTCCTCTGCAGAGTATAGCCACATGTGGTAAAACATATTAATGAATTCTTACTAATATGTCACCTTCTGTGTCACCTTCTTTATTAGGCTTGAATATGTTTTGTGGTTCCAGACAGTTTTTTTTCGGGGGGTGGGGAATGGCTCTTTTGTTAGTAAAGGTTGCTGACCGCTGTACTTGCAGTAGCTTAAAATACAATGTAAAAACAAAGCAAAACCAATAGTGTGGTAGTACTAAAGCAGTAGGAAATATCAAGATTACTACACTGCAGCCACAGGTGCAGCATTGCAGTCACCCTAGCCTGATCGCATCAGATCTCAGAAGCTAAGCAGGGTCAGCCCTGGTCATGTGTTTTAGGAACAGTTTCAGAAAACATAAATGTTTGGGGTAAGTCTTTTCTTTTTGGTATACATGGCAAACGTTTGTGTGTTGTAATTAAAGAATAATATGTCAATTCCTCCCCCCAACCCCCTGCTGTGAAAACAGCATGTTTCAAGGACAATGGAATTTGGACAGTATCCAGTACCACCAGTGTGAAAAATTAAATGTGCTGAATAGACTGACTCTAAGAGGTGTTTACTCAGCAAATTAGTTCCATTTCAGTTCAATGGGTTTACTTTTTTTAAAAGTGTCTTTCAGGATAGCTATGTATCTACCATCGATTCTGTAGAATGTTAAATTATTATTTTAGTATTTTAGCTTGGACCTGGTTGAGCTTCATTAAATAACTTGCCATTAATTTAAGGTATAAACTTCAAACAACACTAATTTAGTGTGAAGTTCCAACTATGCAATGGTGGGATTCAGCAGGTTCGCACCACCTCAGCAGAACCGGTTGTTAAAATGGTGCTCGTAAACAACCAGTTGTTAAATTGTTTGAATTCGACCACTGGAACCGGCTGTTAAACTATCTGAATCTCACCACTCCAACTATGTATGGTGGGAACGATCTGCGATTAACATTTCCTATCCCTAGATGGCTGCCTTGAAGTTTAGGTAGGAGTTGCTGGGGGAGGAAGAACTTATGCTGCCTTGTCAGTTTTTTTCCTCCTGGACTTGTTGGGACTTTGGAGGGGTCATTTAATTTGTGAGAAAGAGAAGGGTTAAACACACCCTCCTCCAGGGTCTTGCCTCCAGTCTTAAAAATAATCATTTTAAACAATATGAGAAGTTTTAATCATGGAACTTTAATAAGGCCTTGGAATAGATTGGCCTTTCACATAATTATATACTGTATATATTCGCATGTAAGTCGAATTTTTCAGCACATTTTTTGTGCTTGACTTATACGAGAGTCATGTGTATTTTAAAAAATATTTGTCAGCCAACATGGGGTGCAGTTTTTAGGCTAGCGGCACTAATGATACCAACCAAGTTTGGTAAAGTTTGGTTCAGGGGGTCCAAAGTTATGTACCCAAAAGGTGGGTGCCCCATCCCCCATTGTTTCCAATGGGAGCTAATAGTAGATGGGGCTACATTTTGAAGGTCCATAACTTTGGACCCCCTGAACCAAACTTCACCAAACCTGGATGGTATCATCAGGAGGGTTTCCTAAAGATACTCTGAAATGCTGGTACTGCTAACATAAACATTCCTCCCCTGACCAAAAATCCAGTTTTGAAAGATTTTAACTCTTGTGTTTTAGCTTGGTTGCTGATTGAGCTAAGGTTTTTGTACTTTTAAAGTTATTGTTGAGACCATATTGTTTTTGTTGACCCTCTTTTCCACTTACAGAACTAGTTTACTGTTTTTCTTTGAAATAAATATTCAAAAACATTTAACCTACTGATGCCTCAACTAATGTAATTTTATTGGTATCTATTTTTATTTTTGAAATTTACCAGTAGCTGCTGCATTTCTCACCCTCGACATACTCGAGTCAATGAGTTTTCCCATTTTTTGTGGTAAAATTAGGTGCCTCAAGTTATATGTGGGTCGACTTATGTACGAGTATATACGGTACTTTTTCTCTGTCTTGTCAAATGGTAACCTTTTTTATTTTTAGCCTTTTTATCACTGTGGAAGGATTCTCAACTAAATGGCTATGGTGCTATTGCAGTCATTCACTTTCTTGATTTTCCTGCATGAACAGGGGAACCAAATATCGAGTATCTGTGAGACCATAGAGGAATAGGTTATAACATAGAAGAATCCAGAATTCAATTGCCCGTCCCAAAATATGTGCTCTTTATAACCTTCCTCTAACAGATAGGTAGGTCCCTTGTGGTAAAGCAACCTGCCTTTGAGCAGGAGCCAGACCTTCTGGTGTAAGTGCATACCTGAAGTGCTGGCTTTTGATTAAACTGAGGGACAGGTCGAATTCCTGCTCTCCAATCACTCTCAGATTTGACCTGTATTGAAAGAAAAAAGATTGAGTTTTGAATGTGGTGGCACTAAGATAACGAGTCATGCTTAGTTGGTCATTTTACATCTAAACCTTTGCAATTAAAAAGAAAAACCTCCTAAAAGAGATTCTGGTAATGAGGTCTGTCTAGTTTGGCTATCTTGCAGTTCACAGCAAATGGAACACTTCAGATAAGGAGAATGATCCAAAAGAAAAAGAAAGTAGTAATACTGCTCATATCAGATGAGAAAATCATCTTTCCATCTGTGTTATTTTAACTATAACTCCTCCCTCTACATTTTTTATGACTTGAGTAAAAACTGGGAATTTATTAGTTCAGATTTCCCTTAGAATGGCGTAAATAACTCTCTTCTTTACAATTCGTCCCTTTAACCATCTTAAATAGTTCACCAATAAAAGGTCAAAGTTATTTGATTGGGATGATTCTGGCTCATTGCTTTTAACAGGTTCTTTAAATGTTTCTTATCATTATTTGATGAAAATAGTGGAGAACAGTAGCTTTATTACTAGTCAAATTGCAAAACCCAAGGAGGGTACCAAGTTGTACCTGAGTTAACAGGACTAACAGCTGGCAAAAAATTACTGCCATTTAATTAAAAATGTTATAAGCACAGTCAGTTATACAGTGACAAGTGGGAACCGTGAAGGACTTGTGGGAGAAATCTTGTTTTCCCCTCATTGACTAATTCTTCCTTCCCTTTCCTGAAAGCCCCCATAGCCTCTCCCCTTTTTTTGTTTCCTTTTCTCCTTCAAAGGTTGCCAACCTTAATTAGGTAGTACGATCATTGGTGGCTGCAGATAAATGCTGATGATGATTACAGGTAGCATATTATTTTTTGACTCCATTCCTTTTCCTTGTAAACACAGCATATTATTATTTATCATCATTTGGTAATTATAGTGGAAATTTGAATCGCAGATGTGTACTTCTGAATGCTAACATATGGACTTCGTTGCATCCATGAAGAATGTCATATTAGCTGCTCTGTAACTATTAAATAATGTCAATGAAGCTTATGCTGTTAATGTATAAATAACACACTCTAACAAAAAAAGGAGTAAAATTATCTGTTGTTGACCACTGACTATTGGGGGACAGGAGAAATATTCTTGCTGCATGACTTCATTGCTTGCACTAGAGATATGGTCTGCGGGGCAGTTCTTATAGCTGAGGACAAGGTGCAATTTGCTCATTCCATACATTCCTAAGACCTCAGTTGTGTAGTGAATTGGAAGATTACATTTAGAGTGACTTAAACAATTTATTTAATTTCAGGTGGACCTTTTATGGTTTGCCAAGAATAACATTCAGGAAGATTTTCTGTGTGTTATCAAGAAGCTCAGGTGTGTGTGCTTTATTCTACATGTTAGATGATTTAAAAAATAATAATTCCACACTTCCTTGCTCAGTCAAGGGAGGAGATGGCATGCATTTCAAATACTCTGTAAATTATTCCTAAGCTTGCTTTTGCTCCAAGTAGTATGATTTAAACAATGGGTTAAGTCATGAGGCAGAAGTTAATTAGCAG
This sequence comes from Sphaerodactylus townsendi, assembly GCF_021028975.2. NCBI lineage: Eukaryota > Metazoa > Chordata > Lepidosauria > Squamata > Sphaerodactylidae > Sphaerodactylus > Sphaerodactylus townsendi. The sequence continues at coordinate 64,712,149 of NC_059428.1, read as the reverse complement.
GTGTTTCAGGGTGTGACAGCCTTCTGACATTTATTAGGGTTCAGTCCTGTCTCTTCGGGTGTTCTGTTTAAACATGCATCCGCCATGACGCCGTAGTCCTTCCCTCACACTGTGTGTCAAGGAGCAGGTAGTGACTTCTTTGCCATGGACTGGATCATATTGATCAAGAGCAGATTCAAAGTCATGGTTGCCTGATTGTATTTAGAAGAGCATGTTAACTTTGGGAAAGTGAATATCCTGCAGTCTGGCCTTGTGAAATAATTATGGTAAGGAGCTTTGCTGGAGATGCTGCTTGTAAGATCTTATCAAATTGTAAGAATTGTTTGCATTGATTTTGAAGATTTTTCCCCTGAAGAATGGTTACGAGGCACCAGAGCAGGTAAAACATTTTTTGGGGTGGTGGTGGTGGTAAAAATAACTGAATGTTGGAATCAATTGAATGATTAGACAAGGCTCACTACCTGGAATTCATTACATTACAGAAGAAGCTGCCCAGTAAAAGCTGCCACATTATTCCTTCTGCTTGTGGCAAATAATTATTGGGAATAAACAGCAGATGATCTCTTTTTAACCATCTGTCTTGAGGATAAAGCAAAGATTTCTAATTTATGAGCCATTCTAAAAAGCTGGATCACAGTGCTGTTTTGAACAGAGAAGTTTGAGCACATGAAGCAAATCTGATGGGACTGGCTAACAGAAGTTAACAGAGCAAAGGTCGTTTTATGGGCAGTGAGGAGAAAAATCTTCCAAGCATGGAGAATAGTATGAAAAGAGAATGGGACTGGGGCAGAACTTCAAAATGGGGAGAAATGAGGTTGTGTTTCCTGGGTAGCATGAAGAACATTTTGGAGTTAGAGGAGATATTGTGAGATGGTGTATGTATGGTCCATGGTCTTCCCTGCACATGACTTCCAGAACAGTTCAACTTATTACGGTCATCGAATAAACAATACGTACATATACGGCCAAAATTCATCAAAAGACCCTGTAGAACAAATATTCAATTTAAATATGTCACTCTAAACTTACTTAAAATTACACATTTTCAGGTACTTAACAATTTAAAAGAAGTATGATAATTGTCAAGCTTGCTCCTTCAATTTTGGTCTGTACATATTATACAATGAACCTTATAAACTGCTGCACAAAATTTATCAACTTGACTGGTGGCATATGGGATTTCATCGGTTAGAACAGTGGTTCTCAACCTTCCTAATGCCGCGACCCTTTAATACAGTCCTTCATGTTGTGGTGACCCCCAACCCTAATATTTATGCATTTTACATATGGAGAACACTGATGCAGAGAGTCTTAGGCGACCCCTGTGAAAGGGTTGTTTGACCCCCAAAGGCGTCCTGACCCACAGGTTGAGAACCACTGGGTTAGAAGCTTGTCCATCCTTGATGATTCTGAATGTCCAGGAGATGCAGAACATAAAAAAAAATTAATCCAACCTATCCATTATCATAAAATTCATTTGGAGGCTTCTGTATTACCGTCTTAAGTTAATAGGTTGATACAGAGTCTGGAAAGGCCTGTTCTGAACATACAATGGGCATGAGTTGACAAGCCACTGTTTTGCCTTGAAGGGCTATTGGCAAGGGTGTTGTCAGTCAAACTCTGAATCTTCCCCACCTGGAATGTGTCACTCCTGATTTTAGAACATGCTCAGACTGTAATGTGTCTGCTGTATGAATCACCTCTCTTTGTTCAACTTCACATGTAGGTCCGTCTGTTTAGCTTTTACCTGATTCTTTCAGGATGGGGAGAATAGTTACAGGCAGTGCTGAAATGCAAACTGAATGAAGCAATTTTCTGTTCCAGCCAAAAAATTGGACTACTGTACTTGCTAAACAGGATTAAGCCCTGTATCAGCATAAAATACAGTCAGTGTATTTTGCTATATTTGTAGCTTTGCCTTAATTCCCCTTATTTTTTTTTAAAAAAAATTGGTGTTTCTTTCCAATTAAAAGCTCAAGAGTTGCAGCATTTTTTCACCTTTAATTAAAATGAACCAAGGTGACTCTCTTTGTTATCACGTGACTCTCTTTGTTGTTTGTATTTCTGTAAATAAAATGTGATGTTTTTATATAGGAACCTCAGGTACAATTAATTACTGTAGGAAATATCAGGTCAGTTGAATTAAATTGTGCAAATTGCTGTGACAGAAGGCAAATGGAAACAGTGCTGAGAGCAAAAAGGTGCATCTTGTTGAATGCTCTTAAATTTTAAAACTATTTAAAATGGAAGTTCAGTAAGTAATTTTGCTTGGTTACAGTTGGTAAATGTTTCTCTTTCGAGATCAAAAGTAAAATTATGCAATGTTTGCCAATGTATGTAATAACCAGATGGATACTGACTTTGTTTTCCAGTAGGCAAACAGGGAACCTGTGAAGATTTATGGGGGTGAGAAGGTGGGTGGGCTTGCCACACTGTCTCGACTTCTCCCACCCTTGGCACTGCTTCCCCTTGTTTACTCCAGCTCCCGCTGTCATCCATTGTTCGTTGTCTCTCTGCTACATTTCCCTCCTCCTACCTTTCACTTACCTATTCCTATACCCATTCTGCTTCTCCTCACTTGAACATCTTTGCCCTCCCCTGCAATGTCTGGAGTAATCTAAGTCTATAGGATATATAGCTTCTTTATATAAAGCATAAGCAATGAACTCAACACATACAACAATGCAAATATTACATAGTAGGATCCTCCTTATAGTAACAGACAGTACAAGCTGTACATCGTAGTGTAGTCTAAAGTCCCCAACTCTTTACCAAGCATCGTTTGGAACCATTTTTATGTTGTACAGCCAAGTTACCTGTGTAAAAAAAAATCCCTCTTGAATAATTTAGTTTTGCATAGTTAGTGGAAGGCCAGAAGAGTGAAAACCTTCCTGACGTCATCCATCAGGCTATTCCATAAGGTGGTGGTGGTGGGTACAACAGAGAATGGATGTGTGTGGACTAGGATTGCTGTAGTGGCAGGCAAGCCTCTGTATGATAATGTAACCAAGCTTACTTGGGTTTGGCACCAGTGAACTCACACTACACAAAGCTAAAAAGAACATTATTGGGAAAAAATTGGACAAAGGTATTAAAACAAGATATAACAGGATGCATAGAAAAATAACAAAGCTAACTTCAAGTCAAGGAACTTTTATTGGCATAGTAATAATACAATGTTGTGTACATAGGATTCATTCAACTGAATAAGGAAAGAAAAAAACTGGCAAAAGAATATAAAATGAATTTTTATACATTAAAAAGAGCAGAAAAGGGGGAAGGAAGGTATTGTTCAAATTTTGCTCCTGGAGTTCTGGCTTATGTACAACAACAAAGCTAGCTTGCTGACTACTTACTGAAGTAGATGGGATATTAATAGAGATATTTCAAGCCACAGAAATGGAGTCCACCAAAATATTGACAAGAACATGCCAACAATATGGAAAACAAAACAATGGCCCACAGACTGGAAACAGTCAATTATCATTCCAATTCCCCAAAAAGGAGAGATTAAAGACTGCAGCAACTATCAGTCTGTCACATTAATTTCTCAGGTGAGTCAAGTGATGCTCAACATCTTACAACAAGGACTCTTACCATATATGGAATGAGAAATTCCTGATGTTCAAGATGAATTTTTTTCAAAAGCACTGCAGATCATATTGTAAACTAATGTTGGTTACTGAAGCATACAAGACAATTTCAGAAAAATCTAGTGTTTCATAGATTTCAGTAAAGATTTTGACTGTGTGGATCATGAAAAGCTATGGCTAGTTTTAAAGGAAATGGGTGTGCCACAGCATCTGATTGTTTTGATGTGTCACCTGTACTCTGGACAAGGAGTTACTGTTACGACAGAGAAACAGAATGGTTGCCAACTGGCAAATTAATCTGTATGCAGAACATATCATAAGGAAAGCTGGACTAAATTTAGATTAAAGCAGAATCAAAATTGAAGGGAGGAACATTAACAATTTGAGATATGCCTACGATACTACTTTACTGGCGGAAAATACAAAGACTTGAAATGACTGCTGCTGAAAGTTAAAGCAGGAAGTGCCAAAGCAGGACTACAACTAAACTTCAAAAAGACAAAAGTAATCGCCACTGATTACTCAGCTTTCAGGTGATCGATGAGGAAATTGAAATTGTTGGAAGACTTTCTATTCCTTGGCTCCATTATCAAGCAAAAGAGACTGCATCCAAGAGATCAGAAGCAGATTGAGACAGGGAAAGGCAGTCATGAAGGAGCTAGAAAAAATTCTTAAGTATAAGGATGTATTACTGGCAATCAAGATCAAGTTAATTTATGCCATAGTGTTCTCTATTACTGTGTTTGGATGTGAAAGCTGGACAGTGACGAAAGGCGACAGGAAGAAAGTAAATTCCTTTGAAATGTTATGTTGGAAGATACTGTGGACTACCCAAAAAAACCCAAATAAGTGGCTTCTAGATCAAGTCAAGCCTGAACTGTCCCTGGAAGCTGAAATGACTAAATTACAGCTTTTGTACTTTGGCCACAATTATGAGAAGACAAGAGTCACTTGAAAAAGCAATCATGCTAGGAAAGATTGCAGGCTGCAGGAAAAGAGGAAGACCCAACCTGAGATGGATTGACTCTATAAAGTAAGCCATGGCCCTCAGTTTGCTAGATCTGAGCAAGGCTGTTAACAATAGTACATTTGGAGGACATTGATTCATAGGGTCACCATGAGTCAGAAGCGACTTTGCACCACTTAATATACAAAATATGCTGACCCCCTCACAACCAAATCATAGGGCTTCATGGAACCTTCCAGGGAATGAGTGAACTGCTCCCTTCCAACTGAGATTCTCAGATGCAACACATGATCCAATTAAGCCTGTCTGGGAACATGACCTTGAGACAGACTGTTATGGGGGAGCGCACTCAGCACCTGCAAAAGGCAGAAAACTAGCTGAGACTGAAAAATTTAGGACTGCAGTTTATATCTAGGAAAAAATAGGAATCTGTGGCCCAAGCAATGCAGGAAAATGGGTCAGAAAACAAAGAGTTAATCATTGTCATGTTTACCAAAGTTCACAGTTGCTTGCAATAATAGAAAACATTGATGCATTCATTTTGCATGCACCATGATGTGGGTAGTATTAAAAAAAACTGACCCAACCATTTACTTGCAGACTTGGTTTTCAGAATGTTGTGGATATGACAATATGTCAGATTAATAGTGCATGTCTACTTGCTCTGAATGATTAATGCAATTTAAAGTTGGAAAAGAATGACATGTGATGAGAAGAATTTTGCAGGAGTAATAGAACAGACAACATTCTGCCAAGTAGCTATTACAAATTATTTAGTAATGGCAACAGGCTTCACAAGATATAGAATACAGAAGTAATGAGGACTTAAAGGACTTTTAATTATAAGGGCAAATGCACATGGGAGTTGTTAATTCCTGAAATAATTTTTCTCAGCTTAACTTAATTGTTTTTTTAATTGCAAAGGAAGTTTGTGAGTGTGCTTAATGCTAAATTTTTTAAAGAGTTGCCATAATGTTGTTCCTGCATTGAAGACTGGATTCACAAAGTCAGGGAAGACGTGTGGAAATAACTGAATGTTATTTCTATCTATGTATCATGGTTCTGGTGATGACTGTGTCAGTCTTGTGCATCACAGTTACACAACAAACTTCACAATACTTTGGGATGTCTGTTAAAACAAGCACAGCCTGTAAATCAAGTTTCTCTTTCAATAGGAGACTGGAAATGTGTGTGGTCAAATTTATCATAATGCCTTGACGAGTAGTGAAGGGGAAACATATAAATATATTGTGTGTATGTAAAGCCTAGATTTAAATTCTTTCATATACACAGATCTAGAACTGGTTTCCAGATCATGTAGAAGCAAGAAAAGAGCAAGCACAAGTGTTTGCTGCCGCCACTGCTTTCCCTGCTTCTGTTGTGACATAAGGAAGACATCTTGCTTGCAGTGAGCTTTCTTGTGACAAAGTTGTGACTGTAGTTGATGTTGTCTTATATGCTGTGGAAGTTGGAAGCATATACATTTGTAGAGCAGTGGGTGGGTTTATTGTGTTTATATTGTGAAGCTTATATGTCGTTGGATAAGTTACTCCATGGTGATCAGAAAGTGAACATGCTGCATAAACTGATTCAGGCTTGGCAGAAGTTGTTGAAGGTATGATGTAATTTCTCACAAGCCTCTTCCTATAGGTCCAGATGTTATCATCATGATGTCTCGTCTTTTGGAGACAGGAACTGAGGTCATGTAAAACAGCCATGAATATGCTGGCAAAATATGGAGCCATGCAGGTATCCATGGTTGTGCTTTTGACCTGAAGATACAAGCTATTCCCAAATTTAAACTGTCTGAGGTTGAAGTCAAAGCTGAAAAGCTAGGTGGCCAGTTGGGCTGTAGTGTTATCAAGGATGAAATTCCTCATAGCTTCACATAGTCTTCACAGTGTATGTTGGTGCATAAAAGTTGTACAACACTGGTTGCTAGGAGGGTATTTCCTGGGAGAATTTGAATTTTCAGGGAGTTGGTAAAGATGCGTCAGTAACTAGGGGTGCCAGTAGTATAAGACTTGAGGAGTGCAGATGTTACTACATTGAAGTTGCCAGGAGCAATAAGCACATTGAGGACCAGATGGCAGGCTTTTGGTCAAGACTTCTGGAATGTTTTGGGCACATTTGCTATTATGCATCCTCAGGATTTATCGGATTACATTTTTTTTTAAATCCTCACAGCGGGCTGGTAGTCCATAAAATACAGTTTTTGAAAGTTACTTTGCAGACTCCTATATATAATCTGTACATGAGGACATCACTTTCTGCTTTGTCAGCCTCTGTGTATTAGTGTGGTGGTAGAAGTATTTCTCGCACTGTGGGAGGTGGAAATAAGCCTCAGGTCATCACAGTGATTACATCTGTGCGTGTAGTGGTGGAGAAGAAGGCTAAGATAGAAACTTTTGTGATGTGGGGTGTGGAGGATAAAATAAAAAATGAAAGTGCCTTGCTTGCATTTACTCCCCAGTAAGAGGCACAAGCTCTCTGTGGGAGGACAGCATTCACACAGACCTATTTACTTGTATGATTTGAACTGTAACTGAAATTTTGTGATACCATATGAATTTAAGTCCTACTGACTTAAATAGGTCCCACACAGACCTATTTACTTGTATGATTTGTATGATTTGAACTGTAACTGAAATTTTGTGATACCATATGAATTTAAGTCCTACTGAACTGCATCAGTGATGTGTGGTGGAATATTTTCCCTTGCTGTACTGCAGTGGGGAATTTTCAATTTCTAAAAATGCATTGCTTTACAAAATTAATTAGTAATTGAATGCATCAAAGCAGTGTGGTGCAACTGTTAAAATATTGAACTGGGATTGGAGTATCTTGCATCTTAGTCCAGAGGTTGGCCATTAAGCTTTCTGAGTGGCCTTGGACTAGTTACTCATTCTTAATCTGACCTACCTCACAACGTTGTTGTCAGAATAAAAAGGAAGAAGAGAATCATCTATCACCCTGAGCCTTTGGTGGGATGATGGAATGAAAATGTAGATAGATGTATGAATACAATGCCAGTCAAATTTGGCAGTTTCACAACTGGTGACTACCCTGCTGAGGTAAATAAAAAGCTTGCACAAATTAAAGCGCATTAAGTATGCTTCGTTGAATTTTTTAAATCTAAATTTCAGTTAATCAACTGCTGCCTAGTTTAAAAAATTCTGACTTCATATGGCATAAAACATGGCATATTTCAAAAGTAAAATAAACATATTTAAATTCGTTCATAATTAATTTGCACCACAAAAAAATTCCATAAAGCCCACCTCCCTGCACTGCATATCAGAGATTAGAACTATATATGGGAGAAAATAAAATAATTTAAATATATGTTTCAGCTTATATGTTTAGCTGCAAGGGAGGCAAAAAAGAGTTATGAGGAATGCATGGCTGTGAACATCAAGACCAGCAACAAACAGTTCTTCAAGTACATCAAAAGTAGGAAGCCAGCTAGTGAAGCAGTAGGCCCATTAGATTATGAAGGAACAAAAGGTGTGCTAAAGGATGACAGAGAGATTGCAGAGAAGCTGAATGAATTCTTTGCATCTGTCTTCACCCAAGAGGAGGTGAGGAAAATTCCTGCGCCTGAACCATGTTTCTTAGGAGGCAGATCCGAGAAACTAGCGAAGATAGTGGTAGACAAGGAAGAAGTCCTGGCAGCCATTGATAAACTAAATGCTACGAAACCCCTGGCCCAGATTGCATTCACCCAAGAGTTCTTAAAGAGCTCAAGCATGAAATTGCTGATCTTCTCATTTTAATATGCAAATTATCCCTGAAATCGGCCTCTATCCCTGAAGACTGGAAGATGGACAATGTCACACCAATCTTTAAGAAAGGATCTAGGGCAGGGGTAGGGAACCTGCGGCTCTCCAGATGTTCAGGAACTACAATTCCCATCAGCCCCTTTCAGCATGGCCAATTGAAAGGGGCTGATGGGAATTGATGGGAATTGTAGTTCCTGAACATCTGGAGAGCCGCAGGTTCCCTACCCCTGATCTAGGGGGACCCAGGATATTACAGGCCAGTCAGTTTGACATCTGTTCCTGGTAAATTAGTAGAATCTATCATTAAGGATAAAATTATTAAACATGTAGAAAAGCAAGACCTGCTGAGGAAGAGTCAGCATGGTTTTTGCAGAGGCAAATCCTGCATTACAAACTTACTAGAGTTCTTTGAGGGTGTAAACAGGCATGTGGATAAGGGGGAACCAGTGGACATTGTCTACTTGGATTTCCAAAAGGCTTTTGACAAAGTTCCTCACCAGAGACTGTTGAGAAAACTCAGAAATGAAGGAATAAGAAGGGAAGTCCTCCTATGGATTAAAAACTGGTTGAGGAACAGGAAACAAAGGGTGGGTATAAATGGGAAGTTCTCACAATGGAGAGATGTAGGGAGTGGTAGGGAGTGGATTCCCCAAGGGTCCGTTTTGGGACCGGTGCTCTTTAACCTATTCATAAATGACTTGGAAGTAGGGGTGGGTAGCGTGGTAGCCAAGTTTGCGGATGATACCAAATTATGTAGGGTGGTGAAAACCACAAAGAATTGCGAAAAGCTCCAAGTGGGCCTTTATAAATTAGATGAGTGGGCTAAGAAATGGCAAATGCAGTTCAATGTAGCAAAATGTAAAGTGATGCATATAGGGGCAAAAAATCCAAACTTCACATACAAACTACAAGGGTCAGTGCTATCAGTCACAGGCCAGGAATGGGATTTGGGTGTCTTAGTTGATAGTTCCAGGCAATGTCAACTCAATTCATGGCAGCTGTGAAAAAGGCAAACTCTCTCCTGGGAATAATTAGGAAAGGAATCGATAATAAAACGGCAAAGATTGTCATGCCCTTATATAAAGCCGTGGTGCGACCTCACTTGGAGTACTGTGTTCAGTTCTGGTCGCCACATCTCAAAAAGGATATCGAAGAGATAGAAAAAGTGCAGAGAAGGGCAACGAGGATGATTGAGGGATTGGAGCACCTTCCTTAAGAGGAGAGACTGCAGTGTTTGGGACTCTTTAGTTTGGAGAGGAGACGTCTGAGCGGGGATATGATTGAAGTCTATAAAATATGCATGGGATAGAAAAGGTTAACAGAGAGGCATTTCTCTCTCTTTCTCACAGTTCTCGAACCAGGGGCATTCATTGAAAATGCTGGGGGGAAGAATTCGGGCTAATAAAAGGAAACATTTCCTCACGCAATGCGTGATTGGTGTTTGGAATATGCTGCCATAGGAGGTGGTTATGGCCACTAACCCGGATAGCTTTAAAAAGGGCTTGGACAGATTTATGGAGGAGAAGTCGATTTATGGCTACCAATCTTGATCCTCCGTGATTTGAGATTGCAAATGCTTTAGCAGACCAGGTGCTTGGGAGCAGCAGCAGCAGCAGAAGGCCATTGCTTTCATCTCCTGCATGTGAGCTCCCAAAGGCACCTGGTGGACCACTGTGAGTAGCAGAGTGCAGGACTAGATGGACTCTGGTCTGATGAAGCAAGCTCTTTCTTATGTTCTTAGCTTAACATTTTACAGATGAAACTCATTTTATTGAGGAAAATTCAGCTACCTCATAATATTTTCATTATACATATACAAAATCTCACTTGCAGCGATTAGCAAAGATATGATCATGAATCTAAATTCAGTTTGTAGTAGGGAACAGACTGCCTGTTCTCCTTGTTTGATTTTCCCTCATGATTCCTTGACCTCAGTACGTTGCCTGTGGAATTGGAGTTGCCAGTGACACTCTTCTATAATTACAACTGATCTCAACTCCCCTAGAGAAAATGGATGCTATAGCAGGTGGACTCTATAGTAGCATTATACTCCGGTGAGGTTTCTCCCCAATCCAAACCTTTCCATCTCTAGTTCCCAGCCCAAATCTCCAGGAATTTCCTAACCTGCTGTTGGCAACTCTGGAACACATGTTTCAAACTAGCCAAGTTGCCATTTCAAATTCATAACTTGTCTCTGACTATCTGCTATACAGTGGAACCTTGGTTTTCATTGGTAATCCGTCCGAAAAGAATCAATGAAAACCGAAACCGATGAAAACCGAGGCAAACTTTTCCATAGGAATCAATGTAAATCCAATTAATCCGTTCTAGGTACTCCAAAAAACATACCAGAAACACATTTTTGGTGAATAAACATAGTATTTAATGCTGAAAACAGTAACAAACAATAACACTAGGACCAGCTTCACAGCCAGTGGACCAATGTCGCACCAGAAAGCTGTCCAAAGAGGTCTGTTTCTGACGCCTCTTTAAGATTTGTCTGAAATGGGGCAAGACATTGTCATTAAACAAGTTGCAGACATGGCCTGCAACAGCTTTGTCTGGGTGATTATTCTCCACAAACCCCTGCACTTTACTGCAAATCAATGAAAACCGAGACAAATTTTTCACTGAAAAAAATCGAAGAAAACTGAAACCGATGAAAACCGAAGGCAGTGAAAACTGAGGTTCCACTGTACTTTTAATTATTAGCAAAACTTGCATTTGCTTCAGGTTATTAATTCAAGAGACCTTGATGGGGTGTTCTCTGGTACTTAGAACTGGGGAAACTTTAAAAGGCTGAGCAGGATTCCAACTGGCTTCTTTTGTCCGTGTGAAAATGCAAACTAGAGAGAGGAGAAACAGGAGGAGGTGGGTGAGAGCGAACCTTTCAAACACACCCAAATCACCCATCTGCAGTTAGCATGAAACTTCACAAGTTACACCCACTTTCTGAGCCAGAAGCGGAATGAAAGACTCACGCTTCCTCATTTTTTGTTCTTGGATCTGAGTGCTTTGTGAAACCTGACTGGAGAACATGTCTGTGCTACTGATTAATGGTATGTTGCTAATTCCTTTTTTTTTAATTAAAAAAAGTATTTTGTTCTTCTAGTGGATGTACATTATTGCTGTACATGTTTATGTGTGTGTCTGTGTTGGAGCAGTGCTAAAGTTTGTACAAGCCGCTGTGAAGTTGGCTAAATGCCATTTATAACCTGTACGATTTTCTTCTCTCTGTTGGAAAAGGCAAAATAGCTAGAGGCAGAAAGGTGTTCTTTTCTCTCTTATACCGAATAAACTTGCAAAAAGGGTACGTTTTCAGAGCATTGGATTGCTTTGCTAGGCAGTAACAAAAGTTGCCCACAGTTTTTAAATAACTGGACTTCTAAGAAAAGTGGGTTTGATTTAATGGGAGTGAAGCATTTTAGTAGCTGAAGTTCCCAAAACAGAGAGGTCTTGTGTTACCTGGTAAAGATGCACATTCTTTCATTCTGTCTGGCATTGACAGCATTCATATCTAATCTAATGAAAGTTTCCAATTTTTACCAAGATGTTGTGACGAGCATTGAAAATTGGGATGGTAATTCTTAAGTGATATGTGTATATATACTTTGACTCACCATAGTTGGAATTTCAGTGTAATATGAAACACTGCTGAGTAGTTTGAGTTGTCATAAGGCAAAAATATGATCCTAAATAGATCTATTTGGAAGTAAATCTTATTTTATTTAGTAGGACTTACTCTCAAGAAAGTATTTGAGAGATTGTAGCCTATGTCCCCCCCCCCCAGCATTTCCAAACAAGCTTAATGTTAGTTAATATATTTAATTTAATTTGAATTTTGCTGTTTTTGAGGAGTTGCTTCACATATAACAAATTCTGTCAACCTGAGTGATCCAAGTAGAAGCAAAATTTATCAAAGGAATATACTTGTCTGATTCAGCAGTTATCTCTGTATCAGGAAACTGACCACTACCTGACAATTGTTATTAAAATCCAATTCAACTGAGACAATGCAAAATCTTTTTATTTCTGCTGAAGTTTAGGCGAACAGTGTCTGGTAGTTCCAAAACCATTTCCTCTGTTTTATGCACAAGTATTCGAGAAATATATTGTCAGATAGTACAACTGTAGATCAGCTGCATTCTGAACTATATCAGATGGCATGGTAATTTGTCACCCCACATAATTTCCCTGGAGCAGACAAACAAAAATTTATTTTGGTTTAATTAAGTCAGTGGGTTGCTGCTTTAGAGTTAGTTGTATCATTTTATTAGATTATCTGAAAATTTAAGTTTGGAAGTGTTGAATTCTGGGGTTGATTTAAATCAGCGGTTCTCAACCTGTGGGTCGCAACCCCTTTGGGGGTCGACCGACCCAGGGGTCGCCTTTTTATATTTTATATATACCAATTTTATGGTTGGGGGTCACCACAACATGAGGAATTATATTAAAGGGTCGCGGCATTAAGAAGGTTGAGAACCACTGATTTAAATGGTCATGTCCAACTTTTATTTTGACTGCTGAAAGATCCTTATGTGGGTGTGTCATTCCATCTCAAACTTAACATTCATAATTGCATTTTAAGATGTCCAAAATTAGCCATGGTAATCATGTGCTTAGGTACCGATCTTCATTTTCCCTAGATTATTTCTCCTGAAGGATAGGGTTGCAGCTCTGGTTGGGGAAATATCTGGGAATTAGGGGTGGGGGAGGGCAGAGTTTGGGTAGGGGGGACCTCAGCAGGGTACCATGTCATAGAGCCCCCCCCCCAAAAGCTGCCATTTCCTCCAGGGGAACTGATTTCTGTTGTCTGAAGATGAATTGTCATAGCAGGATGTCTCCAGGCTCCACCTGAAGATTGGCCACCCTACTAAAGGATAAAGCCCCCCTTCCCCAAATGTTCTGGAGTAGTGCCTATGAATTGAAGTGAGACTTGTGCAGGACTTTCTAGTTTTAGTAGTCAGGTTCACACTTCTTGCTTGGCAGTCTGTGGAACCCATCCTTGAAAGAAGCCGTTTCCTTCAGGAGGTCTGATCTCTGTAATTCTAGGAGAACTCCCGGCCTCACCTGGAGGTTAGCAACCCTGTATATTGACTGAATTATAGTTAAAGTGGATCTTTAGTCAGCAGCCTTAATTCTTGTAACTGTGAATGGGATTGTGTGCCTGTTAGTGTGTTTGGAAATGGAATCTTTGTTTAGGTTTTCTGCAGCAACAGCAATAAAATCCTGATGTCATTATCTGCTATATTATAATCATCTTCATGGAACACTGGAAAGTGTCAGCCTAGCATCTTGCAGATTTGAACTTCTACTGTACTGTAGAAGCTTCCTGGGTCATCTTGGGCTCATTACACTCTCTTCACCTAACTTCTTAACATTTTTGTTGTTGAGATAAAACAGAGGAGGATAAAACGAACTTGGAAACCACTTTATATACCTTAAGCATGGTATAAGTATCTGAAGGAAAAAATGTTTCAGAGAAATAAATGGTGATCATTGCTGACTTTTAGGTATATTCAAAATTTAAAATAGGCCATTGGCTATTGAAGATACTGAAAATAACTATTTGAATAGCTCGAAGATACATACCAACTTGGTTTGTTTGTTCACAAAAACCAGATTTGGAAGTCTTGCCATATAAGGTTGGTGGCTATCCTGTATAACATCTTTATACAAGAATTCTAGCTGTTTCATTCACTGCTTTTAGACTATGTTGGATCAGTCATTCACAGACGTTTCCCCAAACTTCTGTGATCCTTGCAGGTATAAAGAAAGGCTCCTTCCCCAGCATTGCCATGGATTATGGATTTGGGGCTCCAGCCTATGATTTAACTGTAGCATGTGTGGGTTCCTTACTCCTCTGAAAAGATCTATCTCAAGCTGTCCTGGATTTCAGGCCACTCCTTATCTTATTCAACAAGACAATAAAAATCTTGTGGCATGTTGAAGACTGTGGTATGAATATTCATGAAACATTTCTGATTTAGTGACCTCTGGTTGATGAAAACCTATGGGGTGATACATCTGTTAGTTTTTATGGTGTCCCCAAGAATGTTTGCTGCAAAAGATTAATATACCATTCTTCTTGAGATACAAATTAAAGTGTTAACTGTTATTAGATCTTAACCCTGGTCTTCCTTATTATGAAAACTGATCAATCAAGAAAAACAGTGATAAAGCTCTCTAGGTGAAATGCCATCTGATCAAAAGTTCAATTTTTTAAAGCCAGCTTTCTTTTTTTAAAACAATCACTAATAAAGCCAGAGCTAACCACTAGACTGCTCAGCAGCAAATTTGCTGTTAAAATAATTTGTGTCCTATTTTGAAATATATTTCTGGATATATACATTGAGTATTATGAAAGAGAGAAACTGTCACCATACGTCAATTAGTTTTGTGGAATACAATCCATAGTCAGATGAGAGGGATAGATTATTAATAGAACAGAGTGTATTGGCATCCAAGCACGGAACTATGATGGAGGTCACAGTACCGTGTTCTGAACACAGGATTTATGAAGCCCAGGCTACTGCAGCAGAAACAGTGATAGAAGTCCTATAAACATTTATACTTCTATTAAAAAATAAGTAAGAGTTGCACTCAAGTTTTGCTGTATCATGATCTAGAATTTCTGTCTCTTGCCTATAAATTACTTGCTGTTGGTTATACCTATACAAATTTTGATCAAATATAAACAAATCTAAAGATCTTTCTCATTTAGGTTAGCAGGCGTATGCTCTGCTGTTTAGTTGCTTTGTGGCTGTGTTAAAAGATGTCAGAACACACAATATTCTAACAGAAACAGTACATACAAAAAACTCATGGATAATTTTTTTTCAGATGTGAGTGATAGACTAATTTCTCTTGTCTCTTGTTCTCTTTCTGTGAGAGAAAATGCTTTCTGTGATAAGAAATTTTGAAAAGTTTGCTTGTGATTAGCAAGTACTTGAAGTTAAGTCCCATTTATCTTCAAGGAGCAGTGTGAACCTTTTGCACAAATCCTTCCCTTTGAAATAGATAGGGTTTCAGTACTGAGTCTTCCTTCTGTTAATTGGCCTCATAATGCACTAGACGGCTGAGAGGTTCATGTATAGACATCTGAGAGCCTTTGTATTTGCAACTAAGATACAGTTCTGTTTATTTTTAAATTATTATTATTAACATATATTATATGAGTATAAATGATAGCAACACAATCTGCCTGGCAAACAAAAACAAAAAGCCACATTTATTTTCTATCCTAAAAATACTATCATAATCGTGTATACAAACAGTGAGCCAAACTGCACATTGAAAACTGACGCTTGAGAAGGTAACTGAATTGCTGGTTTTTGTCAGGAAAAGTTGCTTTAAGAGAAGGCAGTTTAGAGCAGAAAAGTAGCAGGGAAATGTGGCTGCATTATCTTCTCTTGTTTACCATTTTTTTCAACTCAAAAAGAGGCCCCTATCAAAAAAAGAGTACCTTCTCCCATGGGATTTCAGAGTGTGTTTGGAATGTGGAGCTGGCAGGGTTAGAACTGTGATGAGCCTCACACAACTAATCTTTTTTCCATGGGTAGATAAAATGACTGTTGTTGTGCACAATAGCTGCCATCAGTGTAACCAGGTACATCTTTGTTACAGTGGCAGCACCTACAGAAGAAAATAAACTCAAGTGAAGTTAAAAATTAGCCCCCTTCCAGAAGAGAGGCGGGAAGTGTGTTTCATGTCTTACTGAGCTTTGGAACAAACAAACAAAACCGTTTGTTTTACCTCAACATGAGAACTTCCCATCACACCCCTTGCTTAAGAGGAGACATGATGAATCCCTCATATTAAATTGTAGGAGCTTCTCTCCTAAGTCTGAGAGGAGGATGGGAAATGGTTCATGGGGCCCTGAGTTTTGAACCAGGCACACATTCACTTTTCTTGGCTATTCCAATGCCTGGCATACTATGGCAAGCTTCCTCTTGAGTTTTTTGGCACTTGCAAAGGACTTGGGGTGGTAGGAACCACAAATTATTGCTGGTGGTTTGCTTGATTATAACCTGTATTTTGCATTTTGCATGAAGTGGATGCATGGTGTCCTCACTAGCTCTGGTTAAACATGGAAGTACCACATGAGGAAATCTCCCATGGAAATGGGTTTGGGTTACCTCCAGGGAACAGACAACAATAATGGATCGTGATAACACTGCTTTTGCAGCTGAATCAGCATGTAGCACTTATGTGAAACCTAAGGAAAGTTTAACTGTGGATAACATGTTACTGTGGACTCAGTTCAATTGATCTTGAGGAAGAAGTCTTGAGTTTTTATGGCCATCAATGAGATGCCCTCTGCGCTCTTGTGCCAGACCAGCGCTATGGTATAGCCTGGAGCTAAGAAGGAAAAAGCAGGAGGGAGTATGGAGCAAACCTTGCAACAAAGAGGCAAGAACATCTTCTTGTAAGATGCTTATGAAAGCCTATGAGATGGCAGTAAACGTTGTGAAAAAATATTATTTTGCAGCTAACCTCGCATCTACAAGTTTGCGTCCAGCCTAGCAACTGTCGGCCTTGAGGGAAAGATCCCAAAAAAGATAGATAATTGGCTTTTAACTGTGAGTGTTATGTGAGCTGTTTTGTGGACAAAACCTTGTATCCGCCCCAGGATCTTCTAGCCAGGGTTGATGCACTAAAGGAATTAGAGACCTGTTGGCCATCATTAGGTCCATCATTGGACCAATTCAGCCAACTCTCCTAGGACAATGTGGACTGAGTTTGCAAGCTGCAAAGTCTACTACTTGCCTCCTAGTTCCATTCCAATCCTGGTTGGTAAAAGCCAGCATGGATGAGGTACGGGATCGTTTGAGGGAGTTTGTAATCTTTCCCTCAATACTGGAAAATTTCCCAGTACTTTGTAGGAGGCCGTAGTGAGACCACTCTTAAAAAATACTCCATCCCTAGATCCTTTTGATCTAGTCGATTACCGCCTGGTGTAAAATCTCATCCAACATTTCAGTCAGCAGCTCTGCTTAACAGGATACATTTTAAAATGAACATATTTCTTAAAAACATTTTCTTGCATACACAGCTTTATCTTCAGTTATACAGTAAAGATCCTTGTGTTGTGGTGGCAGCTACTACCAGAGCAACTTCTTAAAAATATTCCCAGCCAGTATTCTGATACCAATAAGTAATTCCAGATCAACAGAAGGAACATAGGCATAATGTGAGTTAATATTTTTTAAAGAAACTTTTAATTTTAATTATTTTGCAAAACTAGCACATGTTGTATTTCATCATTATTTCACATGTATTTATATGACTACTAGGAACCGTGGAAACGAGCTGTCAGTTCTAAAAAAAGGAAAAAAATTAAACCACGTACACCACTAATCAGGTTTTTAGTGCTCTGTATGTTAAGTTAGTATTCTGTTTGCTTATTTTAGCTGTCTCTATGCCTAATACTAAAGTGGACTGATATGCTTCTTTCAAGTTTGTGAAGAAGTGTGCTTTGATTGCTATTGACAGATGAAGGCTGGAGTGGGCCAAATGATTGGCTGTTTGATGCATTCAGGTCTGAATTGGCCATCTCTGACACTGTTTAGGACTATGATAGTGCAAACATAATACTAGCTCTGCAAAACCATGGTTACAAACTGATAGTCAGCTTTGGGCATGTCCTTCCCTTTCTGGAATTATTTCTGTTATTTCTTCCTGTTTGTATTACATGTGCTTTTGTTTATATGCTGTATTTTTAGTCTAGTCTTTCTTTTTGAGATGCAAAGCAGATTACATAGTATAAATTGATATAAACAATATGAAGAGATATCTAATAAGCAATAAACTTGGACTAGGATGAGAGAAATCTGTATAAACATAACATATTAAGCATGATACAGAGTACAAGACAGAAAAATAGTATTACATCAGTAGAAAACAGTGCAGAGACAGCAATATATGGTATTTCTCATCATAAACCAGCAGTGGAAACCATGGTTGCTATGTGGACCAGAATTATGAGAGAACCTGGTTTTTCATTAACCAAGGTTTTGTCATTGCATATGTAATATGAACCTACAGCTGACAGCCAGGAGGGGCTGGAAAGGAATTCTTTGTGAAAAGGGAGATGGAATATATGTGTTCCTGAGACTGACTCCCAATTTGGGAGCCAAACCAGACATATGTAGATACATTTAAGGAGCAATCCTAAGAAAGTCTACTTGGGAAAAAAATTCCGATTTTACTTTCAGAAAAGTCTCCTTAGCATCCATACATTGTACTATAGCCATCATTCACAACTCTTGTTCATACAGGAAAATTCAGTTGCAAATTATTGCCATAGCACAATGATAGAGCAACCAAGTATAGACGCAGCTTTAGACATTGTAATGAAGTGAGTTACGTGGGAAGTATTTATCTACCCCCTAGACAATTAACAGGTCCCCCCCCCCTCAGCTGCACTTTATTTCTTTGAAAACCATCTCTTGCCATCTTTGTTTTCTAGTTCCACAATAGTACCTGGTTATTGCACTGGTTCTAAGAGGCACTGAGAGAAATCGTCCACAGTTGTTGCTCGTTTCTTCGTCTGATTAAAGAACAACACCATTGATGCCGATGGATTACATGATATTGCCCATCTAGTCATAATTGCAGATTGTGTTTTTAATTGGCTACGTTGTAGAAAGTCATTAGCCTCTTTTGTGATGAAGCATATGTTTAAGTCCTTGGTCAACATACACCTATGTACATTAGTATCACCTGAAGGTTATTGTAAATTACTGTGCATATATCCTGCTATTTGGATCCCTTTGAATTCATTTCATAAGCTTTAAAAAGTTTATATTGGACTGTGTTTACAGACGTCTGTTGGTGACTGATTTTGTGAAACAAATCTGAATAATAGGTGCTTCTTATAACCATCGCTGATAAGCACTGTTTATTCTAATCATACCAAAGAACTGAAGGAAGAGTAAGGAGACTTGGCTGCATTTGTGTGTTGTGCTGATAGATATATTATGCTTACCTTGCAAACCTAGTCACAAGATTCACATGGGAATATATCTGAAAATGCTGCCTTGCAAATAAGTGCTTAAATAGATGTCAGGCATCAGTTTGGGAACCTGACTGTCTTCCAAACAGTTGAAAAGTGTTGGTAGAAGGTTCAGTTTGACAGAGGAAAAGCAGTGGCCGCTCAATTCTTTTGCTGAGTACCCTTGTTCTTCTGTACCTATCCCTCAGCCACTATAGTTTAGGCTCCCAAGTAGGTGTGTTGCTGCAAGCAGGAGAAGGAAGGAGGACATGCAGGAAAGAAACAAACAAATGAAATAATTTAAAAGGTTTCTACCCCACTCTTCAGAGTTTGCATGAATTGGCAAATGATGCAAAATGAAATAGTAACTCCCACAATTTAAAATTAAAAAACAACAGAAGCCCTTCCACATAGAATTTCTCCTCTGCAAATCAGGTCCCCTACCCCCAGTAGTTTCAGTTGTGTGGACAACTTCAAAGCAAATTACTAGTCCACAAAGGCACTTAATTGTTTGACATCCACATATACCTGCATTAGCGATTGGGTTATCTTAAGAACATTTTCACTTGTAATTAGCATGGGGTTGCTGGCTCCATGTCGGGAAATATCTGGAGATTTTGGGGAATAAAACTTGAGGAGAGCAGAGTTTGGGGAGAGGATAGACTTCAATAGGGTATAATTTTGTAGAGTCCATCTTCCAAAGCTGCCATTTTCTTCAGCTGAACTGACTTCTGAAATATCCACCCACCTTCTTGCGACTGGCAACCCTAAATAGAATTGATAGGCAAGCTTGATAGATTTTTACCAACCTGTGTAGTCATGGAGTTACCCAGTCCTTGTAACCAGCTCAGTAGATCCAAATATGAAAACTCATGTCTGTATTTAGATTGTTTGTTTCAATGCTAATAGATTGCAGGCCAATCCCGAGTGAGCGACGGGGGGATGACAAAGTGGCTCCTGGAACCAGCATGGGACTGTATAAGTGTGTTTCCCCACCCCACCAACATAAATGGCACCTACACTGGTGGGGAGGGCAAACAGTGTGGCAGGTGGGCACCACGTGGCTTGACGGTGGACACTGGCACAGCTGGGGACAAGCTAGGGGTGTTCATGGGGATGGAGGTCATTTTAGTCAGCTCCCACTGGAATTTTGGTTTGGGAACACCCCCGGCATAGCCCTCAGACGTATGTTATGGTAACACATGACAATAAATCTGTACATGTGTCATAAGCGTGTTTCCCCCAGTGGAGTTGTCTAAGCAGCTACAGATTCCCCCCACCCTTCCAGTTGTTTGCTGTACTGCCTGAAGCTCTACTGGAGGCAACATCCCACTGCCTTCACTGAGCTGTCCCCAGTTGCTGCCGAACTCTGCCCGCATATGGATTGGGCAGTAAAATCAACAAGATGTTTATTCTTCTATGATCTTGTTGACTTTAATATGCCTTCTGTGAGTAAATTTAAAAAAAAAACATTATCAGAGATCATATGAAGATGAGTCTCCAAGCAAAGTGTACCTGAAAAGCATATTACTCTGCAGAGTCACATAGTGATGGACACTATATTAAGTTGCACAATAAAAACAAATAGAACCTGGATTAGTTTTAAATCGGCTTCCCAAATGGAAGTTACTTGAGTAGATTTATGTATACACCAGCAATAAAGCATATTGTATGAAAAAATACAACACGTTCTAACAAGTGGGAACCCGTTAGAAAGTTGTGCACAGAGGACATTATCCCACTTTTTTCTTCTGTTGTCCAATGTCTTCTCTGCCTCTCACTCCCCATCCTTCCACCCTTCCCTTACTGTTTCTGTCCTGTTACCCCAGCTCTCTCTTTCTCTCTCTTTTTGCCCTACTATCCCAACTCTCCTTCTCTCTCTTTCTGCCCCACTACAACTTTTTTTCTGGCCCTCCCCAGCATTCATTCTCTTTCTGCTCCTACTCATAAGAACATAAGAACTAGCCTGCTGGATCAGACCAGAGTCCATCTAGTCCAGCTCTCTGCTACTTGCAGTGGTCCACCAGGTGCCTTTGGGAGCTCACATGCAGAATGTGAAAGCAATGGCCTTCCGCTGCTGCTGCTCCTGAGCACCTGGTCTGCTAAGGCATTTGCAATCTGAGATCAAGGAGGATCAAGATTGGTAGCCATAGATCGACTTCTCCTCCATAAATCTGTCTAAGCCCTTTTTAAAGCTATCCAGGTTAGTGGCCATCACCACCTCCTGTGGCAGCATATTCCAAACACCAATCACACGTTGCATGAAGAAATGTTTCCTTTTATTAGCCCGAATTCTTCCCCCCAGCATTTTCAATGAATGCCCCCTGGTTCTAGTATTGTGAGAAAGAGAGAAAAATTTCTCTCTGTCAACATTTTCTACCAGCCATGCATGATTTTATAGACTTCAATCATATCCCCCCTCAGACGTCTCCTCTCCAAACTAAAGAGTCCCAAACGCTGCAGCCCCTCCTCATAAGGAAGGTGCTCCAATCCTTCAATCATCCTCATTGCCCTTCTCTGCACTTTTTCTATCTCTTCGATATCCTTTTTGAGATGTGGCGACCAGAACTGAACACAGTACTCCCAAGTGCGGTCGCACCACGGCTTTATATAACGGCATGACAATCCTTGCAGTTTCATTATCAACTCCTTACCTAATTATCCCCAGCATAGCGTTTGCCTTTTTCACAGCTGCCATGCATTGAGTTGACATTCCCATGGAACTATCAACTAAGACGCCCAAATCCCTTTCCTGGTTTGTGACGATAGCACTGACCCTTGTAGCTTGTATGTGAAGTTTGGATTTTTCCCCTATGTGCATCACTTTGCATTTTGCTACATTGAACTGCATTTGCCATTTCTTAGCCCACTCATCTAATTTATCAAGGTCCGCTTGGAGCTCTTCGCAATCCTTTGTGGTTCTCACCACCCTACATAATTTGGTATCATCTGCAAACTTGGCCACCACGCTACCTACCCCTACTTCCAGGTCATTTATGAATAGGCTAAAGAGCACTGGTCCCAAAACAGATCCTTGGGGGACACCACTCCCTACATCTCTCCATTGTGAGAACTTCCCATTTATACCCACCCTTTGTTTCCTGTTCCTCAACCAGTTTTTAATCCATAGGAGGACTTCCCTTCTTACTCCTTCGTTTCTGAGTTTTCTCAACAGTCTTTGGTGAGGAACTTTGTCAAAAGCCTTTTGGAAATCCAAGTAGACAATGTCCACTGGTTCCCCCTTATCCACATGCCTGTTTACACCCTCAAAGAACTCTAGTAAGTTTGTAAGACAGGACTTGCCTCTGCAAAAGCCATGCTGACTCTTTCTCAGCAGGTCTTGCTTTTCTACATGTTTAATAATTTTATCTTTAATGATAGATTCTACTAATTTACCAGGAACAGATGTCAAACTGACTGGCCTGTAATTTCCTGGGTCCCCCCTAGACCCTTTCTTAAAGATTGGTTTGACATTGGCCATCTTCCAGTCTTCAGGGATAGAGGCCGATTTCAGGGATAAGTTGCATATTAAAGTGACTATTATTATTATTTATTTTATTTAATATACCGCCCCATCCCTTTAGGGCGCTGGGTGGTGTACAACATAAAACCATAAAACCATCATAATATAGCTTCCATAAATACAAGATCAGCAATTTCATTCTTGAACTCTTTAAGAACTCTTGGGTGAATGCAATCTGGGCCAGGGGATTTCGTAGCATTTAGTAGCATTTAGTAGCATTTAGTTTATCAATGGCTGCCAGAACCTCTTCCTTGTCTACCACTATCTTCGCTAGTTCCTCGGATTCGCCTCCCAAGAAGCTTGGTTCAGGTGCAGGAATTTTCCTTACCTCCTCTTGAGTGAAGACAGATGCAAAGAATTCATTCAGCTTCTCTGCAATCTCCCTGTCATCTTTTAGCACACCTTTTGTTCCTTCGTCATCTAATGGGCTTACCGCTTCCCTAGCGGGTTCCCTATTTTTGATGTACTTGAAGAACTGTTTGTTACTGGACTTGATGTTCGCAGCCATGTGTTCTTCATAATCCTTTTTTGCCTCCCTTACAGCTAACTTGCTTCTCTTTTGCCACCATTTGTGTTCTCTCTGGTATTCTTCATCAGTTAAGTTGGACTTCCATTTTCTAAAAGACATCTTTTTTTCCTAATAATTTCCTCAACCTCCTTTGCTAACCATGGTGGCTTTCTTTTGGACTGGGTGCTGCCTTTCCTAACCTGCGGAACACATTCCAGCTGAGCTTTTATAACTGTGTTTTTAAATAACTTCCACGCATCTTGGACATTTTTGACTCTCTTGATTTTCCCTTTTAGTTTCCTGTGCACTATCCCCCTCATCTTTGAGAAATTTCCCTTTCTGAAGGCAAATGTAACTACATTAGTAGTTGTCACTTGTTCGCATGCAGAGATACTGAATCTGACAGAATTGTGGTCGCTGTTCCCTATCGGCTCAACAACACTGACTTCCCGCACCAGGTCCTGGGTCCTACGTAGAATTAGATCTAGGATCACCTCTCCCTGGTTGGTTCTACAACCATCTGCTCTAAGCCACAGTCATTTAGCATATCCAGGAATGTTCTCTCCTTACTATGACCTGAACATGCATTTTTCCAGTTTATGTGGGGATAGTTAAAATCGCCCATTACCACTACATTTTTGTTTTTGTTGGGCTCTCTAATTTCTTTTTCCATCTCAGAATCCTCTTGTGCGCTTTGATCAGGGGGACGATAATATATTCCTCATGTTAAACTATGCTTCACCCCTGGTATTGATATCCACAGTGATTCTGAAGGGGAATCAGCTCCCCCTGCATTGTCTATTTTTTGTGACACTGTGCTCTCTTTGATGTAGAGGGCCACCCCACCCCCAGTATGCCCTGTTCTATCCTTCCTGTAGAGCCTGTAACCTGGTATAACAGCATCCCACTGGTTCTCCTCATTCCACCATGTCTCTGTGATGCCCACTATATCAATGTCCTCCTTCAAAACTCTGTATTCCAGCTCCCCCATTTTAGGTTGAAGGCTTCTACTTGTATACTCTGTCTCTGTCCCTAACCTGGGATTTATGTGTTTTGCCCTCTAGCCTTTTTGTAGACACTATCACTTATCACAATGCTATGCTCTTCGCTTGTATGTGGTTGATTTAGAAAAACCTCCCTCTCTGTCTGCATCCCCATGGACACTGTATTCCAAACCGGTCACCTCAGCTCCTGTCGGCTTTCCCCCAAGGATCAGTTTAATAGCTGTTCTGCCACCTTTTTAATGTTGAGCACCAGCAGCCTGGTTCCTCTTTGGTTAAGATGAAGCCCGTCCCTTTTGTACAGGCCTGCCTTATCCCAAAAGGTTCCCCAGTTCCTGACAAATCTGAAACCCTCTGCCTTACACCACCTTCTCATCCATGCATTGAGACCCTGTATTTCTGCTTGACTAGCTTGCCCTGCCCGTGGAACAGGTAGCATTTCAGAGAATGCCACCTTGGGGGTCCTGGATTTTAACCTGTTTCCTAGCAGCCTAAATTTAGCTTCCAGAACCTCCCGGCTACATTTCCCAATGTCATTGGTGCCAATGTGAACCACAACTGCTGATTCCACTCCAGCACTGTCTAACAGCCTATCTAGCACTGTCTAACAGACTATCTACTCCTACTCCAACTCTTTCTTTCTCTCTTTCCCCATAGCCTAATACTTGATAGCTTGCCCGGACTGCTTTCGGTAGGCGTTCTGAGGTGTTTCCCCCCACAGTCCTCTCTCACCACCTCAGCTGGAGCCATTAAGGGTGTGGCAAGGCCTTTCCTCCCCACCCCTGTAGTCTGCAGCATGGTGCCTTCTTGCCTGTGCTTCTGCTAACCCATTACCCAGCAAGAAGCATTGTGCATCTTTCATCTTCAGACCTTTACCCATGGGCTTCTGGGAAAAAAATGAGTTGCTGCCAATATGGTTAGGCTTTTATATAATAGGATACAAATTTGCAACTATATAAAACCTGAATCCATTTGGCATATATGTTTCCACTTTTAGAACTTGCAGGCAGTTAAGATCTTTCTTTCTGTTAAGGTAACCATTTTGTATTTCCTTGTGTTTTGAATAAATATTGTTTGTTTGCTTTCTTTCTTTCTTGCACTGTTATTAGGGGTCATATTTAGCAGTGTGATGTTAATTATGGTTCACAAGTTATCCTAGAAGAATGACCTTTGCATCAGAGCGTATGTTAAGTTTCAAAAACATCAAAACAGGAGTAGACATGTTACAGCCTGTATGAAGGATGACAGTAGACTGCCTTGATCCGTTCCCACAGTCAAATATAGATAAGACACACCAAGTTTATATAGCAAGTTTCATGACTTACTGTCTGGTGTTCAGTTTTTCTTTTTCTTTTGAAACTGGTGAAGCAGCTATGTAGTAATTAAATGTTGCGAGATGGGCAATTTTCCAAGGGACCATTTCATTCATACAGTTTTCAACGTCATTCTTCCAATTCACAATGTGTAATCTTTAAACAACTCTGCCATTGCCAGTTCCTCTCACGTCTCACATTTAATTTTGCGTATTTATATTTATATATATTTTTCTGGGGTATTAGCTACCCCTCCTAATTTGGTGTCACCTGCAAATTTGATTAGCATCCCTTCTATTCCATCATCAAAGTCATTGGTAAAAATATTGAAGAGCACTGTGCCAAGGACAGAACTATGTGGCACCACTAGTCACTTCTCTCTAGGGCCCTTTCCGCACGGGCAGAAAAGAGCGCCCCAGGGACGCTAAAACAGTGTCCCTGGGGAGGGGTTTGCATGGCCGCCGCATCGCAGCAACACTGGCCTCGCAACCCCCGAGTGGCGCAAAGACGCTGCTTCTGGTTTTTCGGAAGCAGTGTCTTCCAACTGCTGCCGTGCGAACAGCAGCGGCTGGAAGGCGCCATTTCTCCCCTTTCCCGAATGCCTTACCATCCCCTCCGGCCTTCCGGCACATCGCACAGGCCAGGGGACATGCCCCCCTGCCCTGCGACTCCAGAGCTGTCGTTCAGGGCAAGGGGGGCGTGTCTCCTGGCCTGTGTGATGCGCCGGAGGGAATGGTAAGCTATTTGTTTGAATCCCTCTTTGGGTGATTTCCCCCCTTTCCATTTCTTGTACCTGTCCCTTTTAAATCTTAACTCATTTGAAAGGTCTTTAGACATCCATGCTGGTTTCCTTAGACACCTTCCATTTTTCCTCCTCATTGGAACTGTTTGAAATTGTGCCTTCAAGATCTCACTTTTAAAAAACACCCATTCATCATGTACTCCCTTCTCTTTTTGTATTCTTCACCACAGGATCACACCCAGCAGTTTCCTAAGTTTACTGATATCAGCTTTCTTAAGGTCTATATTGCATGTCTGACTACTCTTGGCATCCTCTTTCCACTGTATAACTAACTCCAGGAGAACATGATCACCCACACCTAAGAATCCTATCACTTCCACCCATTAACCAGTTTATCATTGTTGGTTAGCAGCAGATCTGAAATAGTCGATCCCCTTGTTGCCTCTTTCACCTTCTGGATCATGAAATTGTGAGGAATTTGTTGGACCTTATAGTCTTGGCAGAATTTGACTTCCAATAAATGTCAGGATAATTGAAATCTCCCATTAGTACTACTTCTGTCCTTTCTAAAAATTTGGTCATCTATTCCAGGAAGGCATTATCCAACTCTTCAAGTTGGGTTGGGGGTCTGTAATAGACCTCCACTATGACAACACTGTTGGTCTTTTCTTGCTTAATTTTTATGCAGATGCTCTCAACCTGACTTCCAAGATTTAAGTCATTGACCTGCTCACAGTTGTAATAATTCCTGACGTATAATGCTACTACACCTTCTTTCCTGGTTGGTCTATTTCTCTGAAATACTTAATACCCCTCAATTGCTAACAATTCAATTATGAATCTCATCTCACCAGGTTTCAGTGATGTCTGTTATGTCATATATGCTTTGCTGTGTTAAGAGTTTGTGTTCATCTTGTTTATTTTCCATACTCTGTGCATTAGTGTAGTGGTTCTCAACCTGTGGGTCGGGACCCCTTTGGGAGTCGAACAACCCTTTCACAGAGGTCGCCTAAGACTCTCTGCATCAGTGTTCTCCATCTGTAAAATGGATAAATGTTAGGGTTGGGGGTCACTGCAACATGAGGAACTGTATTAAAGGGTCGCGGCATTAGGAAGGTTGAGAAACACTAGAGACATCTAAGATCATGGTTCATTCGTACTGGCTGTTTATTTAACGTTTTTTCCCTCCCACTGTTGGATTCTTGAACTATCCTCTCAGTTGTCTTCATAACCTTCAGACCAGGGGTAGGGAACCTGCGGCTCTCCAGATGTTCAGGAACTACAATTCCCATCAGCCTCTGTCAGCATGGCCAATTGGCCATGCTGGTAGGGGCTGATGGGAATTGTAGTTCCTGAACATCTGGAGAGCCGCAGGTTCCCTACCCCTGCTTCAGACTATTATCTCTAGCATTTGATGAATTCCTGCCCACTTGAATACTGTCTCCCTCCCGCACTTCACTCAGTTTAAAGCCCTCCTGAGTACCGGTAGGTTTGTGAGGCTCCTAGGAAAAATATTCCTACCTACAGTTGTGAGGTGCAATCCATCCCTTGCCAGTAGTCCATCTTCATGAAATCACAGACCATGGATCAAGGAGCTAAAACATTCCTCGCTGCTGCCTGCAAAACCAGCTGTTCCATCATTCTTCTTTTCCTCCCTGGGCCATGTCCTTCAACTGGGAGTAGAGATGAAATGACTACCTGTGCATCCAGATCTTTCAGTTTTCTTCCCAGAGCCTCCAAATCCCTTGTGATGTCCTGAAAGCTACGTCTTGCAGTGTCATCTACGTCTTGCAGTGTCATCAGTTCCAAATCCCTTGTGATGTCCTGAAAGCTACGTCTTGCAGTGTCATCTACGTCTTGCAGTGTCATCAGTTCCAAATCCCTTGTGATGTCCTGAAAGCTACGTCTTGCAGTGTCATCTGTTCCCATGTGGATCAAAAAGAAGGGATAACAGGGATAACCTCATACCTAACTGATAAGGACTGGGCTCTAGGAGAAACAGAATAATATAAACCAGTTGAATCTCTGTTGGCATGGTATAGTGAACACACATACATCTGCATGAATATGCATACATTTTTTTTTAAAAGAGACAACAAACAAAACTAGAGTCCAGTACATGGATACATGTGTGGTTTCAATTATCCATTTAGGTGTACATTCAGTGAGGTGAATGGATGAGAATTATTCAATGTATGTATAAAGAAAAATCAAGTGTATGATATTTATCCATCTGTTCTCTGTAACCGGATTAGTCAGGAATAGGAAGGGGATGGGGAAAAATAAATCTGCCAGTTCAAGTCACAAGACCTTAAGGATCCTGAAAGGGGATATTTGAGGGTGAGAGCTCCTTCTGCTTCTCACTGTATTTAATAATTAACCTGCTTGATGCAGCTCACAACTAAAAACAGTAACAAAAAATAACATAAATCAGAAATTTTTAAAAACAAGCCTTTCAAAACCAAGAATGGGCATAGTAACAATTGTAATCAAATTTTAAACAGCCTACAAATATCCATAAAGCAGCCCTGAGGATAGAAGCAGACCATAGAACAACTTAAAAAGAGAACTTCTCCTCAGTTAAAAGCCTGAGTAAAAAGAAATAGGCCAAAATATCTAACAACGGTATGGTAGGCACCAGGTGAACCTCAAGTGGGAGGGATTCAATCATATGAAACCAACAAAACAGAAGCCCCCAAAGGCAAGACAGGTGCTTCTATATATCTAGGGGATAGGTATGCATAAAAATTAACCAAAAGAGCACCTCAAAAATAGCCTGATGAATTGTGTAGTTTAAAGTGTCTGAACTGGTAGCTGTTGAAGAAATTTGAGTGTAGTCAGATGGGAAATCATGAAATCAATGCCGCTCTCCTTCATTCTTCTATACAGGGTTGCCTTTTATTTGAAGCAAATGAAAGTACTCTCTCACAGATCACAAAACTAAGTGTTGGTGTTTTACTTGAGTGGGTAAAGTAGGCATTTGCCCTTTTTAGATATTTTCCTGGTACAGAATAAATATGGGGGGAGGATAGAATTGTGGTAGCAAGCACCACTCCCATGTACATGTATTTGAATTACAGAGCGATCTCTGCTGTACAAGGGAAACTGGAATAGATTCAACGTTCCTGAATAAATGGCTACAATAGGTTGCACACATGCTCATTTAAGCAAAAATGGTATACATTAGTTCAAATGAATTGAAGTGGAGTTAGTATAGGTAGTTGTCTAGTCCTTCTCTTCCCTCTCCCCTCCATTGCATTCATTCTCTCTGTAGAGAACTTCTAAAAAGGATGTGAACTAATGATGTGATTGAGTAGTCAAATTATATCTTCTTTAACTCATTTTGCCCGCTGTCTCTTTCTGTTAGCCAGGATTGGTGGTATGACTACCTTGACACTTTTTAGGTGTTAATTTTTCTTCAGGCAATATTTACAGGACACAAAGCATGTAGAAGAAACCTCCAGGGCATTATCTGGTTAAATCATTCTGGAAGAGTTTTTGCTGAAGAATCTTCCTTCTTACAGACATGTCTCTTGGGATGCATACTTGTGTGAACAAGTTCATTTATGTAAAGGGATGTAATGATCTTCTTGTATCTTGCTGCTCTGAAGTGGGAATGTCAGAGTTGCAGAAGAGTTCTTAAAAAGATTCCCCCCTCCCCAAAGTAACTGTAAATGAAGTTATAATCAGCAATTCTGGGCACTGTTCAAATACCTATAGTTAATTGCTGGTTTATAGAAGTCACCAACTGGAGCTGTGGGATTCATTGGATATATAACACAGTTTGAAGTGAAAGCGTGAAGGTTTTCAGGGCAGAAGTATTTCTGAAAATATTTTTTTCATTACTGGATAAGTTTGTTAGAATCCTTGTTTGAACAATATTTAAGTAGGAGGAAAGCACCTCTTTGAACTTTCCCCTATTTTCACAAATTTACAGAAGGCACAGTATGCTTTACAACCCTCTATTACCCCCCCCCCCAGTTATACTTTGTGAACAGAAATTTCCAGCCCCCATTGGTAGTAATTGGTATTCATTCCTTTTTAAATATTTAGATATACCATTACCATATGAGGTTTTGCAGTGTCGGATTTTGTAGATTTTTGTAATGTACAATGAAATGCTAAGCAGAGTTGCATCCTCCAAAAGTGTATTGAAGTCAATGGGCTTAGAGGGGTGTATCTCTTCTTAGGTTACACACTGGTAATCAGTGACACCTACAGGTGTTTTAACATTTGTATCTAATTGCAGTCTTTATCCAGTTATGAAAAGTAATGGAATAATATCCCTCTGAAGGCTGCCACATGATTTTGTTAATTTAAGTTACAATAAATTAAAAATTGTTCCAGAGTCATTGGGGTGGGGGGGGGGTATAGTACTGTTGGTTTGTGTGCTTCAGGGATATTGGTCCCATTCTAAATTGGGCTTCCTAATTTGCAAGTAATATATTAGGTACATGTGAATAGTGCTCACTTTGTAACTCCAGTTTGTATTTAGGGTGGGCTGTCAAGTAACACTTCATCTGAAATATTGGAAAGGTAGCTGTGCTGGCTGTACGGATGACAAATGCTGTACTATGTAGAGTTACTCCTGCCGAAGTCCAGTGAGAACAATAAAAACTTTGTTCAGGATTGTACTGTAAATATCTAGTGATTTTGTAAAGAATTATCAGGTAAATTGTGCCATAAGTTTTTAATTGACCAGAGTTAATGCCATAGAATAGATGCATCTT
Source organism: Sphaerodactylus townsendi (assembly GCF_021028975.2). Taxonomy (NCBI): domain Eukaryota; kingdom Metazoa; phylum Chordata; class Lepidosauria; order Squamata; family Sphaerodactylidae; genus Sphaerodactylus; species Sphaerodactylus townsendi. The sequence continues at coordinate 64,680,994 of NC_059428.1, read as the reverse complement.
CATAGATTCAGGAGTTTGTAAGCCCCTTTGAGTCTCCTATAGGAGAGAAAAGGGGGATATAAATCCAACTTTGCTTCTGCTTCTTCACCTAAATATTAATTCTCAGAAGTGACTTTTTCTTTAAAATGTTAGTCCTCAGATACAATGTGAGATCTGGGAATAACTCAGTTACCAACCAAGATAATCTATAAAAATAGTAAAGTTACACAAAACCCCTTTGAACACTTGAATAATTTGGCAGATGCAGAGTAGGGCTGATGATTACCGTTTTGCCATTTATTACAGTAGTACTATTCAGAACAGAATGTTAAATGATGAACTGACAAGACAGTTCCTTGCTGATGTATTGGCTGTCATGTTGCAACGAAAGATACAAGGAGTATTCAGCCAACTCAGCTGGAAGGGTATCTGTGAATTACAAAGAATTCTGAGTCAGACCGTATCAAAGTTGCACAATCTTATTTCTTTTCCAGGGCCCTGTTGGAAATGAAATCTTTGATATTTATTTGGGATGCAAGAAGTCAGTTAATAACACAGAGCAGTTCCTTACTTGCAGTTTTTTATCTCAGTAAGTAGGGATCTCACTGTGGGGGGACAGCTCACTCCTATTGAATTGAAATTTAATTCATTTACTGCCCTTTCCTGGAGGACTCAGGGTGGTGTACAACATAATAAGTACCAATAACATCAATACAATAGGACCAATCATAATGATAACAACGTTTACAATAATCCAACATCAGCTTAATATACATTAATAGTAATGTTCCTATCTCTGGTTAACCACTAACAACATAATCAGCATAGCACATAATAACAATTTGCAATAGCGTAGCAACATAATGTTTTAATTTTATTAGTTTGTTCTGACTGAGGGCCACAACCAGCATGTACATTTTCCTCAGCAGAACTCGCAAGCAGGAGAAAATATGGGTGCGCCATGTGAAAGAACACTAACTTTTGTGCCTGCATAATTTGCATTCATTTTCAGCTCCAGTGGATACATTCTTATGTATTATGATTATATGATCCCTGTGACCTTGGCTCGTTATTTATTATTCTGCTTTTGATGTTTTGGGTTTGCCCCTTGAACCATCTTTGACCTCATCCCTGGCACTTTATTGTATTTATTTTTTATGTACAAAACATAATATTATGCCTTCACAAGGGCCACCAAGACAGCTAACAAATTAAGACATGAATAATAAAATCACATTATATAACCATTAAAACCAAACACACATCATTAAAACAATAAAAACAGAGCTAAAACCATTCAAAGATATAAAAACAACAATTAAAGCACTGGTTTTTTATTGTGGACACTGCATATCTACCAGGCAAAATCTCAGCTTTGGCATACTTTCTTGGCGTAGAAAGCTAAATCACCATGTCCCTGGCTGCTCAAGAAATCACCCAAGCATAGACTGTTCAGAATTTTTTAAAACTACAGTGCAATAAAAATAAATTTTAAAATGGTTTATTCATATGGCAGACAGTACATACAATCAATCATAGCAGCATATGAACCCATCCATATAAACAAAGATGCCTGTAAGAGATCAGTGAATCAAACACTGTGCATAACTTAAACACTTTCAGTATATAATTCACCTGGTAAAGTCACAAAACACACATGGAATACCAGGTGGGGCTGGCGTGTTGGAAGTGGAGCCATTCTACCTCCAACGAGCCTCCTTGGCAGCATGAGGAGGGGAGAAACTAAAAAACCCTCTGTGCCACCAGAACTCCTCCAATGGAACACTGTGCACTAATGCTACCCAAAGGGGTGACATAAGTGCAGGGCAATGGCACAACTGGTGCCAAACTCGGGGTGGAAGACTACCAATGTTGGCTCCACCCTGGTAATGCCCCCACAACGGTGACTGGGCACCAGCAGATTTCTCCCTCTGCTGGGGTAAGTGCCTCAGGGGGGCATTTCTGTCAGCATAGACCCGCCCTACCTCCAGAGTGAAAATCATCCCTCTTCTAGATTGGGCTGTAAATTGTCCACAACCTACATTTATTCAGTCAAATCTTTGTATAGAATCTACAAATATAATCTCTCTAAAAATATTAACTCTCTCCATGTGATCAGGAATGGTTTTTGTTTTTTTTTGGAGTCTTGATTGCATAGAGGAAAGCATTTTTCATACACTGTGTATACATTTAGGAACGGGCTGCCTTCCCTTTATTTGTGGGGTTTGTATGCTCCCTGAAAAACTGTTACAAAATTATAGTACATGGTATGGGGTGTTTATGAAGGGGACAAAAAATATGGCAGTCCGGCCAAGGTAAATTCACCCAGCAAAGGACAAGGAAATATAAGTCTGGTCAACACGTATATATTATAAAAGTGAACAAATATTGCAGTGCTAAACATCTAATCTAAGTATACGTGTGCCTAAGTATACGTGTGCCAATACAAGAAACATCATTCATAGGTATAATGCCATTAATATCAAAGTCCTAATAGGAACAAAAGACCATTCAAAAGTTCATATATGTAGGCAAAGTGCTTTAGACGAAATCCATAGTCGAAAATATACCAATCCGCAATTTGTGAAGGATATAAAAAATCTTTGAGTGCGGCAAACTGCACAGTAGTGAGTGGACAGCAGAACGCCTGCACGCTGAAGACTGCGTTTTCAATATCCATATTTTCTTCAGTGTAAATTCCAACTCCTTGATAAATTCGGACAAAAGTATTTTCAATCCATTGTGAACATTCAAATAGCCATGGGCTACTGCATATTTGCCAAATGAGAATCCAAAGATGCTCAATGAACAGACTTCTATTTCCTTGTCCTTTTCTGGCGAATTTGTCTTGGCGGGACTGCCATATTTTTTGTCGTCCTCTCTTCGCCGCCTTTCTTTTTGGTGTTTATGAAGGGGGACAGAATCTGCTGAAATAATTTGTCTCAACCCAAGCTTGATGACAACACTAAATAAGACAAAACTATATAAGTAAAACTGATAAGCCCATATGTATTACTTTCAAGACACTTAGTTCTGTTCTCAGCCTCCATGGAAGGCTCCAACTAGAGGTGTCTGCCCTGCAAAACAAAAAGAACTAAGTCTGAACCATAACAGATTGCATCTTTGAGAGAGGGGAGACTGCTAGGAGACCCCTTGGTGAAGAGCACAACTGTAAAGAACAAGCAGTTGTACCTCAGAGAAGCTTTTACAATTTGCGCAGGTAATATCTTGATGATTTATTGTTCAGCAGCTTAAAAAGAGCTGCATGAAATACACCCTTAATTTTTTTAAAGGAACCGTTCAGATGTCTAGGAAAACAGGATAACGTTCACAGAGTACCCATTCTGATAAATGGCATGCTGGCCAGGGAAGGACATGTGAATTTCCTCCATGGCATTTTCTAATAAATTCCCAATAGGAACCGCAAAGAAAAAGAAAAATAATCCTTCAGGGCTTTTCTGTCCTTTCGTTTTTCCCTGGCCTTAATATTAACGTTTAAACAAAATTATGACAAACTGTGTTGTATATTAATTCCAGTGAAACAAATTACTGATGTATTATGAGTAAGAGCAAGTGCCAGGGCTATCAATCAAGTTATTAATTTTGCTCTGGAGCCTGCTACGATCAGCAGGATTACTGGCACCTGGGTTGTCAGATATGGATATGGATTCCTTAGCCTGTTTTTGAGTTCCTGAGCCAGTTTTCTGCTTTCCTTGCTGCTTGCAGAAGTTGTCCAGTTTTAACTTTAAGGTCTTAGTCTTATAGTCTTGTCTATATTTGTTCTCAAAGCAAACTTTAGTACTACACTGTGCTCAACATAAAATAACCATGCCTATCTAGGAACAGTAGTAGATATGTTCTGCATATTAGAGCAGCAGTGGCGAAGGAGGTTAAGAGCTTGTGTATCTAATTTGGAGGAACCAGATTTGATTCCCAGCTCTGCCACCTGAGCTGTGGAGGCTTATCTGGGGAATTCAGATTAGCCTGTACACTTCCACACACGCCAGCTGGGTGACCTTGGGCTAGTCACAGCTTCTCAGAGCTCTCTCAGCCCACCTACCTCACAGGGTGTTTGTTGTGAGGGGGGAAGGGCAAGGAGATTGTAAGCTCCTTTGAGTCTCCTGCAGGAGAGAAAGGGGGGATATAAATAAAAAAACATATACCTATTTAATGGATTGCTTGAACTTGTATCTAAGGGTTGACAGGTCCCTCCAGCGGTGGGGAGAGAGACTTTATTTTGTAATAACATGTTTTCAATCTTACCTTCTGCTCTTCTGATTCAACTAATGTATCCCTAGATGCTTGATGATAATATTTCATGCATCCTATGAAGATGGCTTTAACGCACAAAAGCTTATGCCACAATATAATTTCTTGTATTTATGGTGCCATATAATTTTTGTCACTTTAGCTACAATGGACTCACATGGTTGGCTGCTTATATTTATTAAAAGAGAGAGAGAAAGAAGAAGAAGAAATGCTATACCCAGAGGGGTTTTCCCTGTGGTGCATGTCATTATATTGCATTCTTGATCAACTCTTATTAAATCTTATTTGTTGCTTTGCAAATTTTAATTGTTGTTTGGAGGATATGACCCATCAGTTATATAGAAATACAAGGTCTTTGGCAAAGGATAATTATCTTTCTATTTATAGGTTTATGTAGGCTTGATGTTCATGCTGGAGGAATAATTTATTTGACAGGTTTATCTGCAGTTTTCTGTGCAAAACTTCTACATTGAGAATAATATGCCTGGGAAATATGCCTATTTTCTAAATTATACTCATTAACTTCCTTCATTCCTTAAGTTCAGCTTTTATAGGGAGGTTTGACCTGATTTAGTGATGTAACAGATCATTTGTTAAGGCTAATGTTTGTAAAGTTGCTGTGGTGGATTCCTCACAGCATGAATATAATGTCTTTAGAACGTTATGAAAAGATCCATTTTGGCATTTTGTGTTCCCACTGGGCAGGAGAACACTATATTCATCACTGTAAAAAATAGATGAATCAAGTTTGTTTAGTCTAGCAATCCCACGTATGTGTCATTTTTCCTCTTTTTTTGTTTTGAGGGGGATGTCTACAAAGTTACGGTAACACAAATACAGTGGAACCTCGGTTTTCGTCGGTAATCCGTCCGAAAACAATCGGTGAAATCCGAAACCGACAAAAACCGAGACAATGATTTCCATAGGAAATGTCCATAGGAAATTAGCAGCAAGGGCATCGTGACGAAAGTGGCAAAATCTGACGAAATCCGAGGCAACCAACGAAAACCGAGATAAAATGTTCCTGGAAAAAAATCAATGAAAACTGAAACCAATAATAACCGCAGTCAACGAAAACCGAGGTTCCACTGTATGTGCATATTGCAGCTTCTCTAATTGTGTTGCCATAGCTTTGCAGACATCCCCTTCAAAAGAACAAAAACAAAAAAGGAAAAAAATGTGCACAGGATCGTAGGCAAAACAAACTTTATTCATCTACTTTTTACAGTGTTATGATAGACGTATGAGCTGCAAGCCGAGGAAACCTCCATGGGGAATTTTCACAGAGACTCTACTGCAGCACACAAAATGGTGGGTGGAAATGAAAACTAGAGGTTTGGATGGGAGAAATAAAGCATTTCCCTCCTGCTTGCATTTGCTCAGCAGGCAGGAATCATCTTCAACCTGGATTGGGAGGAAAAGATTGCTAGTTTAGTGATTTTTTAAAAACCTGGTTGAAAGGAATGTGAAGAGCTGAAGGTATATTGAGGAAGAGAGCTGTGAAAAGTTCTTCCCCCAATTGCTTTTTATAACGTCCTAAATACGTTATATTTGTGCTGTGCAGTATTCACATGTATTGATAACCCAAGGAATACCCATGGAGAAAAGGTCATGGAGACCAAATAGCCATGAAGAAAATTGCCGTGTTAAATAGACATACATTTCTTTGGATGTATCTATTCAGATACTTGCAAGATTAATGTGAGCTATTATTTGCAATAAGGGATTTATGAAATCTCATATTAACTCAGCTTCTTTGCTGTGCATACCCTTAGTATCCCGTGCACGCATTCAAAAGATAAAAGGTGGCTATACCATGGAGCTGCAAACTTTTACCATATGCTCTGTCCATGAGCAATTCTAATTCCCAGCACAGTGTTTTGTGTGAATGTCGTAGGAGGGACACCCACACACCAGTATCTCAAAATGTGTTCTTAACTTAAGACTTTATCCAGACAGCCAAAAAGAGTAACGTTCTTTCCTAGTGTGGATCCAGGATCCTTTCCATGCGATGGATTTAAAGATTTGTTTGAGGGTTAGGTCTTAGCTTAAAATGAACCATGTATGAGCGTCTCTACAAAGAACAGAAGATCACATAGTGAAAAATTAAGGTGAAAAGGGAAAACAAAAACAAAGCACTTACAAAGCTTCCCCAATGGGATGTGATTGCTTATCTGAGCAAGGTTTTTGAAAAAGTAGAAGGGTAAGTGGGAGCTTGTAAGTGGGAGCTTGTGGGACATCTGGGCGTGCCTGGCATATAAAAGGTAACGTTAAAGGTCAAATTTTATTTTAAAAGCATAAGAAGGTTTCCTAAATGATGTGACCAGTAGGGAAGAGATTGTTGCAAATCATTTGAGCTTCTGCATCTGACCTTTTTATGTTTTAATACCATTTTCAGTACTTTAGTGGTATTTGATTGTGATTGGTTTATGGCATGACTGTAATAATATTAAGATTTTATGTTTTAATACCATTTCTTGTCTGTGATTATTTTTAATAACCTCATTAGTAATTTAACTATTTCTGGCCTACTTTAATTTATTTTAACTTAGTAATATAGATTTGAAAGCTTCTTTAAAAAATAAATTTTCTGTGAACTTGACACATGCATCTTTTAATGTATCCGTGAATATAAGTGATGCTGCGTGAAACTAGTCAAGATCATTTAAGATGGTTGCACAACATCACAGAAGTGCTACTTCCCTATTTGGCTGAGGGAATAAATATTTCTCCCCTCTTTCAAATTTGGATTTTCACAATTAAGAAAAATCTTGATTTATAAAAATGAGGCAATGAATTTCATTGTTTAGATTCAAAGTCACCTTTGTACGTTCCTAGTGAGAGAAAAATTCTTCTTGCTGTTAAACCTCACTTGGTATTAAAAAAGGCTGTGGATCAGAAAATCTAAAAATCTATTATATGAACTGCTGGCACTAGGGAGGAAACAGTATGGCCAGGGATCTGTGCTTGCTTCTGAATGGTGCTCTTTGCTCTTGGGAGAGGTGGAAAATAAGAACAGAACATCTGAGCAAAGTTGCCCTCTAGCTAAATAAAATTGTCAATTGCCGTATGAAAGGGATTGTCTCCTAGAAACTCAGCTGTTCAGCCTAGTTCCCTCCTCTCATGAGAAGAGGTTTTCCCTGCCTGCCTTTGCAACTGAGAACCAGAATCAATTATTTGTACCACATTGCTTGCCAGAAGTCTGTAGAACAATGTGCCTTTAAGTTTGGTATTTTCTAGAGTTTATTAACTGAGAGCCATTAAGCAACATGACCTGACTTGTGAGGTGAAAGTTTGAATTTTATTTTACTCATAAAAGTTTTTAATGTGAGAATATGCTCTTTTTTAGGCAAATGTGTGCTTAGAATCTCTCAAGGGGCATTCTGGAAAAGGCAAATGTTCCTTTTTCCAAACTGGAAGTATTTCTTTCTCTTTTAATTTAGTTTCTGTTTGGCTTTAAACTAGGCTAACCAGCCGTCCCGCTTTTGGCAAGACTGGCCTGCCTTTGGACAATTTGTCCCGCGTCCCGCGGGTTCTACAAGTTGTCCCGATTGTGGGGAGGCTGCTGCACTGCCTTGGGGGCGCAAGGCAGCGCGGCAGCCTCCCGTGCGCCCGGCCGCAGGAGCGCATGGCCTTCTGGGGCTTGCCATTTGCCGCTCTGTCACAGCGCGGCAAACGGCGAGCCCCAGACGCCCGTATGCTCCTGCGGCTGCGTGCGCACACACGCACGTGGCCGCCTCCCCATCCCGGATCACAAAGGTGACCATCTGGTCACCTTACTTTAAACATTAGGATCCCAGGAGCTTGATATTGCTAGCTTCATCAGTGTCTTAGGAAATTGAGTCTTACAAATAACATAATGAAAAAAATATTTAAAATGAAGATCTCACATTTGCTAAATATTGTTTGGACGAGCTGGTTGCATGAGTGGAAAATGGCTTTTCATCAATCTAAAATTTCTCTTTCAAAGTGCCATTTATTAAGCAGTCTTTCCTGTAACCAAATATATTAATTTTTTAAAATGGCTGAATACAGGACGCAGGTGGAGGAAGAAGGAAGGGAAGCATGCCTGTAAGACTTTTGTTTGCTATCATGAATCCAGTCTGGTAAATTGTTGGCAGCTGGCATGATAATGAGTCTATTTCAGTATAAATGAGTTTCATGTTATTAATTTCTGCCAGCTTCTGGGCAACTCATGAACTCCAATTCAGCTCTCAACTGCAGTTGAAGAAAGGAGAGGAGAGTGATAAAGCAGAAGAAAGAAAACTTAAATTAAGCAAAATGTTGGCAACCTTTTCGCATTTGAAGAATTCTACACATGATAAGCAAAACTGAAAACCACAAAGTATACTGGACACTAATTTTGAATTTATTATTTTTCAGCGAATTTTACAACATTCATCAGGACAGTGCTGCTGCTCTGCTCTGGGGTGGTGGGGGAGGGGGCACCACTGGCATTCTTTTCATGGTTATTTCTTATGATGCTTTTTCAGCTTATTTTTTTTTCATTCTCAGAAATGTTAGTTATTCTTGGAACAGCTTTTCCAAACCCAGTGACAAAGAAACTCCACAGCGCATTCCTCTCCTTATATACTCTGCCTACAATATAATATAGAATAGTTTCCTTCATTCCCCCTTCAAGGAGCCTAATAACCTGTCTTAATAGAAAGTTGTCACTCCAAGTGCCACAACACTGAGGGTTTTTTCTCCCTCTCTTTGTTTCTTTACAATATATAATTTGATAGGAGCTGGATTTGCAACTAACTGGTAGGCCTCCCAAAGGTGACATGAGCAGTGTCTTGTCCCCCCTTCCTATCAACCGCCAACCTTTTGGCTAGAAAATAGAGAGTTAAACGAGGTGAGGTAGTAACAACTACTTCACAAACAATTTTACCTCACAATTTTTTTCTTTTTTATATACAGTTGTCACTGTATCCTCCATTGTCTTGATGTTAGTAGACAGTAAGAAAATATATGTTTTTAAATGCTGTGTCTTTCACTGGAAGGGCACAGTCATAATCCCTGCTCTATCTGTTTGTTCCTTGGCCCAGAACTAGTTAGTTTTGCCAGCACATGTGTGCAGCTGCAGATCTTGCCATTTATATTTGGTAGACTTGATTAGTTCGCGTTTCTCTCCCTCCCTCATGGTCTTATCCTATTTTTGATAAACCTTAAGTATCTTAGTGCAGAGATGCGGAATAGGTTTTGCAAGTGCCTAAAAATTTAATCAGCTACTTAAGAATATGAGTAAGTTCTAAGATAATAATATCCATAAAGCAGTGGAATATGTCAGAGCCTGGTTCAGAAACCAGTGTCAAATTTGTTTAACTGTTGTATTTTATGAAATAATTTGTGCAGAACCAGGCTGTATACATATCTATTCTTTAAGTAAGGAAGCATAATGCAGCTCTGCCTATGATCTTAGTTATACATTTTGTTGTGTAATTTCTTTTCACAGAAGCCAGCTAAACCAGTTTCTTCGTTACTGCCCTTTTTAGTTCAGTTTTCATTGTGAACTTTTGTTAATGTAGAAACATTTCCTTTGTGCCTTTTTCTTTGCCCACTGAGCTTGATACAGAGAATATCTGAAAGAATCCATGAAAATGGCATACAAGTGCTTTCCTTTCTAGGGTTCTCTTCTTTTTGCTGCCTCTTTCTTTCTTTACCCCTTTCCACTTGGCTGTCATTTAAATAAAGGATGCAAAGGCAGTTTAACATTTTAGTTCATACCAATATTGTATCTCATATCATGTAAGTCTCTTCTGCAGCAATCATGCTCACTGGAATATTTTCCTGTGAAGAATACATTTATTTTCATTTCATTTCCCACTCCAATGAATACCTACATTTTTAATAATGCAGAGAACTAATTGTGATACAACTAAGTATAGATGTTGTCATGTCTGTGATGAAAGTGAAACTATATATCCATTTTGGCTAATCTTCCCCTCCCCTTTTTCTCAACCAGGTTTTTGGCATATATTCACAGGCTCCCACAAGGCAGTAACGGAGGCTTTGAGTGGCAAGTGGTGACAGATTCTGCAGTTCCAGCAACTGTTCATTTTGATAGCATTTGCATTCTATACATCTCAATTTCTTACTTCTGGAGAAAGTAGTGCTGGGTACCAGTACTGTCTTGCAAGGTATGTCTGTTGAATGTATTTTGTGCAGAACTGAGCTGCCTGGCATGCAGGTTTGGGGAGGAGAAAGTAATGTGTCTTTTGTAAATATATAATGCAAAAGCATTACAACATACATCTACTAACTATTGATGGTAGTCTTCATTCCATCCTTTACAATACATTATCCTTAGAATTGCCTGCAAGGTATTTGAAGTATTTATTTTTCACTGTAATATGGCCAAAGTGGATTACAAAACGAAATTTCTCACTATAGGCTTCTAACTTTTAAAACTGAAAAAAGCTATACTGCTTTGTGAAATGTCAAAGAATAGAGTTTATTTTGAAATTTTAATATATTTTAATCACAGAAAAAGCAAATCAGAGCAGTGAAGTATCTATAGTTTTTCACTTTGTCACATTCAAGAGACAGACAATTATATTTCAGCAGACTCATTTTCTGATGCCCAGCTCTTCCTGTGTTCTGCAAAGCAGAATTAAAACATCCTGAAGATGTATTAAAAAGATCAATTTGGCTTTTTGTGTTCACTTCATGGACAAAACAAGCATTGGCAGCCAAAACAATTCTCTTTCCCCCCCTGTTGACCAAAAGAGCTCTTGTCAGTTTCATAGTTACACCCGCCATGTTCTCCCACTTGTGATTCTCTGTCCTGCCAGCCATTTGGTGAAGGTTTGCGATGGAGGTTTCGTCTGCTTACAGCTCATCCACATGCGATTTCACTGTTAAAAGTACATTACTAAAGATTGTTTTGCCTAGCAGTCCTACGCATGTGCCATTTTTCTTCTTTTGTAGAGATATGTCTATGAAGCTATGTCAACTCAAATATGCACATATTGCAGATTCTTGTGTTGTGTTGTCATAGCATTGCAGACATCTCCCTCAAAAGACACAGGATCACCAGGCAAAACAAACTTTATTCATGTACTTTTTGCAGTGAAATCACGTCCAGATGAGTTGCAAGCAGAGGAAACCTCCATCACAAACCTTCTCCAAATGGCAGAGGGGCCAAAGGGCCAAAAATTGTAGGCAACTACAGCGAAAATAAAAGTAAGAGCTGGGAGGTGGGAGAAATAAAGCATATCCTACCTGCTTTTCTTTGCACAGGCAAGCAGGAGATGTCTTTAACCTATCTTCAGGAAAAAAAGATTGCTAATTTAGCAATTAAATATGCTAATTGCTATAGCAACCTCTTCTCCAAAACACTGCAAACCTTTTCCCCACAACACTGTTTATAGTGTCCTCAAGATATTATATTTCTGCTGTGCGGAAAATACCAAAGTAGATTTGGGGCTAACAGAAGGGCTACAGGGTTAAATTCTGCCCTACCTTCAGTATGCCCCAGCTTCAGACACGCCCCTGATGTTGCTTGTTCCTCAAATGAACTCCAGTATCAGAAGATAGCCTGGCTGGGAGGAAGGTATCTAAGGGGAAAGGGGGTAGGGGAGATTAGGATAGGTACAGGTTCTAATAAGTGGGTCTGTTGCTATCATGTGTCATATGAGTCAGACAGAAAATCTATTTCAGTGGACAGCTGTTTTGCTTTTGGAAACAAAGGCCATGCTGTTGGTTTGCTCTTGCCTCCAATTTTCAGTCTTGAAACTTCACTTCCAGCTGAAAATATAGATCTGATGATAACAGCCTCCCACCAGAATCTAATTTTAAAATTTGCCATCTGTTGTCTTGCAAGGTGCTTCATATTTAATGCTAAAGTTAATGAAGTTCATGCAGCCTAAAACTTTGAGGGCTGAATTAGTTTTAATTTGTCATAAGAAAGGGAAAAAAGCATTCTGGGAGGAAGAAATTCTCAGTTGATGAGGGGAAAGGTTAGAAAAACTGGCATTTTTTGCCTATGGAAATCTTTGGGTTAATCTACAGCAAGATGGGCGATCTAAATATCTGATAGTATTGCAGCTAAGAATATGAACAGTAAACCAGGAAGACCTAGGTTCAATTTTCAAAGTATTGACCATAGTAAAAGCATGCTGAAACTCATCAGGTTTAAGGGGACTTCACTCTCTGTTCCACTATGGCCATTATATTTCCTAGTTAGTTGACTTTGAAATGAACAATGTAATAGGTGCTATCTTTTAATAAAATTATTGCTGTCTTCAACTCATTTTTTCAGTGGTATGACAGTTTTAAAAGTAGCAGAGAGCCAGCAGTCCTTTACAGGACATTGATACCTTTTCTTTGATTGAAGCAATATGCAATAGTAATTGCATGTCTAGTATGTCCATTTTCAATTAATTTTATATTTATTATTGCTATTATAATTAATATTTATATACTATTTTGTGCAACTCACAATATCCAGTTGTATTCTAGAATATCCTAGAGTTCTTCTGATATTTCCATACATTTTCTGTTTCTTTAATTAAGTGAGGTGAAAAATGTGTATGGCCGTTTCCGCACGGCCTCCCTGTCGCCTCCACGCCGGCGAGAATTCCGCCGGCGTGGAGGTGAAGGCCGTTCGCATGCACGCATGCGAGCGGCCGCAGCAGAGGCCGGCAAACGGCAGGCGGCTCCGCATGGAGCCGCCTCTTCTCCCTGGCCCGTCCCACTCACCTTGACCCGTCGTCGCCTGCTGGCCGTCAAAGCCCCGCCCACGCTGCCCTCCGACCTCCAGGGGTCGGAGGACAGCGTGGGCGGGCTTCAACGGCCAGCAGGCGATGACGGGACAAGGTGAGTGGGACGGGCCAAGCAAATTTCGCGTGTTCCCGGCGGCGCGGTTCGCACCGCTACCGCTGGGAAGACGCTTTCAACAACAACCCTTTAAAGGGTTGTTGTTTAGAAGCGACCTGACGCCGCCCTGGAAGCTGTCAGGTCGGCGCTGCTGCGTTGCAGCAGCGCCGCCTGTGCAAACGGCGGCCTGGGGGCGGCGTTTTTACCGCCCCCAGGCCGTCGTTTTTGGCCCATGCAGAAAGGGCCTTTGTTAAGGGGAAAAAAAGTCTGGAAAAATTGGAGCAAAACTGTTTTTCCCCTTCTCAGGAATCCCCCAAGAGCTTTATGATGGAGAAACTGGGAAATTTGGGAAGCACAGGAAAAAAACTTTCCTATGAAATACTTTATATTTTATAATGAGTGAAATACTTCTTAAGCCAAAGTTTTTCCACTCAAAAGTCTGAAGGTTTGTTCATTTATTTTAACTGGGAAAATTTGAAATTATCTTGGGGAGCACTGAAAAAAACTCCTATATACTGTTGCTCATTTCAAGTGAGAAAACAGGATTTCACTCTTTCTACATTTATAGCATGTGAAAATCTGAGAACTTTCTCAAAAGTTCAGTTTCTTCATTGCATGAAGGTGTATGTTGATAGTCCAAACTATTGTGACTGCATGAGAGTCCAAATATGTACTTTCTTTGGTTTACTATAGAATTTGTTTTCTGCTTTTGTTTTTTTCCTGTTAGATGGCAAAAATTAAGATTCTTATGCTATGGTAGAATTGGGTGCATCAGTTTGCAATTCTTTGTCAAGTACTTTTAAATTTCATGAATGTGTTAAATAGTAACGTTTTATATGTTAACTTAGTTATAAATTATATATTTTTTGTTGTTAAATCAGTAAAATAAGTTTAGGTTTTACAACATTAAGTATTGCATGCATTTCAGTTTTCCCAAGAGTAAAAGGGCAAAAAATCCCCCCCCCCCCCCCAACCTCCGTGGCTTCAAAATTTCTGGAACTTTCACATTGGTGATTAGAAATAATTTTTTCTTGGATAATGTGTAGAGTCTGAAAGAGTGAGTATTGCCTTTCAGTTTTTTAATAGTGTGCTCAGATAAAAACCCAAGTTTGCATCCACTGGAATATATGAGGAATGGCCTCCTTATATAAAAATACTACCTACATGATTCCTATTCTCTCCTATTGCTTCCCATTAAGCATCTCTGTTTGGATTCTTAGCAATAGCTAGTGTTGAGAAAAGCTGTCAAACTTTGTGGAAGCAGAAGCATTACTCCTAAGAAGAGCAAGATTTTAAAGCTGTTTTTAGGGTTTTTTTTTCTAGAGATAGATTGCTTTTAGGTTAATTTTGCAGAAAGGGAAAAGCTTTCTAAATTTTGTATGATCTTGTCCATTATTTATGTTTTTATAGGGTTCACAGCATTTGCTGAACTGGCAAATTGCATCCAGTTGCTTTAAGCATTGGGCAAGTAACTGCATGTCCTGGGAATGATTTTTTAATATCAAAGCATGCTAAAATTAGTAGCTTCTCAGTAGTTATGAGTTCACGCTCAGTTGTGCTTTTCCAACTGACACAAAACAGCAATCTTATGTTCTTGAAATGAAGATTCGATTGCTTTAGTGAAAAACCTTTTGTTGTTAGTTCCCATATTTTATTGTTGTAAATGCCTCTGTACCATTCCTAAACCAAGAGAGAAAACAACCCAAGTCTCAACTAGTAAGAGCACATAATCCAGATCACTTGCTTAGTTCTGTATATACAGTTCTAACTGTCCTGTTGTACTTGAACTTCATGTGGTCAGAGAGTGGTAAAAGGGTAGATTTTCTCTTAAATTTCTGTATATTTTAAATAAAGTGTAAAGGGGGCTAAGAATGTGAGAACTGCTCTAGAGCTCAACTGATAATTCTTCGTGGAAAATCATATTGAGCCTAACTATATAGTTAGGGCATATTATTAGTCAGTTCTTGACATATCCTTTTTACAATTGTAGAAAATATTTGTGTGTTTTCAGAAAGGGTTTTTCTTCTTCTTTTGCTTTCCCCAGTGTCTGTGTAATAAATTAATTCTGCACCATGGAATTCCAAATGCCATCCTAAGAAAAGGTGAACTCTACAACTTTCATAGATTGTGATTTAAGCAAATTAGCATGAATAATTTTGTATACATTAGTCTGCAAGTTTTACTATTTTGTCTGACCAGTTTTATAATATAGCGAGGTCGCTCCCTGCTCTCTGAATGCACTGTCAGCTCTCAGTCTTTCACATGACAGCAAATCACATGCGGGTGTGTCATTCTCTCCCTTTCCATTCCTTTGTCTGCTCAGTAATAGAAATATATACTTGGATATATCCAGTCATATATATGAAAAATACCCTAAGATTTTTGGGAATGCTGGTATCTACATCCCACATATTTGTGAAGTGTTTGGGGAATATCTGGGGCTGGAATTTTAAAGATCCTCAGGCTGCCCCCCCACTCCCACCCAACAGATTTCTTAGGTAGTGGAAGGGAGGAGGGAGTCATTGCTCCTGGCTTGGGGAAGGTTGGCCCCTGTTCATAATTTCAGGTTATTCAAAATCGGGTGATCCTTACATACTATTTTCTTATTTTTGGAGTTATTTGGCTATTTTGGATGACTAGATGGGCTATTCATTGACTATTTATGCTGGTATGCTCTCATCAAAATTTTTTCCCAGTGAAGAGAACTGTAAAAAGACATTTTTAACGAACTTGGACAATTGAATGTCAGTATTTACTGCTAAATATGTCTTATAGATGGATTTAAAAGGGGATCTCTTAATGGCAATTGGGAATGAAGAGTAAGTATACTATCCTAAACAGTTATATGCCTTAAAGTCAAGGAAGGTGTAACTTTGCTTAGGATTGCATTGTAAATGCTCTGAGATTGTATATCTCTTAATACATTTTATTATTGAATGGTCAAATAGTAAGGGAGTGCTGTTACCCTGTTTAGAGTCTGTGCCTGGTTTAGGCTTGGCTTGCCCCTGGCACCACTAGGGCTGTGGGAGACAGAGATGGAAGTGCACCAGGCCAGTGCTTACCTGGGACTGGGAAACTTGCCTTTGCTGCAGCTGCTTCTGACAGAGCCAGAGCTGAGAGAGTAGAGCTAGCGGCTTCTATAGCATGTACCAGAGGTAGGAGGGAGCGACAGAGCTTTTAGCGCCTCGGAGCCCAGGGCAGGAAGGAGAGCTCTGGCTTGGCTCTCCTCCCTGCCCTGGGCTCCCGGGGCAGGGAGGAGACTTCCCGAGCCGGGAAGCACTGGGGGGGGTGGAGGTGGGAGGCTCGGTGGGTGGCCCAGCTGCATGCGGGCCAAGCTGCAGCCACTGCCTTCCCTTGCCTCCCCCTGGCCCCAATATCAAAAAGGGGGTACAGCAGCCAGATAACTGGGCAGTGATGGGGGGGCCACGATGGGGGAGCGAACTCATAGCAGAATAATTAGAATTCCATCACT
Organism: Sphaerodactylus townsendi; assembly: GCF_021028975.2. NCBI lineage: Eukaryota > Metazoa > Chordata > Lepidosauria > Squamata > Sphaerodactylidae > Sphaerodactylus > Sphaerodactylus townsendi. The sequence continues at coordinate 64,664,451 of NC_059428.1, read as the reverse complement.
GGCATATACCCTTGATGAGACCAATAATGTCATTGGCCAGTGGGGGCCTAAGGACTGCAGTGCCAGTGGAAAGCAGGCACGATATTCCCTGTTGTTGTTTGGGAACCATGTGATAGGGCTAGATGAGGAAGCTGGGTTGGCATATATCTTTCTTATCTTTTTTTGTCTTTCTTTTCTCAGAAAGAAATTAAAATTATTTGAACAAAGTTATTTTAATTATTTACCTCAATAACACAATTTATCAAATGTTGCATATACTGGTTAAAACTCTGTGATGATAACTGGGCTTTTCTCGGCAATCTATATGGCTTTAACATGTATTGATTTTAACTAACTTTGTTCTTGAATTATGCTCAGTGGAGATGACCTATAAATAATCATGCATGTGAATATTCAGGGACAACATTTCTTGTTAAACAATTTCATCCCTTATATGACTTATATGTAAAAAATCAGTCTGTAACACTGTGAACATACATAGACGCCATTCAACTCTAAGGCTGGCTATATTAATTCAGTCTGATTTCTGGGTTGATATGTGAGACAAGATGACGGTATGTAGATTGGTTATAACACGGTACTACTGTGGCAACAACCTTCTTTGTCAGCGGCTTCAAATATGTAGATATGAAAAACTATAGAAGAGCTGTAGTTTGTAGAAATTGTATTTCTAACACAGGGTTTCTTATTATTGCAGTCATTAAAACCATGGGCAATGCAGAGAGTCAAAATGTAGAACATCAATTCTATGGAGAGAAGCATGCCAGCCTTGGAAGAAAACACACATCACGCTCACTTCGCCTTTCAAACAAAGCATCTCGACGGACCAGGCATGCTTCTTCAGGAAAAATTATTCATAGGAACTCAGAAGTAAGCACAAGATCTAGTAGTACTCCCAGTATCCCTCAGTCATTAGCTGAAAATGGCCTGGAGCCTTTTACCCAAGAAGGCAATTTGGAGGATTTTGGAAGCCCAATCTGGGTAGACAGAGTGGACATGGGTTTAAGGCCAGTTTCTTACCATACAGATTCGTCGGTCACTCACAGCATGGATAGTAGTACAGTTCACATGGCAGCATCCATACAGAGTATGCCTAATTCAGAAGAAGGCAGACTTTATGCCGATGGATATTTGGCTGAAGGAAGTAATAGGCAACATTCATACTCAACAAATGGGACCACTTTTTTGGAGCCTATGAGCTTCAAGAAAAAACGTTCAAAATCTGCAGATATCTGGCGGGAGGACAGCTTGGAATTTTCTCTTTCTGATCTCAGTCAAGAACACTTAACAAGCAATGAAGAAATCTTATGTTCTGCTGAGGAAAAGGATGGTGAAGAAAATCGAGGAAGAGAGGCAAACAATAGTCATCAGCAGTTGGGCACTTGCCAGCGTGCCAATTCCATGAGTGATTTGTATTCTCCCAAAAACACAGCTGCTACAACAAATGGTGGCCCACGAAATACTCCAGGAGGGTACTGTCGGAATTTAGTGTCTCATATTCCAGATATTGGGAACCACAAAACATCACCTACCACAATGGAGAATGTTTCTTCGTACAGTAATTATAACACACTCCCCTGCAGGAAATCTCATTGTCTGTCTGAAGGTATCACTCACCAAAAAATGAACCATAGCAACAGTATGCATGGCAGAAGAGCAAAGACAACCCAGGTAAAGAACCACATTCTATTTCAAACATCTAAAGCACTGCCGAATTTACTAATATGTTACAAATTTGCTGTTCTTTTTTGAGAAGAGCCTTTTTAATTTTGGTGGCTTTAGATTAGCTCTTGTTTATCTTCAAATCCTTTCATTCCAATAAAATGACAATTCAAGCACAGACAGAACTAACAGTGCAATCTGGGGGCGGGGGCAGAGAGGAACTGCTCAGGGGGCGGTGTGATCCCAGCACCAGTGTAAATGCCACTTGTGCTGGCATAAGGGGCATTTACGCCAGTGAAGTGGTACTTGTTCTGGTGTTGGAGAGTCATGCAGCAATCTGTTGCCCAGGTGCCAACATTCGTCAGGCACAGGAGCCGGTGCTGGCACCAAAGAGTGTTCTCAGATGTGGTGTCAGCTTCCTGAGCCCTTTCAGTCCAGGAATGCCCCCAGTTATAATTATTTGATTTAATACCCTGTTCTCTCCAGACTTACACTGGCAAAAGCAGTGGAATAGCCCATTGAGCTGCATAAACCACTTTGATAGGGGAAGGACAGTGTTGTTTTCAGCTTGTTGTTTGCATAGCACAATCTTCTTTGGAGGTGGCATGCCTGTGCTGACCCAGCGGCAGTGCAGCTACCCTCTCCGAGATTGCTCTGCTTGACATTTTGGATGCTGTTAATTCCTAAGACCGTGGGAATTAGGTTCTCTGTATCTTTTCTAAGAACAGTAGCAATATTCTTACAATATAGCTGTGATAATGGATCCTATCCTTTCCCTTAACTACTAGGGAAAGATGGAACCACTCAGGTTTCTTGACAGAAAAAAACCCTTCCCATAAAATAGACAGTAAAAATTAACACCATGATGCAATCATCATCCTAATTATCATGAATAGTAATGAATCTTCCATGACACTAACCTGCCAATGCAGAGAATATATTATTATTTTCTCCAGTCAGAAAGAAAATGAGGGCATCAGAGATAAAGTATTCTGAAAAAGTGGTGTGGCCAACAATCCCTGCTGCCCTGTTTCTGTCCTCCATGCATTCTTCTCCACCTTGTTTTCTTCATACTCCTTTCCCTTGTCAGTTCTTCCTGTCTACAACTGCAGTAGTAAGATGGAGTTCTGGTCCTAAATTTGTGTTTTCTTGGCTGTAAGACAGACACTGAAACTTCGCAGGATGCTGCCTCTTAGATGTGTGCTTCTTTTGGTCTGCTAATGGTCCGGTTTAAATGACACAGAGAAAAAATACACATATTTTGAAGTTGGAAACTGTATCTATTGTACCATTTTCAGACAAAGTCACCATGCCCTACTCAACTGGGTGGGAAGTACTACCCCTTTCCCTATTATAACTCAGACCCAAATTGACCTTGTGTTTCCAAAATGCTATCTGTGTGAATATTGGCCCTTGAGCTACATTCTTACTTAGGCACTATAACTTATGGTAGTAGTGGGTATAATTTTTCACTTCCTGCATCTGAGTTGCTATGCATGTCATGCTATTCGATGCTGCGCTTCATACAATCATAAATGGGGAATGAACTAGAACAAAAATTAAACTAATGCTGTATTCATGAAATACTTAACACACAGCTGCTTCTGAACTATATTTGCAATTAATAAAATTGTTTAGCTTTTGTCTTGAAGGAGTCATGCTGAAACTGCTCCATAAGGCAAGCTATAATGTTCCTTGGTATTCTCTATTTGTCCTGTTTGAAGAAATGTAGCCAGCAGAATGAAATTGAACAATCCAAGCAAAACTCTGAACAAATAGGTCGAGACTAGCACTAGATAGCATGCTTCAGTGACCCCTCTGATTTTATTATATGTTCCATTTTAGTACGTCTGTAGCAGAGGATGCAGGCTATATCTTATGACCCAGAAAAAGAAAAGCATTTTGTACGGGGATGGGATAAAGAAGCAGTCAACCAGCAGAATTGCATTCTGGATCCTGAACATTTTGGCAGAGCATTGCTCTTAAGCACAGTTTGGTTGGACACTGAGCCAGTTAGCTGTGCAGCATCTTGTAAGCGTAGGTGCTGTTGGGATCAATTAGCATAACGCATTAGTGACAGGTGCTTGCTGGATGGAGAGAAGCCAAAATGAGCATCATCAGTTGGTATTAACTTGTAGGAAGTAATTGGAGGCGGGTTTCTGGATTAGCTGACTGTGTCTGATCTGTGAAGATGTGCTGCTGCTAAATATTTTAAAAATGACATTGTAAAACAGATGCTGCTGTTCCCCCACAGTTGCAGCACTCTCTCTTTTTAAAATCATTGTGGATTTTTTTTTTTGGACACTTATGTAGCATCAGTAGAAAAGCTCTTCACCATTCTGGTAAAATATCAAGGCTGTTTTGGTTCTTGGTTCCCCCCTTCCCCATTGTTTCTTAGTTTCCCATTATTATTCCATTATACCAAGCCTTTCCAAGTATTACTGAAGTAAAATAAGTTAAAAAAATATGTAAGTTTAAAAAAATAAATAAAAATAAATAAATAAAAAATCAGTAGAGGTGCATTGCTAGTAGCAATGAGGAAGTAAAAAATAAAAAGGAAGTAGCTAATAAAGAGGAAGTAAACAAATAAAAGATAGTTTAAAATGTTGGCCTTACTCCAGAACCATGTTCTTTAGATCCACAGTTGTTTACCTCCTTGCTGCTAGGCATGACAGAAAGTAAGATGATATGTCCAGATTTGAAACAAAAGTGTCCCAGCTAATGCACTGCATGAAAGAATCATGCTTCAGAACAAGAATCAGAACAGATCCTGGAGATCTTTGTTATGAACTCAAATTGAAACTGAACCCAGAAACTGTTATTCCATTATTTGAACAGCGTTCATAACCTTGGTGCACTAATCTACCCAAAAGTAATGTTTCCTTTCCTCTTTGTGAACTGTGCTTTGTATAAAAGTGAATAGGCTCTTTCTTATGGTTTTTCTTTAGTTTTCTGTAAATAAGAATGGTTGTATGGTTCTCTGTGACTTAAATGTGGGAGTTACTTTTTATTAATTGGAAGTGCATTGCAAATAATTGGTGTCGATATGCACTGACAATTAATATCTAGAAGTTGTTATAGGAGAGCCCACACAGCAGTTTCATTTATAATATTAAGAGTTCACTGTGACTGACTGAGGTCTTGGGACAAGGGGAGAGAGAAGAATATTGTTTCGCTTTTGAAGCTGGTGAGATGCATGACAAGGGGAGCAATCTTAAACAAGTCTACTGCATAGTAAGTCTCATGTTATTCAGTTTCGTATGTTATCTGTTATTAGGATGCCATCCTGAATGCACTGTAGAAGATATCTGGGTTCGGGGGTGGTGGTGTTTGAACCATGAAGAAGAATGTTCACTTGCCCCAAACCCTCCGTGTTCACCTGCCCCAAACCCCCACTTATCTGTCTCCTTACTTCTTGTCTAGTGACTGGCTGCTTGTTTGGCTTCTCCTTAGTCTCCATCTTGTCTGTGTGGAACTCTGCAGGGAGTACTCTCTCTACAAAGAGTCATATGTGTATGTCCAAGGGATTAAGTAATCTTCAGACATGAAAAAAACAGCAGAGTATGCCCAGAGCCAACTAAGGAAAGATTTATAGGGCTGGACAGTAGAGTCTTATGAAATCCATTGGCAAATCAGAGACTGCCAACCAGTGGGAGAATAAGGGGCTGTGGACAGGGGATGGGATTGCACCTTTGCTGTAACATCACTTCCAATGAATACTTAACAATGTCATCACCACGCTGACTGTGACACTCTAGGAATTGCCAAAACTCTTTTTAATGGTGTGGTGAGTTTTCCAGGCTGTATGGCGTATTCCAGTAGCATTTTCTCCTGACGTTTCGCCCATCTGTGACTGCCATCTTCAGAGGATCTGATGAAATATCCAGGGTGGGAGAAAGAACCATTTGCATTGGTTAAAAGTGTTAAGGGTGCAATTTGCAAGTGTAATTTGCATGTGTTAAGTAGAATCCACCCATTTTAGTATATGTATGTAACACTGAAGTTGCATAATCAGTTAGTGAAAGTATCTGCATAGCAGTTGACTGGTATTTTAATCCATTTTATTGCTTCCTGCCTGGAGACATCCTGTGTCTGGGTGGTATTCACTAACCATTGTCTTGATTCTAGTGTTTTTAAGTACTGGTAGCCAAATTTTGTTCATTTTCATCTTCCTTTCTGATGAAATTGTCCATGTCCTTGTGGATTTCAATGGCTCCTCTGTGTAGTCTGACGTAGTGGCTATCAGAGTGGGTCCAGAATTTCTGTGTTTTCAAATAACATTCTGTGTCCAGCTTGGTTTATCATGTGTTCTGCTATTGCTGATTTTTCTGGCTGAATAAGTCTGCAATGCCTTTCATGTTCTTTGATTCGTGTTTGGGCACTGCGTTTCGTGGTCCCTATGTAGACTTGTCCAGCTGCAAGGTACGTGGTAGACTCCTGCAGAAGTTAGAGGATCCCTCTTATCTTTTGCTGAAAATGTATCAAAGGCTACCTCTGAATCTCCCCAAAAGCACAGATTTTATTAAAGTATATTTAATCTTACCAGTCCTTTAAAATCACTTTTGGTGGATTTTTGGCTGAAATGATCATTTTGCAATCAGTAGCCAATTCCCCATTGTCAAGTCTTCACTAATCCTCCTTGAAGTCATAACTGAGGGTGATAGGATCAGTTACTGAGGTGGTTGCCAAATTAATGACTTGTCAGGTTTGGTCAGCACTGGGCCAGAGTCTAGGGCTGTAGCAACCTCCAGTGTGTCGTTTTTGTATGTTTCACCCCAGGGAAAGCCTCAGAATCTATAAAAGTATGAGCACATTGCCCCAGTATTTGGGTAACTGTGGCAGCTGTTTGCATTAAGTATGCACTGTTTAGGTTTCCGATTAAGATCTTTACAGCTTTTGTTTTCCATGTTTGCTTCTGTCTGTGAAAGATAAGATGGAACTTTGTCAAAGGGTGGCTATCAGTGTTAAGAAGTCTGCTACTAAGATGGTAGACTTATAATGAAGGCTGGACTTGCAGTGTCTGAAGTGGTACTTGAAATACTTATAATCCTTCCCAATTTTACAAAAACACCTTACTGAAGGTTTTTTGAGAGCTATGTGTACCTCTAGTGACTAGCTTTCTTAAGAGGTTTTAGAGTCTAATCCCCAGGGTTTTCAGACATGGTAATTAAATTGTTTTTAGTGGCATTAATTAAACCTAAACTACTAGGGCAGAACAGCGCATTGAGACTTGCACTGGGATCATAACCATAAATATTGTAACTAAGTTCCATCAAAATAAAATTTATTTCCAAGTAAAGTTGGATAAACTGAAGACATGTAGTCCTGAGCCTGTTTATTAGTTCCTGGATAAATGTGCATGAATGCAATACTTGAAAAGGGTAATTGTCACATGGGAAATAGGGATAAATCAGAATTGTGAGTAATGCTGAGCAAAGTTCACTGAAGTTGCCCTCTGTCTATTCCACTGAAGTGAGTAAAAATCACAAACCAACACAATCCAGTCACATTGTGCCATTCATGACCATACTCTTGTAGCTGACATAATCATTAGATTTTAGTGTCTCATGCCCAGTCTAATTTTAACATATCCAGTATTGTGCAGTGTCCACTAGTCGTGAACATTTTTACACTTTCCATATTTTTCTGAAGTTAAGTGAATGTAATGAAATATGTAATTCAGAGGATTAAATTAAATTTGAGAATTTAGAAACTTTAGAACTAAGTCTCCGGGTAGAATTGTTATGATTTGGAAGGTATAAATGTGGCAAGGAGCAGGGCCCAGCTCAGAGCACAATCATACCTAGGGATGGAGCCCATCCACATGTAACAAATATGTGCTGCAGAACTGGGGGTGGGGGGGGGAATGCTATGACTGAATTGATGGGAGAGGGGAAAAAAGCAGGAAAGTCTGATACAACATCACCAATTACATCTTTATAAATACCTGCTGTTTTCCTTCATGATAAGAAGTGTGCACTGTACATGCTTTTCTTCCACCTCCATTTTATCTTTACAACCACTCTGTGATTTAGGTTATACTGAGAGCGATTGGCCCAAGGTCAAAAGCTAGCATCATGGTAGAGTGGGAATTAAGTATATGGATACCATAATGTATCCACATACTTGTTCTGAAATGAATATGGCTTTCATTTGTATAAACATTAAACATTGCATAAATCAGTCCAGTATCAACTGAAAATTTAGATTTTACTTGGTCTACATTTACTTGTATTTCACAAATAGGGTTGGTAGCTACTGGCGGCCTCTAGTGAAAGGCTCACACATCAACAGCATGACGTCAAGTATTTTTGCTCTCTTCACTATCTGCAGGAGGCATCAGCTGTTGGTAGGAGATGTCCTGCTATAACAACAGAAATGGCAACCCTACTCACAAGTATATTAGAATTTTAATTGTCATGATAATTAATTTTTATAGCATTTCTCCCCATTTAATATTTCAGTTAATCCAATCTAAATTACTTCAAAGTATTTAAATTAAATATAGGAAACACTTCAAATACTGGGCCTTAGCTCAGTGATGGGGTAAAAGTATCAGGTGAATCCTTGTCAACTGCTGCTAAAGTATTTCTAGTAGGCATGGCGATTCAGTAAATCCGAATCACCAAAAAAACCCATATTTAATTTTCTGATACAACAACAAATTTTCTGATACAACAACAGCAGTGCCAAATATATGATTTGGCTTTATTGGCGTTTAGAGTGGTGTGGGGGACAGAGAGAGATCTGAATGTTGAGCTGGGCTAATCCCAGTGCAGCTCTCAGATCTCCCTTCCATCTCTTGGACAGGAGAGGCAGGCAGAGAGTGGGCACGATCCTACATGCAGGGCTCAGCAGCCCCGCATGCAAAATCCACTCCCTGCCTAAGGCCTTGGACAGGAGAAGTGGGGAAGAGTGGTGCTCAACAACCCCACATTCAAAATTGCCCCCATGCCTCTGTTTTCCAAGCCCCTCAGCGGGTATGATCCTACAGGCAGAAGTGAACAGACCCACATGCAAGATCCCCTGCCTCTGCTAGCCCAGCCCTTTGGGGCTTAGGCAGGGGAGACCGGGCTGGATCCTGCTCGTGGGGTTCAGCAGCCATGCATGTGAGATCGCCCCTCAGCTTCTGCTGTCCAAGCATTCGGACTTGGTTAAGAGAGGTGGGAGGGAGAGAGCAGATGTGATCCTGCATGCGGGACAGAACAGCCCTACATGCAAGATAATTTTCCCGCCTCTGCTATCCAAGCCCTTTGGACCTTGGGCCAGGAGAGGGGGGAAGAGTGGGCCAGATCTTGCAGGGCTGATGCAGATTAGACCCGCATAGAGGATCAGTCTCCTGCTGTCATTTCTCAGTCCCTGTAGATATTCAGAAGCCTCACAGGGGCAGTTGTGTCTAATTTCAGGCTGTTTTTTTTTTTAACCTGAATATTTTCAGTAAGAGTTAAAAACACCCAAATACTGAGTTGAAAACACCGGAACCCAAAATTTAGCAATAATTTCTGTTGGTGGTCAAGTCTAATTACCAGTAGCAGGTGCTGCTAAGGACTGTTTACTGAACTAAAATCACCCAAACCCAAAATTTCAGGGTTTTTTAACCCAAATATTTTCAGTAAGAGCAAGATTGCCCCTCAGTTTCTGCTATCCAATTCACTTGGGCTTGGACTGGAAAAGTGGGAGGGAGAGAGCAGGTGAGATCCTGCTTGCGGGACAGAGCAGTACCATGTGCAAGATCATTCTCCTGCCTCACATGAATATTAGTTCTATTTGGCTTCACTGAGGTAAAAACACTGAACCCGAAATTTACCAATATTTTCTATTGATACTGAAGCTTAATTTCCAGTAGCAAAGCTGGGTGCTGTTGAGGTCCGTGGTTCTTGCCCACTTCCCAGTTTGCCAACCTTGCCACTGTGTTTAGCAAATGTGCTGGTTCAAACTCATTTTTATTAGAAGTGCTCAAATCAAAGACTTAATGAAAGCTTGATCACCTCTTCCTTACCAACCTTACGTGCTTTGTCCAGTTTTATGTCTTGTTTTAACACCCACTCTGTCCAGTATTTTGTTTTATTTTTACTGATATTCCTAATAAAAGTCTTTTAAAGTTGAAGTTGAAACCTCGCTCCCCCATTTTGATTGGACTGTAAGACAAGATATACTATAAACTATACAGAAGGAAAAATCTGCTGCCAGGATATGACAGGATGTCACTTTAAATAAAAACCTGCAATTGTCAATCCATTTTATGAATTGCTGGAAACTCTGTGTGTGATGTTGCTGGTGGAAATGACATCACACTATCGCTTCCTTTCCCTCTGAATATTAAACAAACCTCTACATCAAACAAAAAAATGCTGGATATCAAATATTTAAAACCAGATACTAACTGAAATATCAAATTCATGCCAGTTCTATTTCTTGGCTGGATGATTTCCCTTTATTTGTAATTGGAGAGTGTTTTGTCATGAGGTCCAGTAGCAGCCACTGTCAGTGTGACCCCATGTTATAGTCCAGCAGGCAAGTCTAAGCGGTAACTACAAAAATAACATTCCTCTTCCCAGGGGGAAACCCACTTTGATAAAACAATTAGTTTTGAATGTAATGAAAATTACTACTACCTCCAAACCACATAAAAGAGCATCATGTATATTTCATATGCCTACAGTAATTTATCAATAATACTGATAAATAGTATAAAATACAGTGTGAGCTACAGGGAGACAGTAATAAATACATACATGCATATTTTGTGCAAACAAGGTCTTCTGTGGCTATAAATGTTTGATCCCAGCTTTTGAAAAATGTAGGAGTATGAGAACTAAAGTTTACTGGATGAATCAAAGAATGTCAGATTATTCCAGTTACTGCTCAAACAGATGTTTGTTCTCCTAAAACCATCCTGCTACATGACCCAAAGGCTGTTTTTTGAGTGTGTTAATATCATATATTAAAACAAAAAGAAATCCACATGCTTGAATAAAATACGTAATTTGCAGTGCTGTCCTAGGCAGAGCTACACCCTGATCTGTAATGTCCTGATCTGCCCCTGAGGCTGAAAGCAGATTCTGGGTGTGTACAGATGCCAGGAACAGGACGGGAGTGGTGAAAATGTATGTATTTGTTTATTTAGCAGATGTATATGCTGTCTTTTCAGAGGCCTGGTCACAAAATAAAACAGTACAAACAAAATCATACCTATCAGTGTGTATGATTAAAACATGGGAGACCTGGATTGGCATTTCCACTCTGCTACGGAAGGTTCCTTGGTGACCCTCAGCCAGTTACCCATGCTGCCTAATATACCTCATAGGGTTGTTGTGAGTATGGAGTGAAGAATGGAAGGATGTTTAAGCTGCTTTGAGTCCCCATTGAGGGATAATAGACAAGCCATAAAAATGGCATAAACAGCATTCAACAAGCTAAGACAGCATAAAACAATATTCACCAGCTCAGTTTAAAAACCTAGGTAGAACAAAATGTTTTGGCCTGGTACTCAAAGGAGTGTAAGGCTAGTGTCAGTCAGCCCAGCTGGAAGACATTCCAGAGGTACGGTGCTACAACTGAATTAAAATGGGAAAAGATCCATTTCATGAGTTGAGGTCTGCTCATGGTTATTCGGGTCCAACCTTTTGGCCAGGGGCGTAATGAGGAGAACTGGAGCCCTGGGCAAAACCTGAGTTTGATGCCCCCTCATGGGCGGTGGAAGGAGGCGGAGCTCCCCCGTCCTCCTCCCCTGGTGGCTTGTGGTTTGGAAGCGCTTGGAGGGCCAAGGGCCCGCCCCCACCCCCTCCGAACTGTGCGCAATCTGAACTTGCGGTAACATCCGAGATTCTCGGATGCGTTTTTATTTTTTGGTGGTTTTCACATTTTGGCCTGCAGGGGGCATATTTTTAAAGATATTGGCACCAAAAGTTCAGGGTATCATTGCTCCAGCACATGAAGCCTGCTGGGTTCCACAAAAAACAGCATTTGTAAAGCTAGTGACACCAAAATTTCAGGGTATCTTCAGGAGACCATCCTGATGACACCCCCCAAGTTTGGTGAAGTTTGGTTCAGGGGAGCCAAAGTTAATGGGGTGCCCCATCCCCCATTGTTTCCAATGGGAGCTTATAAAAGATAGAGGCTGCCCCTTTGGGGGTCCATAACTTTAGCCCCCCTGAACCAAACTTCACCAAACTTGGGGGGGTGTCATCAGGACAGTCTCCCGAAGATACCCTGAAAGTTCTGTGACTGTGCCTTCAGAAATGTGCACCCCACAGGCTGCACCAGAAATTCCCCATTGACATCAATGGAAAAAAAACAGTGCAGAAGTAAGATTCTTGGGCAAATTTCTGGGGGTGCCTGTTAGGGAAGCAATTGTTAAGCTAGTGACACCAAAATTTCAGGGTATCATTGGGAGGCTGTTCTGATGACACCCCCCAAGTTTTGTGAAGCTTGGTTCAGGGGGGACAAAGTTATGGACCCTCAAAGGTGCAGCCCCCATCTCCTTAGCTCCCATTGGAAACAATGGAGGATGGGGCAACCCGTTTGGGGGTCCATAACTTTGGACCCCCTGAACCAAACTGCACCCAAATTGGGAGACATCATTAGGATAGTCTCCTTATGATACTCTGAAATTATGGTGCTGCTATCTCTACAATGTGAAAAAACACCAAAAAAATAAAAACTCAGGAGCATGCCTGAGCCCTGGGCAGCTGCCCACATTGCCCAATGGACATTACGCCACTGCTTTTGGCTTCTTGATCCTGGGTAACTCATCAAACTTTTGGTTTGCTTCTAGACTTGGGTGTGAATTTGAGTTGGTGCACTGAGTGGCTATTTGAATTCAGTTGAGCTCTAACAGTTTTTTGGGGGAATGGGAAATGTTACTTCTGTTTTAGGGGAATTCTCTCTCTGTGTGTGTTAGTATACAAATAATGCAAAAGCAGAATATAGTATCTAGAGAGGACATATCCAGTTGGAAAAATGTTGCTTGCCTGTAGGCCCATAGCCAAATTGGGGCAAAAGGGGACAGTGCCCCATCAATCATTGGTCATGCCACTCCGATTAGCAGTAGGGGCTGGTGTGAAATCTGTCACATGTTTTCCAAGTGTGAATTCTCTATGCAATTCACTAAAACAGAATTAATAGTCAGCAAGGCTGAATAATAAAAATCATGTTGTACCAGACTGAACAAAGCAAACAAAAACCAGTGAGAACAGGACAGTGTTTCACAGCAGTCCTTAAGAACTCTTATGCTGGGGAAATTATTTTTGACAGGACATAAGATAAATAAGGCATTTTGGCCCAGAGGTAAGTGGGCACAAATATTTTGCTAATTTATGTGACCCCACAGGAATCCTATTCACAGGAGAGGGGTGTGGTTTTTGTTCTGAAAATGAAAGGTTGCTGGGAAAGCATCACTTACCTGTGGGCAGCTCAGGGATCATGCCACTGTTGCTTGACCTGTGCTTAAAAAGGAATCCTATTAACTGCCTGTCCATATGCATTTTATTTATTTATTTTGATTAATCAATTAGATGAGATATCCTAATTAGACTAGGATAATCCTAATTAGACTAGGATTACAGCAATTAGACTACGATTACAGCAATTTGAAACAGCAAAAATCTTCACAGGTAATATCTCAAACAATGCAGAAAATTGTATTACAAAAGTTGAAAGCAATGCAGTAAGAGCAGCAAACAGAAAATGCATAACATACAATTATATAATCGATAGTCCTGTTGCTTTTATGAAAGCTCTTCCTTGAATTATTCCATTATCATGTAGCTCTGTTATCTTTATAAACGTTCCCTCTTGAACCATTCTGCTTTACATAGTTAGCAGAATGGCAAAAGTGTAGGAGCTTTCCTGACATCCTCAGAAAGCCATTCCACAGAAAATGAAAGCAGCTGTTGATCTTATGCATTTGTTGGGTGGCAACATTGGAAGCCTAATGATTTCGTTTTGTGTCCAATTTGAAAATCATTTTTAAAAGTGTTTATGAGTTTGACTTGAATATTGGGAGTCTCATTTGGCATCAGTTTTAATACTTTAATCCTGTAAGAAAATAGACAGGTTCCTAACTATAACCCAAGAATAGCTAAATTGTTTTTCTGCTGCACAGAACTGCAGCTGAGACTCACAGTTCCAACCAAATGGCTGGGCAGGGTCCGATGCTCCCAAAGAGGCTTCCCAGTGGAGTGAGGAGGCTAGCAAAGAGAAAAAGCCTCTCTTCTACCAAGAAGCCTCTATGGAACTGTATAAACGTATGCCACCTTTTCAGCGGCTTACGTTTACACAAACCACTGCCAGCATAAGGTGACAAATGGTGAGGAGGGAGCTGATTAAAGTTGGCTCCTCCCTCAGCCATACCCCCAGGCTGCCTCCTCTGTGGAGGTGCAGGGATACTGTTGCAGTGTCCTGCACCATGTCCCACTGCCGGGGAGGGGAGTGGCAGCTACATTCTGGTGATTTTGCCTCTCTGTTGGGGCAAGTGCCCCGGGGAGTGCAAATCTACCAGCGCGGCTGCCTGGTGCTCCGATGGGTGGATTTGCCTCCCCCTCTTTAGATGGGGCCGTTAGAATTTTTAGAGAACTAAATTAATGTGTTCAGACTGAGGTACAGAAAATTACACCCCCAGCTTGTTTGTTCTAAACAAAATAAGAATGCTGGTTAGCTACAGATAGTATGATAGGTGTTCTTGGTTTGAAAACTCTGTTCTGAGTGATTGAGTTTTCTGTTTCCTTTGCAGCAAATTTATGGAGAAAAGATTGTATTTGCAGTTTCAGGTATAAATAATTGGGGGAAAGGCTCCCACACTTATTTAATTCTGCAAACTACATAAAATAGTTATTTGGGAGAGCATTTTTATAAAACTAATAGAGTCTGTGCCGCAATGTATGCTATTCTATCATGATCTTACAGCATTGCTTTCAATTTTTTGTGACTCCATTTTCTGCATTGCTTTGCATAGCATGTCTGATACTTTTGTTGCACTTTCTGAATTTTTAACCTTAATCCTTCTGCATTGCTTAAGAAATCTCTCATGCTGTTTGATTACATTGCTTTATTTGTAATCCCCTTTGAGTCTCAAGCAGAAAATGGGTCTATAAATATAGTAAATAGTGATCAATGTCCCCCACTCTGATATACTCGCATTTCCCTCCCCCCTGATAAAAATTTCTGGCTATGGGCTTGCTTGCATGTGATTGAAACTATTAATTAGTGATGACCTATCTTTAACAAAACTTGTTTGGTGTGCATGTGATACAGGACTGCTTAAGACTCTTCCCCTTAATTGTCTGTCATGTCTAGTGAAACAGGCGCAATCAATCTATCAGTTCACACCAGACTTTGGAGCAGGAAAAGAGCAGCATGAGCCCCCTTCATTGTTCGCTCCTTCCTCAATGCAATGGTGTGAAAAAAGAATGTCATTTTGTACCTGACAGAATAAAAAAACCCTTCTTCAGTACGAGCGGGGAAGGAATTTTTGTCTTCCTCCCAAGGGCAAGATGGTTGCTGGATGTGGAGAGTAGACTCTAGTGTCATGACTGAAGGCTCGAACTCTTCCATTTGTTGTCACCAATGTCAGGTCACCTGATCTTCTTTCAGCATGAGAAAAAGCCTTTCTGTACTTGGTGTATGTCAATGATGGCGAACCTTTTTGAGACCGAGTGCCCAAATTGCAACCCAAACCCCACTTATTTATCACAAAGTGCCAACACGGCAATTTAACCTGAATGCTGAGGTTTTAGTCTAGAAAAAAACGGTTGGCTCCCTCTTCCTCTCCCCCACCCGCTCGAGCAGGAACCAGCCTGCTCTAGCCTGCAGCAAGTCCCACGTGACCACTCTGTGCCTCTCTAGCATCTCAGCCTCCTCTGCGCCCCCCGTTTCAGGCAACAGCCACCTGGAGCACAGACACCGGGCTGCCAGCCGAGTCCTCCCTGCTCACTGCGGTGCCTGCATGTTGTGCTCAGTGGCCCAGGCCAGCCTAGATGTGTGTGTGCGGGGTGTGTGATTTTCCACCCCCCACATGATGAACTCTGTGTGCGCATGCCCACAGAGAGGGCTCCGAGTGCCACCTCTGGCACCCGTGCCATAGGTTCGCCATCACTGGTGTATGTAGATGACTGAAGAACAGAGATTTTGTGGTTCCATGGTAACCACGGATTGCAGTTGTACTAAAGCACAGGTGTCAAACTCGCGGCCCTCCAGATGTTATGGACTACAGTTCCCATCATGACGCCGGCAGGGGATGATGGGAACTGAAGTCCATAACATCTGCAGGGCCGCGAGTTTGACACCTATGTACTAAAGCAATCACATGGTTGCTTCTCCCTATATCAAACTATACAGATCCACTCAGACCACATTCTCAACTGAACATTAATTCAGAGGGTAAAGAACATATCATTTTGCTTGTTTTCCACTTCACATTGTTCATAGATTAGAATCTGTGTTTTGAGAAGTTACCTGTTTTTCACCCTTGGCAGTTTTTTTATTGTTCCTTCAACTAGACTAGAACTTGAGACAAGCTGAAAATTACCCTCAGGTGAACCTTCAGGAAGCAAAGCTGCTCTGCAGCAAACATATGGTTGCTGTGGAATTTCACACATAGGTGCTGGTAGAGATGAGGCATGCTTGTGGAGCTGAAGATTTAAGCTAATTTCTAGGAATATTATAATTGGTAGTATTTCAGAAGGATTTGCACAAAGATTGCACTTAATCTTACCTGAGACGTTTTTGTTGTTTACTTCCAGCACTCCAGAGTAACTTAAAAAACAATATAAACCTATTGGCCAGGAGTTCTGTTAAGAGTGGAAGAAGTTGACAATCTGTTTCTGTGGCAGGAGCTTATCCAGGGCTAAATCTTTGTCTTTGCTTGTGTGTGTCATGGCTATGAGTGAGCTCATGCAGACTGGCAAGTTCTTAATCCACATGTTACTAAATCCACGAATTCACTGGATGACCAAAACAAGTTAGTATCCTCAGGACATTCCCTCTGTTCTGCACTGAGGGCACTTACAGGACTGTTGTGAGACTTTAAAAAGAGAATGTGTGTGCAGTGCTTGGAACACTGCAGTATGCTATATGGATATCGATTTTTTGAAGGGGGAAAATGCTGTACATGTTTATGGCAGATTAATTTCATCCCTTTTTTATTTTTCCTGTATCCCATCCAAAATATTGGTTGGTATGTAGGAAGCTAATTTAATAGTAAATCTGTAGAATGTAAAGAGTTAGGAATGCCAACTGTAGGTTGAGAAATTCCTGGAGATCTGGAAGTGGAGTTTGGGGAAGGTGGAGTTTGGAAAAGGGAGGGAGTTCAGTATGGTATAATGCCTTAGAGTCCACCCGAAGTAGCTCTTTTCTCCAGGGGAACTGATCTTTGTAGCCTAAAAAAATTGATTGTACCTTCAGCGCATGTCCAGTCCCTGCTTGGAGATTGGCAACCTTATAAAGAATTGTTAACAAAATGAATATTGGTGAACCTTTTTATTTATTAATAGGTGACTCTTTTAAATAAAAACCATCTAAGAAAGCAGTTGAAATATAAACTGTCTTCTGAGGATGCCTGTATATGAGCAGTCTTGATGTTGCCAGCACATGTGAGCCACAAAGGACACATTGTGTTGCATTCTTAGAGTTGGATCCTGTGATTTGTTCCATCTATACAAAGTGGCACTTCTACCTATGCAAGATTCTGACTGATTTTCATTGCAGACTATCCCACTTGCAGGCCCTGCTCACTGTTTTCAGGTGTCCACTGACCCTTGCTCCTCATAATTTCAGACAGCATAACATTCTGTAGTGGGAAGAAAATTACTTCCATTCCACAAGCACTAACTGTGCTTGTAACTGAGGTCTAACCCGCAATCTATTCTTGACTTCTGGTCACATGAGTTAATGACTGGCATAGACATTGGGTTAGCACAGTGCTTCCCAAAACCAAAGCACGTAAGTACCAAGCTGTGCTGTGCTACATTATCCTTGCCTTATTCAATCCATAAACTTGATAGTAGACAGAGGGACACTCCCATGCAAGTGTATCCTGTGAACCCTTCACAGGTTGAACTCTTCCTTCATTGGAAGCACTTTTGTATAATGCAGCCCACCTGTGCAATTTCTATAATTTAGGATGGGAACTGACCCTAAATATACTCAGAATTTCAACCTGTTATTGAATTAAGTTGTCCTTGTAGTCATCGAGGAACTATGAGAATCTGGCCCGCCCAACAACTGAGCTATGATTTCTGGTATATGAATGCAGGAGTGCCTTATAAGTTGGAACATGCTACCAAATACCTTATGTGCCCTGAATTATGATTTGATTAAAGCCTGCATGCATTTTAATGTGTGATTTGCTGGGCAACACATTTATTGTGAAATATCTTTGTCAAGAGATAATATTCTTCTGTGACTTCATTGGAATTTTAATTTCTAGTAGGAAATGGCACTGTACTCATTTTTTCATAGTCTGTTAATAGTTTATTTATTTGTTACAGTATATATTACTGTAGAATACTGAGCCCCATTTAGCATTGCCTTCCCCACATTCGGTCCAAACATATGTTTTTTCTCTCCTGGACTGAGCTCACCAGTTCCATGACTTTGCCTCATGTGAACAGCACTAATTGGCTGATGACTGTGTGACCAGTAATCTCCTACATAGATCAGGTTTATAGTTTTAGAAGTCTTTTTTCAGTTAATAGAGTAATGAATGGATGGACAAACAGAAAAACAAACCTTGATGTGTTTTAAAAAATAAACAAAGGCTGTAGTGAGTGGAAAAAAATCCCACGGCTCTGAACCAGTATTTGATTGACTAGTATTTGTGACTGTCATCCAATCTGTGATTGTGGGAGGAATCCAAATGCGCCCCCACCCCCATAAGTTATCTTTTTATATTACACATCTTTCACTCTGAATCTCTAAAATGTAAAAATGACATAATGAATTCACCTGATCTCATTGTGATTCCTAGACCAGTTAACTTGTCACACACATCTTTAAAATATTAACCACCCTAAATACTTCATTTGTTCAGGAAATGATTAGTTGGTTCACTCCACGTACACTGCACATATTTAAAGCAGTATGTTTAAAGCAGACCAGAAGGTGAACTGTTAGCTGTAGCTTGTAATGAATTAAGGCTCCAATTTATACATCTGCCTCTTGAACTATGCAGTATAGAAATAATGCCTTGCACCGATGTGGAATATTAATAAGAATGTTCTATAGTGAATTTTGTACTACCAAGGAGCAGTGCTCTCTGACATAGGTCTTTTCTTCATTCCCAGTTTAACACAGATCTTCCCAGTGGTCAAACCATGCATCTTGGAAATGTGAAATCATTCCACACACCTCCTTTCACCCCATCATTTTAGGTCCCTCTCCCCATCTCTCTTCAGTTGCATTTGTTCTACGCACTACTACTGAAAATGTATTATTTCTGATGGTGGTGAGATGTTTTCCGTGATGCAGAAGTACAACCCCCCCCCCTTTTTTCTCTTTTGCATAGGCATTGTAGTGTTAATGCACAATTACATTTTGAAGCAGCAATTCAAAATTGTTTTAGTCTCCATTTCTACAGCTAAGAACTACTAACCCAAAATGGAAGTCAAAACAACTCCTGGAGCAGAAGAACCATATTTTTCAGCCAAATTTGCAGTAACACACAATGGTTATTTCAGCAGTCCCTTGAACAGAAAGCCTTTATTGGCATATTAAAAAAACACAATGGCTACAAAACAAACCAATACAGCAAAACACATCCAATGCAAACCTGCATGACACATCGATCCATGTTCACATCTTCAACAAAAAGAAGGCCCCCAGTTCTCATTCCACTGGGCCCGAACCACCCAACAACAAGCAAATTCTGTCTGCATCATACTGGCCATGTTTGTTATGATTACTATTAGCAAGAGACAGAAATTGAAACACATATTACATCTAAAATTAATACCACAGATAAACATTTCAGAGCTGCTACAGAGACATGCTAAATTCCCAGGTTAATATATTGTAGTATAGCAATAAAATATTAAAGTAAGGTGGCGTGATAAGGAAGGGAGAAGTTAATTACTTATGCTCTAAACATACTTAGACCCATTGCTGGATTATTTGCATTCAGTTATTTCAAGGAGAAAGTTTGCCACAATCTCAGGGTTGGTATTATTCAGAAGAATTGGAATTGCAACCAAGTCAGCAGGGGCCATGGTGAGTAGTGGAATGGATTTTACATATCGATCTCTGACTCCCTTGGTTCTCGAGCAGTGAAACAGAATGGGCTATGGTTTCAATCTGCTTTTGGTTGCAGGAACATAATCTTGGAGTTTTATCAAGATTATTGAACCTGCCACGCAAAAAAGCGGAGGGCATAACATTAAATCTGGCAAGCGTCAAGGCTCGCCGTTGTGTTGGGTTAACCAGAGTAATTAAATAGTTAGCCATTTGGCCTTGGATCGGGGGTATTGCTAGATTAAGTGGTGAGCATGTCCTTTTTGCTGCCTTGGTCAGTGTTTGGAATTCCACATCAAGCAGTTTCACTTTCAAGGTGTTATAAGCCTCAGTAAGGGTAAGCATACTGAGCGATTCCAAGGATAGACCAATGGTTTCAATTTTGTTTTTGATAATATTTGACCATAACGTTGATTTGCTATCTTGTAGAAAGGAGTGAATGAAACTGGAAGAGTCCTGTTGATAGTGTATTTTGAGCCAATATTTGAATGCTCTTAACCAAGCCAAGGTCTCAAAAGTGATCTGTCCCGTTTCCAGGCAAATAGCAGCAAAGGGAACACAGTTAGGTAGGCCCATTATTTTGTGTAGAAATTTGGATTGTAGAGTATTAATGGTTTTATTAACTGCAGAGATCCAAATTGGGGACCCGTATAATATCTGTGCTCCGACTTTGGCATTAAATACCTTAACTGCTGCAGGTATATATCTATTACCAGTGTTGTAAAAGAAACGGGAGACTGCTCTAACGCTATTGGAGGCCATGGTTGAGGAAAGATTGCGATGCGGGTGCCAAGACAGATTATAAGAGAAGGTGATTCCTAGGTATTTAAATTGTTTGACCTGCTCCAGAGTAATATTATTGACTTCCCACTTGTGCATCTTCAACCGTCGTGAAAAAACTAAAATTTTGGATTTGTTATAATTAATCTCCAGTTTATTAGTTTTACAATACTGGATGCATCGCCTAATCAAACGGAGAAGGCCCACTTTAGATCTTGAAAGTAAAACTGCATCATCCGCATATAACATTAATGGTATTGGCAATGCATTTAGAATAGGAGGATGACTATTGGTTTCTGATAATGCAGGGGCTAAATCATTCAAAAAATATTGAACAGTGTGGGGGCTAGTATGCAGCCTTGCTTGACTCCTTTCGTGATTGCGATATTTTCTGTTAGCAGGCCCTCTTGCGAGCATTTGACCTGGCAAGATGTATTCGAGTGGAGTTGTTGGATCAGGAGGAGCAGTCTTGGGTCAATTCTTAAAACCCGGAGTTCCTGCCATAGAAGTTCTCTAGAGATGGAGTCAAAGGCTCCCTTGAGGTCAATGAATGCTGCATATAGTTTGCTCTTTCCCATGGTAACATACTTGTTCGCTAGATGAAACAAAATAAGGCCAGTGGATCTAAAGTTGCTTTTCCTTTACAGAAGCCAATTTGCTTAGCTCCAAGAATTTTATTGTGTACCAGCCAAGATTCTATTTTGTTCAACAAGAATTTAGAGTAAATCTTTCCAGCCACTGATAAGAGAGCAATCGGACGGAAATTTGTGGGATCACTTGGATCTCCTTTTTTGTATATCGGCACAAGTATGGCAGAAAGCCAAGATTTAGGGATTTGGCCTGAGTTGTTGACATGGGTAAAAAGCGCTGCTAGCAATTCAGCCCACCAGTTCGAATTTAGTTTGAAGATTTCTGAAATAAGTGCATCAGGGCCTGGGGCTTTCCCCTCTTTCATGTTATCAGTCAAGATGGTAACTTCTGCAGGAGTAACTGGAGGCCAAATAGGGAGTTGGTCAGTGTCTGGCCAGTCAATTTCATTAGATGTCTGATCATGAAAGAGGTTTGAGAAATAATTAAACCACCTGTCTGGGGAGATAGAAGAGGTAGAAAGCTTATGCAGGCCTGTGGTGTTATTTACCAATGCCCAGAAGCACTTTGCATCCTTGGCAATGGAGGCTTGTAATAGTTTATTCCATTGCAATATTACAAAATCTTGGTGCTTCTGTTTGGTTAAGGTTTTGAATTCATATTTAAGAGTGGCAATTTGAGACAAAATGTCCTTGGAGCCCGTATGACGATAATACCTATATAGGGCTCGGATATTGTTGTTGTAAGTAATACAGCCTCTGTCAAACCAATCCCTTTTCCCCCGCAGATTGCTCGTATCTTGATTAGTAATGGCAGAGTGTTGGTAAATGGAGGCATTTATAAAAGTTTTGATTAATTGTTCATAACTAGAAATGCTGAAAGTAGGTAGCTCAGTGTTAGTTATGGAATTTTTGAGAGTAGTGGTCAAAGGGGAGTTAAACCAAGCCATTATTTTGGACTTGGCATGTGAGGACCAGACTGTCCGCGGAAAATAATTTTGAGAAGTTGTTGAATTAACCAGAACGGGTTTTTTTAGGTTAGTATTCAGAGAGAAGCATAGTGGGAGATGATCACTTAACAGGAAGTCACCTACAAAAAACGATTGAATTGAATTCAGTAAGAGTGGGGAGATAATAACATAGTCAATTACACTTTGGCCCCAAGTAGTTACCCTAGTGTAGTCCTCAGCATTTTTAAAAGTCCTAAGACCATTTAGCCAAAGCTTATTATTTTTGATGGCGAATTTAATTAAGTTCACACCAGCTGAGTTTAGTGTATGGTCTTTGGAAGTGCGCTGGTGCGGAAGCAACAAAAGGTATATATAATCATCATCTAAACCTTCTCTTGTTAAAAACGCCATTAAATCATTGCCAACACGGGCATTAAAATCACCAGCTAAGATAAGTTCGGCAGTGGGATGACTCTCTTCAAGCTCTTCTAAATAGTTCGATAGCGTATTCCAAGTAGTGGAGAGCGAGTCCGAGTCCAATCCTGGGGGAAGGTATACATTAATAAAAATTAATGGGGTATTCTCAGTATAAATTAAAACTGCTTGTGCAATGGAAGAACAGTTGGGTAGGAATTTCTTAACAATATCATTTCTTGTTAGAATAGATAGGCCTCCTGAGTAACGTCCATAATGTGAGGCCTTGATTGCTGGTAAGGAGGATGCAGTATAACCATCCATCTTGACATTCATGTTAGACCAAGTTTCTTGAAGAAGAATGATATTGAAGTCTGTCAGAAAGTTCATAAAATATCTGTTTTTTACTTTGTTACTCCAGCCTGCAATGTTCCAAGACAGGACAGAGAGTTTAAAGTGCCTCTGGCGTCATTCTGATTGGGGAAGTTCTTCAATAATTATTGGTGCATGCTGGATACATCCATTAGTGGTATTTCCTCTAGTTCTAGCACCAACAGTTTTTGGGGTAGCTATGGTATCAAAAGTAATTAAATCATGTTCATCAGTGCTAGATGCTCTCTCCGTGGATTGAGGATTATTTCGAGGGGGGATAGCTGGTATATTTCCACTACTGTGTTCCTCAGATGAAGAAGGACTTAAGCAAGTTATGGCCGATGAATGTTTCAGAGGATTCATAAGTTGGGCAAATTTATTTCTTGTTGCCTCAAGCTTGTCTAACACTTTCTTTTGTTCAGGATGTGGTAATTCCTGAAATCCCTCGAATACTTCCTTTTGCCAAGTAGCAGATTCATTTTGATTGTCAGTATCATCTACCTGTGCATCACTAATTAGATTGGTCTCCATGCTTGTTCGTTGATCGGACATTTCTACCATACCCTGGGGTGTCTCCAGTTCTCCAAGTTCTTGCGCCCATGTTTTCTCGTGATCGTTATAGGATTTTTCTTGGTGCAGGACTCTTGACGATCTCATATCAAGTTCGTAATCTGCTATTATAGTTTGAGAATCGGAATGGCCTTTAAGCTCTGCTTGTTTATTAAGTACTGGTCTCTTCCCGTAAGGAGAGGGAGTTTGAGGTAGTAGGCTTGAGGTAGGTGCAATGCCTGTCAAATTTACTGGTTCAGTGCTAGTTGCACTGAGCTTATCTCTGCTTAGATTCTCTTTCTGAATAATAGAATCATGTCTATTTGAAATGGATTGGAAAAGCGTTCTTCTGATAGAATGTTGGCAATCCACGGTCTCTTTAACATCTGCCTCAGGAGTCTTCCAGTCATCCAGGATTTCCTTAATCTCTTCCCTGTTAGTCACTGGTATTTTGATTGGAGAGGCACGATGCTCTCGAAGTTCTGAGTGGGCCTGAATAAAGGTAGTTTTTATTTTGCGCAGAGCACTTGCACTAATTAGTGAGTTAATTGTAGTGTTATGAAAAACACGGGAATAGATGATGTCAAATTTTGCAGCTAGCTGATTGTGCTGGTTAAGGATGAGAGACGGAATCTCTTCAGATCTAAACTTAAGTGTCATTCTTTGATATCCATTGACAGCTGGAAGTCGATTGTATGACACAAGTTGGGTTTTCCAAATAGGACAGTTCAGTAATCTGCTGAGAGACATTCTAATATTTTGGAAGGAGTTCCATCTGCCATAGTTAAGCCTAGTGAGACCTATGGAGATAGCCACCTCAGTTCTTGCCAGGACCAAAGACATTGTTGTTGGAATCTTATTGTATTCAGAGTCAGCAACAGTGAAACGGTCATTAAGCAACTTCTTGCTATTAATTTGTTCAGTTTCTGGTTCTGGAGAGCTTAATAAAGTACTGAGAAAATCAATTTTGGAACTTACTTTGGCAATGCTTGATAACAGAGTTCCAAAAGTATCAGATATTAAAAAAGCTTCTTTGGCTAATAATTCCATCAGGTTAGAAAGAGACGTGGCAGAGAGCTCAACTTGTTTGGGAGAATCACTTGTGCTGATCTCAGTAAGATCTACCTCTTTAAGTGCTGTGTCCGAGATTAGAGGTTTTTCAGAGAGGTCTACGGGAAAGGAGGAAAGGCTATTTGCTACCACCATCACCTGTGGAGCCGAGTCATTTCCTAAAGCAGAATATCTGTTACTATGTGCAAAATCCTGCAGTAAATCTTCTCTTTCTTCCAAAGGTTTGTCGTTTAAGAAGCAATCAATCTTGCTTTGTTTGGAGTTCTTTTTGTTTTGGGGAGAAGGGGAGGAAAGGTGACTTTTTTTGCTTTCTTTTTCCCTCCCACTGCCGCGCAGAGGAGTTAACTTTCAAGGACCGATGAGTTTTGAAAGCTTTATCAACATATGCACAAAGATAGTTTCTTGGTGAGGAAATTGTTAAGGCAGTAAATAAGGTCTATTAGAGCCAAAGCCTGGTTCTGTGACTGTTTTCCAGCCTTAAAATTGAGAGACGTTATTGAAAATAAAACAACCGGTTAAAAATAATTTCCTCCTCTAGTAGCAGGCCTCCGCAAACTTATAATGAAATAATTGTAGGAAGCTTAGAGATTAAAATTGGCAGGGTGCCTGGGGCCCGGGAAAAACAGATAAAAAGACAGAATAAAAGTGGAGGAGCTCACAAAACCACGTCTCTCTTCGGCGCCATCTTTTTCCAGCCTTCCGCTTTTCCCTTGATCTAATTCAAGTTATTGTTTCTATTTCAGCAGTCCCCAATCTCATACAGTGATTACTCCTAATACTCTTTTCAGTCACCCCCAGCTTTAAAATCGCTCTTGGTCCTAACGTTACATCAGTAGTTCGATATGAAATTGACAAAGCTGATCAAATAGACCATGCTAGTTTGTTTCTCTAGCTGAACGTCAAGATTGCAAGTTCTGTGTGAAATTGAGAAGACTTATCCTGTTGACTGTACTACTTTGTATGTCTGCCTCAGTGTTACATTGCTTATTTGATATAGAAGAAAAAAGTCATTTTGAAAACAGAGAAAAAGGGGGAGGAGAAAATGGCTGAAAGGGAGGTTGTGCAACTACATAGGGTGTAATAAGGGCCAGGCATTTGTACAAAATGGAAGACAAAAACTCCCCCACTACTGGTCCAGATGGCATTACCTGAGGGAACAGAAACATATGCCTCCCAACAGAAATACATTTAGGGGCGAAATTAGAGCCTCAATAACACATGATTATTACTGCTGCAGTCCATTGTCAATTACCACCTGCGAGAACAACTTCCATTGTCAGTTTCACTCACTCCAAACTCTGGAAACTGTATATCTTAGCCTAAATGTTACATTGCTAATTTAAGATGAAATTGACAAAACAGATGCAATCAACCTGGCTTGTGTCTGTGCCCTAATGTTACATCACTAATGTGATATGACAGAGAGAATTTTTAACAATTCCTTTTGAAAATGGAGAGGGAGGAGGAGAAAACAACTGAAGGGGAGATTAGGTGACTACACAGGGGTATGGATCAGGGATAGGTGTTTGGTGGAGCGGAGAAAAAAGACCACTTTAACTTGATAGCATGCTCAAGGCAAGTTGACAGAAACAGATTAAAAAATCACAGCTTGGGAAAATAACATAGGACAAATGAAGAAATGTTTGCAGAACCAAACAGAGGGAAAAATCTTGCAGAATTAAAAGAAAAAGACTCATAGCATTTGGCAACAAGCGATGTTGTAAACACTTGGGCGGAAAAGGCCACAGTGGGTTTTTTTAAATGTAGTTAATCCTTTTTTAAAAAAATCAAAAAATCCAAAATGACTTTTCTAGTGTTCCTAGTTTAATATTTCAACTTTGCAGCTCTTTATTTAGAAATGCATTTATGTATTTTGTGCTGTTTAGACTGAGTTATACCACATTCAAATCGGTAAAGCAATTATATCTCTGAATATCTCTGAATTTTTTAAACCAATGAATAGACAGAATAAACAAAAATAAAGTATCTGAGAAATATTTTTCTAAAAATGAATCCTTAATGGATAGTCGAGTTGGGTAGAAGGAAGGCTTCTTATACCAGGGAACACGTCATTGCTAACTGATCAGAGTGGAGGGATGTAGGAAGCAAATATTTTATAATGATGGAATTAGAAATTAATTACTTACAAGTTTGACCCACTTTTTTCTCAAGAAGCATTTAATCCTCCTGAGAGAGACTCTCTTATTTTTATCAGTTTTGACAGCTTGGTCTAGCTTAACCACAGGGCTTACATCCCTGAAAAACTGGTGTTTGCACAGTGATGTGTTTCGGTGGGTAGTTATTCTTGCAGTCTATCCAGTTGCTCACTCCATTTTTCTTGCTTTTGAAAGGCTTTTTCAGTTATGATGCAGTGCCAAACCATAGTTTAGTGTTCTGTGAGCAAGCCTCAGGTTTGCATGCTCCTTCCTGGTGCCTACTTTCCTTGGCATTCTGTGATTTCTGACCTCCAAAGTTATGAACCCTCAAAGGTGTTGCCCCATCTTCTATTAGCTACCATTGGAAACAATGGGGATGGGGCACCCCCTTTGGGAGTCCATAACTTTGGACTCCCTGAACCAAAACCTCACCAAACCTGGGTGATAGCATCAGGAGAGTCTCCAGAAACACCCCAGAAATTTTGGTGCTTCTAGCCTAAAAACTGCGCCCCCTGCAGTCCAAAAATGGAAAAAACACTGAAAATACCAAAAAATCCCACAAACGAACCTGCATTTTTGGTGCCCACCACAAGGTGGTGCCCTGGACAACTGCCCACTTTGCCCAATGGGAGGTACGCCTCTGACTGGTGCTCTGCCCCATGCTGAAGGGAGATTCTCTTTGGGGCAGAGCCTCTGCTACGAACACCTTTTCCTCCCTCTTGCACTCACTGCACAGCAGATCTCATAATATCCTGTTTGCAAGACCAGGCAAAGAGCAATATCGATATAATTGTGATTTAAAAGGCTTTAACAGAACCAGCAATCTTGCGACTGTGTGCCTTTAGGAGTGAGTTGATAGGTGAAATTAAGAGAACCAGAAAAATTAAGAGAACCAGAAAAAGAACCAGAAAAAGGCAAGCCGCACAGCAGTCAGTGGGCTGCCTCCTCGTGTATAAACAGAGAAATATGAGGAGACCTCACTACAACCCCACTGTGCAGCAAAGAGCCCTGAGGCAGGCGGTCCATGCATAATGGGCCGAGCTTTAATGAAGATGTAACAGCCAACAATGGCCAGCTTCTGAACTAGGAAGGGAAGGAATCACTGCATGCATGAAGATGAGGCAGCTTGAAAGCCTGAGGCTCAGACCCCCCATCACTTTCCCATTATGTCTAAAGTGGGTGTTAAATTTAATTTTTAAATTTTTCCAGTAGTCCTGTTTAGCACCTCCAGTTCTAGTATGTCTCTACATGTTCTCAAATGGTCCTTAATCAACCTGGAGAAAACTCAGGGCATTTATTGTACTGAATACAGTAGAAGAAGAGTTGGTTTTCTAAACCCAACTTTTCTCTACCTTTAAGGAGTCTCAAAGTGGCTTCCAATTGCCACCCCCTCCCAACAAGCACCTTGTGAAGTAGGTGGAGCTGAGAGAGATCTGTGACTAGCCCAAGGTCACCCAGCAGGCTTCATGCGGAGGAGTGCGGTTCACCAGATTAGAGTCTGCTGCTCATGCAAAAGAGTGTGGAATCAAGCCCTGTTCTCCAGATTAGAGTATACCGCTGTTAACCACAACACCACTCTGGCTCTCAAGCAAAACAGGGTGTCTCATTCCTCCAGTCATATCTTTGGACTGGAAACTCTGCTGGAAAAGAGCTTTCTCAATTGGCAGCTCATGCCACAGCCTTTTTGCTGCTGCTTTTCAGTATAAAGAGGCAGTATTACATGTGATGAAATGATTTGAGTGCCTTCAGCTAATGCAGGAAGTTGTCTCAGGATGTGTGTAAATTCTTGGAGAACCCACGAAAATCTCGTTTTATATGAGAGAAAAATGCAAGCAATATCCCTCTCATGTTTTCATTAATATTTAAGTATGGAGGGGAACATGGGGATTCTGTACCAAGTTTAGAAGCATCTCTCAGTAGGTTGTGTCTCTGGCCAAGTGTGCTGAACAGGCTCAACGTCACTGTTTTTCAGCATTCAGAAGCCTCTTGGCTCCACGTGGTATACTTGTTTCCTACCACTTCAAAGGGAGCTCTATCTAGGGATCAGCTGTACCATTTGGTTTGCTTAGAACATCCTTTTCTGCAGCAATTAGATTTGCAGGCAGTGCTCCTTGATCTACTAGCTGGGATTTGTTTTCCTTTCCTACCCCCCAAAAGTTCTCTATGCTCTGGGGCTATTTTAATCTTTTTAATAATACATAATTCTACTTTCTGAAGCTTATTCTCTACCCTTAAGGAGATAGAAATTCAGCTGCTTTTAACACATTTAGCTGGTTTCAGAGAAATCTAGATAAGGGGCAATCTGTAGGTACCAAAGATGAATTTTTATGTGTAAGAATATATCAATATTAAGTATTTTCCCCACAGAATTTTCAGAGGCAATTAGCATTCATCTGGGGTTTATCTTCTCCCCTTGCATTCCCATCAACCTGCCTATTTTTTGTGTTTTACTCACTGAATATTAATGATGTAGAAAACATTTTAAATGGTTAAAGGGCTTGTATTTTATGTTCAGATTCAGATTCATAGACCTTTCTTAGGCATATACAACACAGGGAGAGTAAAGAGTAAATCCAATAGAGAACAGTAAAAGTAATATGGTCAGCTGCCAAGGGAACCTAATTCAAAACTCGCAGCAAAAATTTGGCTACGATTTCCGTTATTTCAGCCTCTGGATTGTTGAGCAGGAAAATCATCTTTGCATTGATAGGAAGATCCGAGAACTAAGAGAAGCCCTCACAGGCAGCCGGCATCGCACACTTGCAAGAGAAAGTCTCGCCTCTCACAAGAGCTCCCTGGCTCAAAACCTGCTTTGCGAGAGCCAAGAGGCCGGACATGTAATTGGGCGGTTTAAACCCATGAACCTCCCCCGTTACCTACGTCCCTGACTGTAATGTACTTTATGTGGGTCTGCCTTTAAAAATTCATCCAGAATGCAGCAGCCAGACTTTCGCCAGGGATACATGGATCATATCAGGGATACATGGATTGTATCACCTCAGCTCTGAAAGTTCTGCACTGGCTTCCCATTTGTTTCTGGATACAATTCAAAGTGCTGGTTCTTGCCATCAAAGCTCTAAAAAACTTGAGGCCAGGATACTTGAACAACCATCTCCTCCTATCTTACTCAATTCACCAGTCCATTTTCTGTACCCCACCTTTGGAGGTAAAGCCTATGTTTGTATTGTACCGGATTTGCTCCTGCTTATTGTTTATATATTATGTTGTTCACCGCCCGGAGCCCTTTGGGGATCGGGCAATATAGAAATTGAATAAATAATAATAATAATAATAATAATAATAATAATAATAATAATAATAATAATAACAACAACAACCAGAGATAAAATTTTCAGTAGTGGCGCTTGCTTATGTAATGCCCTTCCCCTTGCAGTTTGCCTGGTACCTAAAAGAAATTGCTTTCTTTTAGGCACCTGACCAAAATGTTTCTGTTCACCCAGAATTAAAGGATTAATTAAAGGGTTGATTTTTTTTTACCCAACTTTATTCTGGAAACTATTATTTTAAGCTGTCAGTTATCTGCTTTTATGGTTAATGCTTTTATGCTGAGGTAGCAAAAGGCCAAACCTCAATATCTTCAAATATTTTATTGTTATTTTTTTTATTGTGTAAATCAGCTCAGGCAGATTCTTGGAGATGCAGCATATTTTTTAAAAATCGAAATAAATAAATTGAAACATTTAGAATTAAGGATGGGCTTAAATTTCTCTATTAAAATCAATGGCGTTTGAAAGTGCTTAACTTTGCTTAGATATTGATTTGAATCCAGACTAATGTTCCTACAAGCAGAAAGGTTTTACTCACAGAGTGCAATTTTACAGGTTTCCCTCTCTCATGGCAGCCTGAAATGACCTCTGAAATCCTGCTCCTGTGAATCGCCATTTTTCCCACAGAAATGCTGGTCTCAAATCAAGCCATTAAATTACTTTAAATTATTAAAACCTGAAAGAAACATTCAACCTCTTTTTTCTTTCTACCTAAGAGACTTTCCAAAATACTACTCAGCAGGCCAATTAAATACAATACATTTGAGGTAGGACTTGGAATAGTGGATCTACTGCAGTTGTAAAAGAATGGTACTTAAAAACAAAATCTTATTCACTGTTAATTATTGATTCAATCCCTTTCTCCATAATATCTTCTTTCTTTTATTTCACAAGGATGTTAATACAGGTGAAGGGAGTGAGTTTGCTGACAGCGGGATTGAGGGTGCAACGACTGACACGGATCTCCTTTCCAGACGCTCAAATGCTACAAACTCTAGTTACTCTCCAACAACCAGTCGAGCGTTTGCTGGCAGTGACAGTGGCAGCTCTTCTACAGGTGATGGGACCCGCCAGGGAGTCTATGAGAACTTCCGACGGGAACTGGAGATGAGCAGTACCAACGATAACCTGGACGAAGCTGGTTCTGCCCTGAGTGATGAACAGAGCAGCGGGACATTAAGTTCTCCGGGACAGTCAGACATTCTCCTTACTGCATGCCAGGGAACTGTACGGAAAGCTGGAGCACTTGCAGTGAAAAATTTTCTTGTCCACAAAAAGAACAAGAAGGTGGAGTTAGCTGCGCGGAGGAAATGGAAGCAGTACTGGGTTTCCTTAAAAGGTACCGTAAATACATTTTCAGTATCCATTTAGACCTCACAAGTCTATTTAGTTGCAGTTTTCACGGTTTGTATCTGTTGTTTTTATAAAATTGTTTTTACATTGTTGTTCCCCACTTTGCGTTCCAAGATGCTCAGGAAGAAAAGAGGGCATATAAATGTTTTAAATAAATAAATGCCACAGGCTGCAAACATGCAAACACATGAACTGATGATTACAAATACATGAATGTAGGTGGGTGTACAATAAAGTTAGTTGAAACTGGCAGGAAATTTATTCTAATGCTTCTAAGAACATATTCATTTCTCATTTCCTCACTCTGCTGTAGGCACATTTCAAAACCAGTAGAATGTTACATCACTTTTCGTTGGTGAAAATGAACGTTTGGTGAAAATGAATATTTGTGATCATGATCATTTACAGTTAAAGGTTTTTCAGGCACGGCTATTCCTTTATATATTCAAGCATGATACTGTCCTTTCATTAATTTGAAAGAAATGGCTATGCTGGCTTGATATGGCATATAGCAAGCAATGAGTACTTGAAAGACATGAAAACCCTGCATCCCAGTCATGAACATGATTAGTTTTGAAACAGTAGAATTAAAGTGGAGTTTATTTCCAGGTAAGTTTGCCTAGGGTTGCTTTAAAAATTCTGCCTTGGATTTCCAGTATGATTAGGGTTGGATCTGGCAAGCAGTAAAAGATTGGTGAGGAGGAAGTGACATGATGGGCAGCCCCAGAAGTGATATCTTGCATTTCTAGGAACCACTGGAAATTATTTGGTGTTACCACAGTTTTCTGTGATACCTAGAAAGAACTAACATCATTCCCAATAGGAAAATGGAAGACATGTCAGTCCTATCGAGAAATTGTCTAAAAGTCTATGTTTTACATTAAATTTCTGGTGGTTCCTAGAGAGGAATGACATCCAGGGGAAACCCAGAAGGGACCTTGTGTCATAGGCCTGGTGGCCATATAATTTTTCTCCTATTTAAATTTTTAAATAGGTCACCACTCAGAACAGGCAAAGAAACAGGAGTAGGGGAACCCCCACGTCTACTGGGGAAATGAAATCCTAATTGTGATCATGGTTCAGTTGCCTATAGTCTGACAGATGAGGCTGTCTATACAGTTCTTCCAAAATGACTAGTTTCTTAGGCAAATGTGGGATACATCTGACATTGTGCATGTGGAATTTGTGGACTCTTCCTCAGCCTTTTCCTTAGAGCTTCTTCTTCCTCTGAAAAGTATTTCCCTTAGAGTTTCTCCTACTTCTGAGAAAGTAATCAAAATGGAGTTTATGATGGGAAAAGATTGGGCTTGGTAAAAATAGTGGGTTCCACAGTCCTGAAATGTCCAGGCCTATCCGACCAATGCCATATCCAAAATTCTTTCTTATGGAAGCTCAGATGTTGGAAATAAGCCTTCAGGCAGCATGATGGGAGAGTCTGCTGGGGTGGTGCAAGTAAACAAAGAGCCATATGGAAGGAAAGAGAGAGAAACATACAAGAGGTGTTACTTTAAAGTGTCCTGACTTACACTGAGTTTTTTCTTTGTTGCTGTAGGATTACTGAGGCTTAATAATGTTAGTATTTAGACTTTGAAAGTTAACATCTGCTATTGCTTAATGAAAATAGGTTTCTCAAAACCTTAGGTTAACCTGATAACCATGGATAACCTTCTATGGTTGGAGAATGTGGGACCATAATGCAGAAATTTAAAAATAAGTCACATGAGAATATATTTTAATTTTGTCTGATACAGGATGATGATTTTTAATTCTATCCTTGAAACAGCTTTTTATTTTATGTTGACAATACATTGAACAACAGCTATTTTGTTATAATGGGATGGAAGCATTGTTAGTTCTTTTTTAATGCTACATTTTAAACAGGCTAGATAGGCCAAGAATCCCCATGGTGCAGAGCATTTAGCTGCAGTACAGCACTCAAAACGCTGCTTATGACCTGGGTTCGATCCTGTTGGAAGTCAGTTTCATGTAGCCAGTTTAAGGTTGACTCAGCCTTCCATTCTTCCAAGTTTGGTAAAATAGGTACCCATAAGAACATAAGAACAAGCCAGCTGGATCAGACCAAAGTCCATCTAGTCCAGCTCTCTGCTACTCGCAGTGGCCCACCAGGTGCCTTTGGGAGCTCACATGTAGGATGTGAACGCAATGGCCTTCTGCGGCTGTTGCTCCCGATCACCTGGTCTGTTAAGGCATTTGCAATCTCAGATCAAAGAGGATCAAGATTGGTAGCCATAAATCGACTTCTCCTCCATAAATCTGTCCAAGCCCCTTTTAAAGCTATCCAGGTTGCTAGCGTTGAGTGCAGATGACTGGGAAAGGCAATGGCAATGACTGGGAAAGGCAATGGCAAACCATCCCGTAAACATGGTCTGCCTAGTAAATATTGTGATAACCATGGGTCAGTGCTTACTCAGGGAACTAACTTTATCTTTTGTAGATCAGACTAGTGTTTAAATATACGTGTGTGTGCGCGCACGCGCACGTGCACGCACACACGGACACACACTAAAAGTGAAGCCGGCGAAATCTGAGGATACTTAAATTGGGTGACTGGAGCTGTGAACAGACAAAACTGATCTTTTTCAACCTGAAAAGGCTGCAGAAGTATGTGGAATCTAAAAAAAAAAGAAGATGAACGGAGCACTTGTAACTTCAAGCAGAAGGAGCAGGGCTCTTTCCATGCCTCTTTTATCCTTTGAGGGAGATCTCATTGAGGTTAGGCCTGTTAGGTTTGCCATCTCCAGGTTGGGAAGTTTTCTAAAAGTTTGTGGTGGAGTCTGAGGCAGACAGGGTTTGGGGAGGAAAGAGGTCTTTGTCAGATATAATACCATAGAATTTGTCCTGTAAAGCAGCCCTTATCTTCAAGGGGACAGATTTCTGTCATCTGGAGTTAAGTTATAATTCTGGAGACTGGCAAACCTAGGCCTGGGAATAACATCTGGATGACTTGATACCACTTGTGTGACTCAGCTAGGCCTGACTACTTGCTACTGTTCAATGTCATCCACCCTGTGAAAGCCAGCGTGGTATAGTGGTTAAAGCTTCAGAGTAGAGTCTGGGAGACTCAGGTTCTAATTCCCACCTTGTTGTGTGGAAGTTCATTGGGTGAGTGGCCAGTCACATAGTTTCATCCTAACCTACCCCACAGGGTTGTTGGGCAGATGAAAAGGTGAAGAGGGAAATAATATAAAGTATTTTGGTCCCCGCTATGGGGAAAGGCAGAGTAAAAATTAAATAATAAATATAGTCCTTGAGAGCTCTCTGCCATGCATGTGGGTCTGGCCCAGTCGCTAGCACCCACAGACTGGGCTACAGTTTTCCTACACAGAGATAGCTGGGTGGGAGAGAGGGAAAGATGAAGTCAAAAAGGTAGGTAAGTGTAGGTTGCCTGTTGTGTGGGAAGCAAATAGTGTTTTCCAGGTTAGGAAATTCCCTCAGAAGGGTACAATGCCACAGACGCCACCACCCCTTAGCAGTCATTTTCTACAGGGGAACTAGGGTTGCCAACTGCCAGTTGCAGGGTGAAATTCAGTGTGAATAACAACTTATCTCCAGATGACATAGATCAGTTCCCTGGAGAAAATGGCCACTTTAGAGGCAGTTTTATGGCATTAGATCCTTCTGAGGTTGCTTCTTTCTCCAAACCTCACCTGCTGAGGTTCCATCCACAAATTTGCAGGAATTTCCCAACCTAGAGCTGACAGCCCTAAAAAGGACAAAGAAAACTATATTGGGTATCAACCCTAAAAAGGAAGCAGGAACAAAATAGAGGCTATGGGGGCTTTCTGGCAATAGAAAGAGGAAATAGAGGGGGAAATGAGACGCCTTCTACAAGTCCTTATAGGTTCCCAATTGTTGCAATATAATTTTAAAAGTGACACAAATATTTCAGGGACTTAATCAACTAGAGCTTGAAAACACTTGTGAATCAGTGGTTCCCTTTAAGTGTTTTGTCTTTACACATTTGTGCAAATTAACACCTTTCTGCCATAGTTTGTGAGCTCGTTGATCAAACATTGCGGCGAATCAGACTAGAAAACTAGCTGGTTAAGATGTTTGGGAGACAATAACTCTCTAATGTCATATTTCTGAATATGTAGTTCTGTTCTTACATGAACATGTTTTTTACAAATATATTTACTTTCTAGGAGAAATGTACCTCAAGAAACAATTACTTGCCAGTTAGGAGGCATTGTTCCATATTACTAGATGAATCAGCATTCAGGGTATCTGTGCTACTGTTTTCAAAAGCCAGTCTCTGAAAACACAATATTAGTAAATAGTATTATCAAATATTATTAAATAATTTTCTATATTGTTGTGTGTAACTTGCTGAAACTATGATCACACTTTGTAGTTTTTGCCTCATTTAATATGTCATGTTAATACTTATGCTTTGCTATAGTTTTGTTTTTAGACTTTTGGCTGGTTCTACAACCCTAATTCCTACTGCATTGTTCATTACATTTCCATCCTGTAGATTGTATTGACTGTATAATCTTCATTGAGTCAAGTGAGAACTAACAAAAAGATAGAAATTCAAACACCTGTGTATGCACACTTTAACCATTAGTATCTGTTGGTGCCTGCACTTTTAGTTTGTGTCTATTAGGAGAAGCTTTGACTATGACAAGGTGAGGGGACCAAACAGCCTGTATTCCTGCCCTTTCTATTAAATGGTAGTAGAGTGGAATTTTTAAAAGATATTCTGCCAACACAGTGGCATTATTGTTTTTATGGTATATGTGATTGTGATCAAATAGACAGTCAGTGTTGCCTATCCTACTTATGAGTCATGCAAAAGAACATACAGGATTGTACATAAGACACTTTTGACAAAATACCTAGGAGAAGAACTTGGATAGCTATTGTAGCTATAGCTGCAATAGTCCCAAATTATTAAAAGTTATAGTTATTAGCTGGATGTAATTTTAACTTCAGATAACCTAGACTAGAGAGTAATAGTTTTGGTAACACATTTCAAACAAATGCTTAAAAATAGCCCTGAAAAGCTTTGACTAAAGTTCAAAACCTTTATGTGGCATAGAAGATGATGATTTTGTCTGCTTAAAATGTGTGTGTGTGTGGGGGGGGGGGGGTTGTAGCAGGTAGTGCTCAGATGAGTCCTATTAAGAAGAGAATTTATCTTCTAATAACTTTAATTCCCAAAGAGTGGCCTAACAGACAGACTTTTAAACTGCCATCTTACAATCCAACATCTTATTAAATATTCCACTTTCTCTAGTTTAATATATGCTTAAGTGTTATTTGTCATTATTTTAGTGGTTTAGTGAAACTGCAATATGATCTTGTTCAGATGTGCAATTTGCTAATTCTTTGCTCTTTCTCTTAAGGATGTACGTTATTCTTCTACGAAAGTGATGGCAGGTCTATAATAGACCACAACAGCATCCCAAAACATGCAGTCTGGGTAGAAAATAGCATTGTGCAAGCAGTGCCTGAGCACCCAAAGAAAGACTATGTCTTTTGCCTCAGCAATTCCCTTGGAGATGTTTTTCTGTTTCAGGTTTGTTCTGTCCTTGGTTTATTATACATGCAATTTCCTTCTTCAGCACATCTTTCAGGCAAAGACCTGATCTAGCAACTTAGTACCATTTGATATCTAGAAAAAATAGGTGGTGGGTACTTTTATGCCTAAATTAAGGGGTTCATTAATGTATTGGCTTAGTTCACAGTCCACCTTTCCTGCTGTAACTCAAGAAGAATTACAACTTATTTAATTTATTAGTAGTATTACTTTAACACTGGGTGATTATATAGTCCAATCCTGTTGGCAAGTTGGCTAGAATTGGTACTTCAGCTGCTCCACTGCACCACCTGCATATGCCTTCCAGGCGGAGCAGGAGAAGCCGGAGAAGCCCTGGCCACCTGAAAGCCCTCCATAGAGGAAAACAGAGTCCATCTTCCCTGCTGCTAGTGTTCCTGGGACCAAAGCCCAGTGGGAGTCAACTAATGTCAGCTCCACCTCTAGGAATGCCCCTGGAATGTCCCCAGTTGCGTTGGCCTCCCTGTTAGGCTGACTCAACTCTGGAAGCGTTTCCTGCCCACCTCGCTGTTTGACCTCCCGGCAAGTGTAAGTGACGCTTATGCTGGGTAGGAGGGCAAATGTGTTGGTGCGAACATGTGGACTTCAGTAGCCACTCACCAACACACACACACACACAATCTGGAGTGGGCTGTCAGTAATGTAGTAGGGTCCAAAACATTGCATTGTCAAGAGATAATCAAATCAGGCTTGCACCTTTATTCAGTATAAGGTTGTAGCCTAAAGATTGGCCAAAATGTGACCCTAGTTTCACACCAAAACCTGACTGCAGTATGTAGACTTATTGTTGGATAGAATAGGGGAAACTGTATGATAAATTAATTATTTTATTACAGTGTATGTTATAGGACATTATGCTATTAAGCATAAGCTACACTCACAATGTCAGGTATAGATCTGAGTCCTACTATAGAATATGTCCGGAAACTTACATTTTGACTTTTGAGTAGAGCAGCTGCCTTAGGAGTTCATGAGATATTATTTCTTAGAAGGCTTTGGGAAAAGAATGGAATGCATCAGTTGGGGTTATTTTTCTAATAATTATCAGTTATTTGATAATCCATCTTTCAAGTAAGTTTGTGTGCCATTACTAATCTGCTCACTGAAGAACTGCTGATCGATCCTGGAGATATCATAAATTGCCCCAGAAGACAGTATAAAA
Source organism: Sphaerodactylus townsendi (assembly GCF_021028975.2). NCBI lineage: Eukaryota > Metazoa > Chordata > Lepidosauria > Squamata > Sphaerodactylidae > Sphaerodactylus > Sphaerodactylus townsendi. The sequence goes on along the minus strand of NC_059428.1, from coordinate 64,626,299 downwards.
CAGTATAAAAATATTATTACATTTTTTTTAATTTTTGACGTTTCTAAAATCTATCAAAATAATGGCTTTATTTTACCACTGTTGATAATGACCTCAACTTCTTCATGTCATTTAATTGATGATTTTGAATTATTCTGTGTGTCATCCCTTCAGTTTAAGAATGCCAGCATCATTTAAGGAGGTAGATTTGATCAGTGAATGTGGGTGTAAGGACAATATATTTTAAGGCTTTTTCGCAGCTTTTTCTGTGCACCATACCTATCA